>NC_141552.1:50296250-50605000 GCF_021556685.1 Rattus norvegicus
AACATAATAAAAAATGAAATAAGACTATATGATAACAACATTTAGCTGATGGATGAAATTTTCTCCCACCCCTCAGAATTTTTCTAGCTATTTTTGGTTAATTCATATGAAATTTAAGATTAGTTATGAAGAACTATAAAAGTGCCCTGGGAGTCTGGAAAGAGATGGCTCTGCAGTTAAGAGCACCACTGTTCTTCCGGATGACTCCAGGTTTGATTCCAAATGCCCAGACTGTAGCTCACCACTCCAGTTCCAGGGGATCTGACACCCACTTTTGGCCTCCACAGGCACCAGTCACACCCGTGACACATAAGCATACATGCCGCAAAATACCCGTACTAATAAAAATTTTGAAGTGGTTGAGTCCCTTTGGGAGCTGGGTGCGGTGTGGACTGCCTATTACCTCAGCATTTGGGAGGCCAAGGCAGGAAAATCAAGGCCACTCCTTGGCAAAGTCAGTGCTACTGAAACTTTGTCCCTATGTCCATTGGCACTTGTGATGATATTGCAATACAGTTTTTTTGCATTTTGAAAAATTACTTATTTTAAAAGAACTGGGTGGTGGTGGTGCACACCTGTAGCCCTAGTACCCGGGCACTCTGGAGACAGAGGCACGTGGATCTTCAAGTTTGAGGCTAGCCTGCTCTACAGAGCAAGTTCCAGGACAGCCAGGGCTACACAGAGCAACCCTGTCTCTAAAAACCAAACCAAACCAAACCAGCAAACAAAAACAAAAACAAACCCACACGAAACATCATCTTCTCTATTTTTTTTGTTTTTGCCTTTCAAGACAGTAATTTTTGTTGGTGTTCTTGTTGTTTGTGGGTTCATCTTTAACTACAAACCCAACACTTACTTTATAAATTCAGGTCACTTTAAGTCTCCACACATGAAAAGTTACAGATGACAATGAAATCAGAGAATCAGTCCTCTTTCATCTTGACCGTAGGACAATCTTTTAGGATGATCCAAGCGTTTGTTTCTATACGATTTTTATTTGACGATCAGTTTTGCTGAATGCTTTCAGATCACTAAATTCTGCATTGTTTGGATTTGTTTAGCTAACACAGGGTCTCCCTGTAAATCTGTGGTTCTCAACCTTCCTAATGCTGAGACCCTTTAATACGTGTTCCTCACGTTGTGGTGAACCCCCCCCCCCAGCATAAAATCATTATTGTTGCTACTTCCTAACTGTACATTTACTAGTATTAAGAATCGTAATATAAATATCTGTGTTTTCCCAATGTAGTCGGCCCTTGTAAAAGGGATGTTAGACTCCCAAATAGGGTCTCCACCCACAGGTTGAGAACCACTGCCATAAAGCCAACCTTGAACTTACAGAGGTCTCCCTGCCACTTCCTTCTGAGTGCTGGAAAGACAGGTGTGTGCTACCACACCTGGCCTTTAAATCATAAAGTTACTTTTTATGATAAAAGTATGGATATCTAGGCTAATCAGAGAACCTGTGTCTTAAAAAATAAAAAAGGTATGTATGTCTGTATGAATATATGCCTGTCTTACCATGTAAGGTCTTTTTTTTTTTTTTTTTTTTTTTTGTTCTTTTTTTTCGGAGCTGGGGACCGAACCCAGGGCCTTGCGCTTCCTAGGTAAGCGCTCTACCACTGAGCTAAATCCCCAGCCCCTATGCCTGTCTTTCTGTCTGTATATATGTGCATGTATGTATGTGTGCATGCGTACATGCATATATTATGTATGTAGCATGCATATATGCATGTATTATGTACGTGTGTGTGCATGCATGTATGTGTGTATTATTATGTGTGTGTGCATGTATGTATGTATTATGTATGTATGCATGCTTTGAGGCAGGGTCCCATGCATCCAAGGCTGGCCTCAAACCCACCATATAGTACAGGAGGACTTTGCCTACACCTCCCAGACACTAGCATTATTATTTAAGATTTATTTATTTATTTATTTATTTATTTATTTATTTATTTATTATAAATATATGATAGCTGTCTTCAGACACACCAGAAGAGGGCGTCAGATCCTATCACAGATGGTTGTGAGCCACCATGTGGTTGCTGGGAATTGAACTCAGGACCTCTGGAAGAGCAGTCAGTGCTCTTAACCACTGAGCCACCTCTCCAGTCCCAGCATTATCATTTAAAACATTCCTGGTGTTAAGCAGGCTGGGGATTAAACCTAGGGCCTTCTGAATGCCAGGTAAGCCCTGTCACATCTGAGTGGCACTCCCAGCACACCTTGTTAAATCCTTATATTTAGGATTGCGGATATGCTTTTCAATCTTTTGCTAATCTGGGTGTAAGGAAAGGCTGGAATTGTCAATACTTCAACAATAGCAGCACCTGGAGACACCTGTGTCACAGAATTACACTTTCCTGAGAGCTTCCTCACAATTTAGCTCTTTTTTTTATTTCCCTCCGTAAGACAGACAGTCCTGTTATTAAAGCCACTTCTTAGAGGAGGGGATTGGATTTCAGAGCGATGGAGAGATTTGGGGATCGGAAGGGTAACTCAGGGGAAGTAGCCCGAGTGGTAACAGATTGCCAGTGTTCAGAGGACAAGGGCAGAGCTTGGTCCTGACACTGAGAGGAGAGAAAAACAGGAGAGGAAGAGAGGGGCTCAAAACTCAGAGGTTTGCGTTTTTCACCACACGGTTTCGATGTATGAGACAGGGTCTTATTCTGGCACCTTAGATACTGGCTTCTTCCAGTGGCAGCTTCAAACGATACTTAACGGCTCGAACTTTCTTGCTGGTGAACAGTGCTCTGCTGACTTCCTCTTAGGCATCCTGTGCTGGTCTGAGTGGGCTACCAAGAGGTAGGGTAGCATCTAAGTTAGCATGAAGTTCTGTGTTCTAGGATTTTTTTTTTTTTTTAAGTTTTAGCATCAGCGTTTCCGCAATGCTCTGTGGAGAGCTCCCATTTCCAGGTGCTGTGCTATGGAAATAACAATGTTAACTCTGGGTTCTGCTGAGTAAGCCTCGGAACCTGCAAGCCTAATGCATTTTTAGGTCCAAACAGCAGCAAAGCTGTGTTACGAGCTTGCTCCATCCCCATTAGTGCATGTGCTATCCCATCAAGCCTGTGTCTCCTATGCATCCCTGAATGGCCCAGAACTTCCTTGTACAGACTTTCTTCTCTCTGCCTTGTAATTGCTGGGATTGTAGGAACCATTAAGATTAAGCCTGCCGGGGTTGGGGATTTAGCTCAGTGGTAGAGCGCTTGCCTAGCAAGCGCAAGGCCCTGGGTTCGGTCCCCAGCCCCGAAAAAAAGAAAAAAGAAAAAAAAAAAAAGATTAAGCCTGCCTTTCCCGTTTCCTATGCATGAGTGTGTGTGAGTGTGTGTGTGTGTGTGTGTGTGTGTGTGTGTTACTAGGATTGAACCCAGGACCTCATACATGCTAAGAAAGTTCTACAGATATAATAATTTCGATATTATTATTATTAAAACAATAATAAAACATTTATTTTGAGGTGGGTTTCTCATGTATCTCAAGCTGGCCTCAAACTCACTATGTGTGGAAGGCTAGCCTTGAACTAGTGATCCTTTTGCCTTCGCTTCACAGGTGCCAAGATTACAAGCAAAGGCCACCAAGCTTGTGTGTGTGGTTTGGGGGTCAAGCTTCGTGCCTGTCAGGCAAGCACTACTAATTGAGCTATAGCCCAGCTCCTCTTTGGCATTGGGCCTAGCTCTGTAGCCTTCCTATTTCATCTACACACACACACACACACACACACATCACACACTCACTCATACACATGTACACACACACACTCTCACTCACACACACATACTCTCACACACACATACCTACACACACACACACACACCCCTACACACATAACATACCTACACATACACACACACATGCACACACACTCTCTCACACACATACACACTCTCTCATACACACCTACACACTCTCACACACACACACCTATACACACACACCTACACACATAACACACACACACTCTCACTCACACACACATACTCTCACACACACACATACCTACACACATACACAACCACACACCTACACACACACACCCATACACACATAATATACCTACACATACACACAGATGCACACACACTCTCACACACACCTATACACTCTCACACACACACACACACCCATATTCACATAACATACCTACACACACACACACACTCTCTCTCACACACACACAAACACACATTTTGATGACCTCTCTATTGGTTGTCAAAGTAAATCTTACTGAGGAGTGTATATAAAGGGAGTGTATATAGATTGCAAAAAACAGTAACTTTTTTCATTTGTCTATTTTTTTTTTTTTGACTCAGGGTCTCATTGTGTATCCTGGAACTTACTACATAGCCCAGGCTGGCCTTGAACTCATACAGATCTGTCAAGGAAGTGACATTTAAAAGACCATAAGTACAGATTTAGCTGCAAAGATGTTCATTCCAGTGGGGTTTACAAAGCAGGGTGGTTTGTCGTCATTGTTTACTTTTGAGACAGGGACTTTGTGGTGGTTTGAAGTTGTTTGGCCCAGGGAGAGGTACTATTGGGAGCCTCGGCCTTGTTGCTGTAGGTTCACTGTAGCTTTGAGACCCTCCTCCTAGCTGGCTGGAAACAAAATATAAATCTCTCAGCTCCTCCTGCACCATGCCTGCCTGGATGCTACCATGCTCCTGCCTTGATGATAATGGGCTGAACCTCTGGACCTGTAAGCCAGCCCCAGTTAAATGTTGTCCTTATAAGAGTTGCCTTATTCACAGCGGTAAGACCCTAACTAAGAGAGCCTCCCTGTGTTCCTTAGCTGGCCTGGAACTTGTTATGTAGACAAAGGTGGCTTTGAACTCACTGAGATCTGCCTGCCTCTGGCTCCCGAGTGTTGGGATTAAAGATGTGCAACACTATGCCTAGCTACCTGTCGCTCTTAATTTTTGTTATCACTTGACAATTTCATATACATATATAATATAGGGTCACTGTAATCCCTCTGATCCCACACTCCCACTCCTCTGAACATCTCCCCACACGTCCCCCAGCTACTGTTCCACACATCCAGACTTTTATGAAACACTGGTGAACAGCGTGTCACCTGCTGCACTCTGTCGATCTGGGGAGCAGAGAAGAGAAGAAAATGGTTGTGTCCAGAATTTAATTTAAGTCATAGAAAATTTTCCTGCAGGTAAGACTTTTAATCCATTAAAATAGGAAAGGAAATCACAAGGCGGACTCAGCTGGGCAGTATGAGAGGAACAATAGTGGAGGGGATTTGGAGGTGGAGAATAAGGTTTGCTACAGCTGGTGGCTACCCCGGATACAAACTGCCTCAGTATTGACTGAGAGGCAGTTAACACACACATGAAGACAGGGTTCTGAGGGGAGGAAAGAAATAGAAACTCAGATTTCAATCGTTCATTCATTCATTATTCATGCATTATCGATTGCTCGTTACAAATCCAGCGCTGTGCAAGGTGTCTGGCTTTGCCTTCTGCACAGAGCCATATTGGATTTGGGCCTAGCCACTTTTTGAACTGCTTGGCTCAAAGTGGCTAGGTGACTGTGGGCTGTTTGGCCACAGAGACTCACCCCTAAGATGACTGCCATAAGTCTTTTTTTTTTTTTTTTTTGGTTCTTTTTTTTTCGGAGCTGGGGACCGAACCCAGGGCCTTGCGCTTCCTAGGTAAGCGCTCTACCACTGAGCTAAATCCCCAGCCCCACCATAAGTCTTAAGATTGTTGAATGAAAGCCTCTGCCATGAATTTACGGCACAGGAAGATAACATTCAAGGGATGCCTCAGCTCCCTTAGCAGATACCAGTTATCTCCTCAGTCAACACCCAGTGTCTCCACCACCTGACCTCATCGCCTGACTTCTTTGCCTCCAGCTATCACTGCCTATACCCTCATCTCCCCCTCCTTCATATTTCACAAAGGTCACTCCCCCTACCTGAAAGCCTTAAAAGCTGCAACGTTCATCCCAATAAACGAGACCCTGACAACAGAACTTTTGCTTGGTCTCCTTCTTCTCTTCACCCCCATTTTGGCCCACAGGTAGAAAGCCTCTTCGGGACCCTGAATAACTGGGTCCCCGCTGGCGGGGACAGCCTTTGACAAGTTTACAGCGCAGTCAGGAGACATGAAACCGGGATACGGAAATCTCTTCAGAAGCCAAGAGTGCCTTCCCCCATAGGTGGAACCCGGCTGTTTGGGACTGAGGAAAATAAACTTCCTGAATCCTGAAGATTGGAGCTTTAAAACTAAAGGAACCCAGAAGATGGTTCATCGGGGTTACAGCGCTGACGACCTGAGTTCAAGACCCACGTGGTGAATGGTGAAAGCTGACAACCACAAAACTGCCCTCTGACATCACACAACTGCACAGACAGTCGGACACTAAATAAATAAAAATGTCATCATCTTTAAAAAAGAAAGAGAGGGGTTGGAGAGATGGCTTAGTGGTTAAAAGCACTGGTTAGTCTTTCAGAGGTCCTGAGTTCAATTCCCTACACTAACTCCAGATCCAGTAGATCCGACACCCTCACACAGACGTACATGTAGACAAACACCACTATACATTAAACAAAAGTAATGAATTATTTCAAAAAGAAAAGATGAAAGAGACATACGCACAGGCAGAAACCCATACATATAAAATAATAATAAAAAGTTTAGGGGCTTGAGAGATTGATCAGTGATTAAGAGAATTTGTTATTCTTCCAGGGGTTCTGGGTTTAGCACCTTTATGGTAGCTCACAACCATCTAGAACTCCATTCCGAGGGACCCAACCCTCTCTTCTGACCTCCAAGGGCACCAGGCATACACATGTTACACATATATACATGTAAGTAAAAACACATACACATAAAATAAAATAAATCTTTAATTTTCAAGATGAAAGAAAGGAAGCAGGCATGATAACACATTTAATCCTGGTACTCAGAAGGCAGAGGCAGAAGATTCTCTGTGAATTCAAGGCCAGTCTGGGCTGCACAGTGAGCTCCAGGACAGTCATGACCAGCTAGAGAGACCCTTTCTCACTAGGAAAGAAAAGAGGGGTGGCTGGAGAGGTGCCTGAGTTATCAGAACACAGGCTGCTCTTCCAGAAGACCCTAGTTTGATTTCCAGCACCCACACATTTCCTCACAACCTTTTACATAACTCCAGTTCCAGGAGCTCTGATGTCTCCTAGCTTCTAAAGGCACCAGGCACATATGTGACATTCAGAAATATACATGCAGGCAAAATATCCATACACATCTGTGTTTTAGGGTGGCTCTGATGTTAAAATGCCTACTGTGCAAGCATGGGGATCAGAGTTCAAATCCCCAGAACCCACCTAAATGCCAGGTACACATGGCAATTTATCTGTGATACCAGTCTGAGAAGGTGGAATTTCCAGGGATCTTCTCTTACCTTTCCCTTCTTCCCCAGCAAGCTGGCTACTCAGAGTAGCCAAGAACCTTGAAGGAGGATTCCCAGGATCGGTGTTGGGCCACTATATCTGTGCACCTGCATCTGCATCTGCAAGCGCGCGCGCACGCGCACGCGCACACACACACACACACACACACACACACACACACACACACACACATTCACAGGAAAGCTCCCACACATGCAAGCTTGTATATATACCTATATGCACATCACACACATGAAATATATACATTCATGCATATCACACACACACACACACACACACACACACACACACACACACACAAATGTACACATGAAAAGAAAAAAAAAAGATTTTTAGCCAAGCAAGGTGGTATACACAGTTGATCCTAGTACTTGGGGGACAGAGGCAGGCAGATCTCTGTGAGTTTGAGGTCAGCCTGTTGGGGAATTGGGAGGTGTGGTTTAATTATAGAGCACTTGCCCACTGTCTGCATGACATTCATTTTATTCTGAGTGAGTGAGTGAGCAAGTAAGCAATTAAACAAGAGAGAGAGAGAGAGAGAGAGAGAGAGAGAGAGAGAGAGAGAGAGAAGAGTTAAAATAAAATGAAAACAAGACTATAATCACCAAAATTCAGGAAGGAAGGTACCTCTTATTACTATGGGGCTTTGGCCAAGAGTATAACCATCTACTCAATATCTGTTTTCCCACCTCCTCGCCAACTAACTCCCCATTTTGTTTAGAGCTTGATGCATACTCCTCCCCCCAGCTCCCAGCCATCCTTTTTAGCTGGAATGACTAAATCCTGGCTAATGAGACTGAAATTGAAGTCATTGTGTAGAGCTGTCCCCTTTGTCCCTTGTCCTTTCTGCCTCCTCTTGTCTAGACTGCAGACAGGTGCCCAGAGGCAACAACTGTCTTCTTATGGAAAGAAGGCTGCTTCTAGAGGTGGCACCACAGAATGCCTGTGTCAGATGGCGTGGCGGAGTTGTGAGACAAATTCTAGACTTGCATGAGAAAAATAAAACCTGTGAGCCATTGGTGTTTATTATTTACAGCCAAACACAACCCCTGTCTGATAATCTAACCTGCTCACTTCTTTCGTAGAAGAGACCGACCCGATCAAGTTCCATAAACCTCTGGGCAGACTACATCAAGTTAAGGGGTTTTGGCTTTTGTTTTGGGGGATGTTTGTTGTTGCTGCTGCTGTTTGTTTTGTTTTCCAATCATAGTGCATGTACCTGCAATTTCAGGTCTTAGGAAGTGCAGAGGAAGAAAGATCAGGACTTCAAGTCATGCTTGGCTACATCAGGAGTCCAGCCAGGGCTACAGGAGAGCCTGTCTCAACCTCTCTCTGGAAAGAGAAACCCTATGAAAGCAAAGGTACCTGCTCTACGGCTGCTCAGGGTCCTGAGGAGCGAGCTGTAGTGTGCGTGCTGGGCACCTCAGTTTTGTGACATACTGTAATGAAGAGGGAATGGCCGTGAGTTGAGGTGTAGAAAAAGAGGAGAATTCTCAAAGTGGTTGGGATTTTCCTGGAATAACGTTTAATCGTCCTTTCTCTTTTTATACCGGGCTTACATCATGTCTCACGGTGTCAAATGCGTGATGGGGACAGACAATTCTTCAAGGTTAATGATATGGTGATGATATCACTGTGAAGCAAAGTTAGTGCGGGCCACCTTGGCCAGCCATGTTGGTCCCAGCCGGTGCGGGATGGCCTTATGTTTCCTAAGATCCTATAAGTGATTATGTGTTCTAGAAGGTTCAAAATAATCAAAGCAGTGAGCTACTGAGTAGTAACAGAATCATACCAAATCTATCTAGGAGTTGAGGCTGGGTAACGATGGTTCCAACCCTGAAGGCCCTGAAGGGTTTGGGGTTGACCTGTTCTTAAGGACAATGCAGGTGACAACGTGCTCTTTCCCCCAGAGGGAACTTACTGGAGTCACTGTCTCCATGGATCTCTTACTCTTTCTTCATTTCTTTTTCCTTTGGTCTGAAGATTGATTCTAGGCCTCACATAGGATAAGCCTAATGTTCCCCTCAGAATTCTCCCCCCCCCCTTTTTTTTAAATACCACTCTTGTATAAAAAAAGCTTTGGGCTGGGGAAGGAGTTTACTCAGCAGAATGCTGCCCTAGCATGCACAAAGGCTGTGTGTTCAACAAACCCACATAAAGTGTCATTTCAGGACATGGAGGATCATTAGTTCAAGGTCATCCTTGGCTACACTGTGAATTTGGCTAGCCTGTGCTACTGTGTTTTGCTACTCAAAACAAAACAAAGTTTTAATAGGGACACAGCTCATAGAGATGCTCTGTTCATTCCTCACAACTTTACTTCAGCAGCTCTGGGCTAAGTTCGTGGTTTCTCGGCACATTTTGCACTGTTCTACATACACTAATTCTTGGTCCAGGCTTCCAGAGTCAACCTTAGGTTCATTATTGCCTGTCTTCCCTCGAGGGCTTGCACACTTCTTTTAGAAGCCACCACAGCCCTCTTTTCTTCCTACTGTCTTTCTAACCCTACTTTCCCCAAGAATCATTGGTCTTTAGAATTCCCGCACTTTTTAGGCCCATTCGGCTATTAAGAAAAATGGGCATGGAATGGCTTAAACATTAATGCAGGAGTCGGCCTGGTCCAAACACTGGGCGTGCGTGTCTGAATATTCTTCTTCCTTATCATCCTATTTCACTTCCTGACTTGCAGCCAGCCATGTTTACTTGGGTTTCCTACTGGTGAGCAATAGGTCCAAGATCTCTTCTCTTCCCTTTAGTCTTTATCCTCCCAGATAACGAAAGTCTCTTGTAGGAGTCTCCTTTCTTGTTTGCTTTTCTGCTCTTTTTCCCCCATAGGGATGGGAGGTAGGTTAAGCTACTGGATTCCACTGAAGAGAACCCTTAGTTTCTCAGACTTTCTTCCCTCCTTCCCTCTCTCAGCACATGGGCAGTTACTGAGTTATTTCAATATTACTTCTATAATGTCTTGCATATAAATTTTTTCCCTCTTTACTCCAGAACCCCATTGGCTCATTTTAAGCCTGAAACTTTGTCCTATTACTTTGTCGCTATTACTTTTTAAAAATGTAACTGTGACCAGTCACTGGTCTCTTGAAAAAACTTCAGGGGCTTCCCCACAGCTTCTAGGATAAGAAACAAAATCCTTGACATGGTGTTCAAGTCTTCTCCTTGGGATCTTTCTCATCTCCTTGCCTTCTTCCAGTCTGGCAATTTCTTACCCAATGGAAATTCTCTCTCTCTCTCTCTCTCTCTCTCTCTCTCTCTCTCTCTCTCTGCCTCCCCCCAAACCCCCCCACCCCCACCCCGCACACACAGGGTCTCATATATCACAGCTAGTCTCAAACTCGACGAGTTCATCGAGGCTGGCCCTGACCTTTCGACGTGATTACGGCTGATCACTTTCCCCAGTTTGGAAGGTGTAGGGATAGAGCCTTTCGGTTTGTGAATGCTAAACCAGCTCTCTACCAACTGAGCTACATCCCCTGAGCCTGGTACTAAATTCTGGCCAGAATGTCAACAGATGGCTAGTAGAGGACTTATTTTATTCTGTCAGGGTTCTGAAGCCATGTGCTCACCATAATCTATTTAAGGAAGGGGTTGCCTGACATCATCATCATCATCATCATCATCATCATCATCATCATCATCATCATTATTTTGATGCTGAGTCTGTCCCAGGACTTCAAGTATGCTAGGCATGTACTCTCCCACTGAGCCCCTCGACCTCACCACCACGATTCACCTATTTTCCTCATCTGAAGGGCGTATGTATGTATGCTGCTGTGCCAGCAATTTGAGCCCAGTCTTACTGAAATCCATTAGACAGAACAATTAACATTCTCGAAAGCCAGGCCTGGTAACTCATACCTGTAATCCTAGCATTTTTGAGGCTGAGCGAGAAAGAGGATTTTGTCAAGTTTAAGGCCAGCCTGGGCTAACAATAAGACCTTGTCTCAAGAAAAAAAATAATGTGTGTGTGGGTATATGTGTGTGGTGTGTGTGTGTGGGGTGTGTGTGTGTGTGTGTGTGTGTGTGTGTGTGTGTGTGTTGGCTCAGCAAGTAAATAGAGGTCCTTGCCACACAGACCTGACAACTTGAGTTCAATCTTGAGAGCCCATAAGAAGGTGAAAGGAGAGAACTGACTCCAAAAGTTGTCTTCCTGTGCCATAGCACGTGGGTACATACAAGCGTGTGGGGGACGATTGCATGCGCACATGCACACACACACAAATAAAATGACTGAGTGTGTCGGCACATGTCTTTAATGCCAGCACTTAGAGAGCAGAGATAGATGAAGCTCTGTGATGTTAAGGTCAGCCAGGTCTACATAGTGAGTTCCAGGTTAGCCAAAGACAACCCTATCTCAAAAACCAAAATGAATACATAAAAATGCTTTAAAATGTCGAAGAGCTCAGGATGGATTTACATAGGATATTTTACTTTAGCTACACTTTGAGGGCAAAGGGGATTTTCTTTATAGTTGGAGAAAGTGAATTAATGGATAAACAAAGATTCCAGTTTCCTGTTTTATAAGGGAATTCTGACACAATTAACAGATCTCTTGTGAATCTCTTCCCATGTTTGGGGCAGTCTCGGTTTTTTAATTTTTTTACTCAGCCAAAACAAATGCCTCTGAGGCAGAATACGTCATTTCTAAAGTAAGTCCAGTTTATCCAATAACTTCAACTCAGCCCTTAAATTGGGGCTTAGTTGTGGATGACCAGTTCAACTATTTTATGGTTGCATCCTTAACCTGAGCTTTTAGGCCCATAATCCTCAGTAAACTGAAACAAAGACACCTGTTGTTTTTCCAGCCATCTGCTGACAAAGTCCACTGAAGCTCAGGTATTTCTTGGCATATTTGCATCCACACATCATAGCTCTGGTGCATTACGTTGCCAACGGAAGTGTGCAGGGGCTTTGCCCTGCACAAACCTCGCCTTTTCCCAGCTCCTTAGACAGATGCTGTTGGAGTGAAGAGATGTGGCTATGCTCGGCGAGAGAGTAGGAGGAGAAACAATGTGGTGTGCAGAGTCCACATTCTTTCCTTTATCCCTTTCTCAAATGGATGGAAAAGCAAACAGATAATTTATTTGCAGATGCCCGTAAGGATTCCTTTCCTGGTACTTATCGAAGCATCCGGATTTGTTTACAGAGTAAACGTCCGGGCTAAGTTTGCTTCTTAGATCTGTCCTCTCCCACCCTGCTATGGCCCTGATAACCCTCCATTTGTGGAGAATAGATTTGCTTCATGCAGAGGAGTTTTTGTTTTAATATATATATTTTCTGGATTATATGTCTTTCTCGCAGAAAACTTATGAAGGCTCAACTTTTAACCTTTGTTTCTTAAGGGAAGGATGCGTGTATGTACTGAATGAAAAGAAAAGGAAAGAAGGAAGGAAGGAAGGAAGGAAAGGAAAGGAAAGGAAAGGAAAGGAAAGGAAAGGAGGACATGACTGTACCTAGTTATGGGGGAGAAGATGATTAATCATATATAAAAAGAGAGAGCCTGGGGTTGGGGATTTTAGCTCAGTGGTAGAGCACTTGCCTAGCAAGCGCAAGGTCCTGGGTTCAGTCCCCAGCTCCGGAAAAAAAAAAAAAGAAAGAAAGAAAAAGAGAGAGCATAACCAGATGCAGAGACATCAGAGAGAATCTAAAGTGAGCATGACCCTGAGCCCGGTCATTGAGGTGATAGGGGCGCCCGGCTGGGGTGGGGTTCGGGGGGTGGGGCAGAAGATGGAGAGGCCAGGAGGGAAAAAGAGCAAACGGGACAGCGGAGCCAAAATGGCTGGATTATATGGGGTAAAGCAGCCCAGTCAGTGTGATGTTGAGTTCAGGGTAGGGGCAGGGTACTCCCCCTACGTAGGGACTGAGGGATGCTGGGAGAACCTAGAGGTTGTGTCGGCTTTGATTTGTTAAAAGAGCACCTGACTTAGCCATTTGCCCTGGGTTTGAGGCCTAACAGGTAAAAAGGTTGTAAAAAAACAAAACAAAACAAACAAACAAAAAATCACATGCCAGTTTAGAGAGTTGACAAGTCCCCCGAAGTAAACTAGTGGACCTCTGGATAAAACTCATAGTATAAAGGTCAAGAGGAAAAATAGGAAATTGTAAAACCTCAACGAGTTCATAAGCTTGGTCAAACTATTGTCACTGCTAGCTAGAAGTGGGTACTAGCTACATTCAGTAAGTAATTAGAGGTGGAAAGGCCTTCTCAAAGCCAGTAGTAGGACTTGCAGGCAGTTTGCATATGTTTGACTAGCCTAGAGTTGGGAGGGTTTAAAGACCTTACTTCCTTTCTTGGTTTAATGGGTCCAGGAGTTTATACTTTCTCATTGAAATTTCTTCCCACTAATCCATCCTTTGTATTCTAGAGCACTTACTCTTTTTCTCATTGTTTACTTGTCTTTTAGATTCAAGTTGATTGAATTGGATCTGCAGACTCAGATTGAGTCTACTCTAATAGGGCAATACCGCAGGGCAACGTGAACAAGGATAGCCCTTACTACAACCCAACGTAAGGTCATAAAATTACTTAAAAAATTATAATTTTTTTGCCTTTTTTTTTTTTTGGTAGCTAAACTACACAGGTCCCAAGCGTTAACTTTTTAGAATTATTACTATGTTTTATTTTGAGGCAGGGTCTCACTGTGTATCCTTGGTAGGGCTAAATGTAAATCCAGCTGGCCTTGAACTCATGGAGACCTGTCTGCCTCTGCCTCTTGAGTGCTGGGAATAAAGGCTTGTGCCACCGCATCTAGCAAAGTTTATTTTATTATTACTTGTAAGTGTGTAAGGCATCCCTGCATTTGTTTACATTTGCTTTTGGATACACTTGCACACCAATGTGTGTGTGCTGGTCAGAGATTGGCCTTCTGGATTCTTCTGTTGCATCCCACCGTATTTTTGAGATAGGGTCTCTCAGTGATGTGAGAGCTCACCTTCTTAGCCAGACTGTTGGCCGGTGTGTTCTGCAGATCTTTCTGTGTCTGCCACTCAGCACTTCGGTCACTCACACGCATGGTGTTCAGTCTTCAACCGGGCTGTTGAGGATCTGAGCTCAAGTCCTCATGCTTACTTTAGCAACCGTTTCATTCACCGAGACCTCTATTCCCTACCCCTAAACCTCAAGGTTGTAGGTGACGACCTTGTGATTCACTGTCAAAAGGCTGGACATCCCAGCACAATCTTGAGAGACTTAACTGCCTCTAAACAAGG
This sequence comes from Rattus norvegicus, assembly GCF_021556685.1. NCBI lineage: Eukaryota > Metazoa > Chordata > Mammalia > Rodentia > Muridae > Rattus > Rattus norvegicus. The sequence goes on from NC_141552.1 coordinate 50,310,880, forward strand.
CATCAGGTCTAAACTGACTTGGACAAACTCATAACAAGAAACAGGTATTTTATAGAATTAAACGTCTGGTTATAATAAGACAAAGGCACTTTGGAAGATAGGGGAATATTCTAGACCTGATGTAAATAGTACAGTCTAGTTTCGCCTTCAGGAATATTTGCTAGAACATGTTTTCAGTGTGATACTGATACATAAACATAACCAAATATAAATTTAATTAGAATTTCAGCACAATGAGGTCATCGCCATTTCCCACCGCTATGGACTCTCTTTTATTATAAAGGACTTCCCAGGGCGGGGCCAAAAGAATCTGCGGTCCAAACTTTCTTCGGCCGATTACTTAAATCACTCTGGAAAATTTCCTTTCAGGTTTTGTGTTTGTTTAGCCAGATTCCTTACAATATATGTGTGACTAAAATCATTTTAACAGCCTTAATTGTATTACAAGGGCAATGGTTCTGTAGGTCTTGTGACAACACATTCTTCTGTATGAGTTCATTTAATTTCTTTTCAGCGGTTGATATTTGAGACTCTTTCATTTACAGTAGATCCGGCTACCACTGTTCATAACAGTGCCTAAGCAGGTCCAGGAGGGGTTAAAGAACGCTGATATAAAAACTGCCACTCTGTTATGTAATCTGTACAATTTGGAGTTGAATCTGGGCTCTGGTGAGATTATCAAATGACTAGGGAATACAGTATTTGATTGGGAAGTAATATAAAACAACCATGCACACTGCTACATCTGTATATCTGTCCCATGAACCTATTGTGATCTTTTTATTTTACAAGAAGCAATCTCCAAATTTAGGATGTTTAAATGATTTAATTTTTGTCGTTCTTCCTTGTCTTCCCTATTTTATGAAGAAGTACTGGCAGTGGGCTGTGTCTAAAATGTATCATTACAAGAATTACAGAGAAAGGGAACAGAATTGAGACATTCATGAACACACAGGAGAGTACCATGAGAATGAGAAACCACATTTATTTGTTTGTTTTTTCTTTTTTTCGGAGCTGGGGACCGAACTCAGGGCCTTGCGCATGCTAGGCAAGCGCTCTACCACTGAGCTAAATCCCCAACCCCGAGAAACCACATTTAACTTACAAAGTATATAATGATCAAAAAAAGGTTTTTTTTGGGGGGGGGAGGGGAGAGAAGGTCTCAATACATAGTCTTGGCTGGCTTAGAACTCACAGAGATCTGCTTGCCTTATCTCTCAAGTATAGGGGGTCAAATGTATAAACCATTTCATCAAGCTGCTTTTGATTTGTAGTGAAGCACGGTTTCATGTAGCTCAGTGTGGTCTTGAACTCCCAAGCACTGGGGTGACAGCATATGCCTCCATATCTAACTGGGTTTTGTCTTCTCCTCCTCTTCTTCCTCCTCCTCATCCCACCCCCCTTCTTCTTCTTGATACAGGGTCCCATGTACTTGATTCTCCTGCTTTCACCTCCTGAGTGTTGGGGTTACAGACCCTTCCCCTGCATTCAGGTCATATCTACTTACTCACTTGTGACTGGAGCTCCTGAATTCTAGGTTAGGGTCACACCGGGCACATAACCAAGGGTGATCTCGAACCTCTGCTCTTTTGCCTCTACTGAGGTTGTGACACTAACCTATCATCACTTAAGTGTTTGCAGAGCTGGCAACTGAAACCAGGGCTTCATCCATGCGGGGCAAACACTTTACTGAGCCACAGGAGCCTTTTGTTGTTTTGCTTTTGAGACAGAATCTCTTTACATAGCTCAGGCTGGCCTCGAACTCACTGCATAGCCCGAGCCATCTTTGAAAACTTGCATGTTCTTGCTCACCATTCATTACAGGCGTGAGTCACCAATCTTGGCTCATTAAGTCACGGAGTTTGAAAAGAATAAAATGAAAATCTAGTTTCTTTGTTTGTTTGCTTGCTTTTTGTTGTTCTTTGAGACAAGGTCTCAAACTGTAGTCCAAACGTAACCTCCAGCTCACGTCGATTCTCTTGCTTTAGGTGTTTATGCTGTAGATATGGGCCAGCATGTTTGGTGTAAATCTAGGTTTCTATGTTGCTGCAAAGCATGGACACAAGAAAAAAAATTCTCCTTCTAAATAGTTTTTCAGGGCTGGTGAGATGCTCAATGATCCTTGAAACTCAATGTAAAGGTAGAAGGAGAGAACTCATCTCGCAAAGTTTTCCTCTGACTCAAAATGTGCACCGGGGTACATCTGCCCACACTAGGTTTATGAGCATACAGTAGTACATACAATCTAAAGATTCAATTGAAACAGTTCTTTGAAGGATGTTTCTGTGGAAGGAGGGGCAGTGGATTTTCATTCATTTCCTTATAGCAAATGTTTGCTGTGCATGGTGGCTCATGTGTATAATCTCAGCACTTAGAGGCTGAGACAGGAGGATCACTGGATGTTTGAGGATAACCTGATCTACTGAATGGTAGGCCAACCTAGGCAACAGAGAGACTCTGAGTCAAAATTTTACACAGAGAGGGAGGGGGAAGCAAAGCAGAGGAGGAGGGGGAGGGAGGGGGAATTTAATGCAGGGCCGGCTGGAGTGGTAGGCCCTGGGCCTATAGAATGTCAGTCTAGAGAATTAACTGTCAAAGCCAAGTCACACTTAGTCACACTTTGGAGGATCCCTCTTCTTTTTGCTATTCTCTAAGCAGAGGAAATTTGATCAACAAGAAAGCATAATGGAAAAATTCAGTAAAGGTCAGAGAAGAGCTGAAAGAAAGGGGAAGAGGCCTTGTCCCTTCTTGACTTGTTAAGTAGGGTCAGAAAGGGGATTTCCTAGACCCTAAGTGTGTTTCAATTTCATAGGTTTGGCGAAAGGAATATGCTCAGCCACTCGCCCCGCTTCCTCAGTACCAAGGCTCAGCCTGGTACACTGTAATTTCCTCTTCATGTATTATGTAGTGACTAATGGAAGGGCTAGGTCACCAACCAATGTTGTACTCCAACTCAAAGCTATAGGATTTCAATTGTCCTTAGTGTAGTTGGGCAATAGGAGGCTTGAATCTTCTCTTATCAAATGAGGAGGGTAGCAGTTATGAAGGGATTTTCCTTGGGACTTGTTACAACAGAGTACAGTGGCCATAGAAATTTGAGGGTAGTTTCCTGTTTTGCTCTGCTATGTCTTGGGGTGGCTCTAAAAACCTTTCTTCCCTTGGACAGATGAAAATGCTCACAGGGTTCGTTGTTAATTACCACTAAGAATTCACTGAAGATGATTGGGCAACCTGTATCAGATGTTCAGATGAAAGGATCGGTGGCTGCTGATGACACAGATGTAAATTCTAGGTCTGCAGGTTAAGCTCTGTCAGGGGCCCACCCCAGGGATGCCTGCGCTGGGCCTCTCTTGCTCAGAGACTCTTCCCCAATACCAGCATTCTGAGTCCAGGTGAAGTGCCCAAATTCACAGAGTCAAAACCTTGTGAAAGATTTATAAATCCGCAGGGTTTTAGGATTTGTGACTAGCTTTGTAGACCCATTACTATAAATCAAGGCATCTCGAATACCTCAAAAACACTGCCCATGTGGCTGCTGGCATCAAAAAATCCCACTTAAAATTAAAAATTATTTTCCAAGATGCACACCCTGTGCTCCAATTGATATTTTAATAACTCGATTAAAAATTTCCCAGAAGTCTATTAGAGTCAGGAAACAGTCTGTGGTGTAGGTGAGGATTTGTTTTTGCAACGGAAACTTTTAGCCCCCATGAACAGAGCAGCCAAAAAAACTCATTTACATGTTTTTCCTCCATTCTCCCTTAGTACAGTGCAAAATGAAAACCTGTTTGGAAGAATATGTTTGCTTCTCTCTCTCTCTCACTCACTCACACATACACACACACACACACACACAGCACATGATCCAATTTTCAAATCGTCTTTTATTTTCCACTCCGGAGTAAATTCGGGTATTCATTATCACATAAAATTCGGGTATCATTACACATAAAATAAAAAAATTAAAGCCAGGCATGGTGGTACGCTCCTGTAATCCCAGCATTTGGAAGGCTGAGTCAGGAGAATTGCCCTAAATTTGAGGCCAATCTAAATCTACCTGGTGAATTGCAGGCCAGCTAGACCTACATCACAAAATCTCGTGTCTAAATAAATAAATACAGTTGCCATGAATGTGGTGTGGGTAACCTGGCAAGCACATCTCTGAGTCTGAGGCCAGCCTGATCTATGTAGTGAGCTCCAAGCCAGAGAGGGCCAACAAAAATAAACAAAAAACACGAACAAGAACAACAAAAAAATTCACAAACAAAACTCAATAACTCCTGGTGGGGGTGGGGTGGGGGGTATTAGAGCATGGTTTGCCCTTTGTTAATTAAAAAGTGAGTCTGACAGTCCTTGGCCAGCTCACTGCAGAAACTGCTATGAAAATCCCCGAAGGGCTGGGTTGCTGTCCAAGCCATGGAACTCTATTCCCCTGTGCGAGCTCAAGCGTGCGGGCTTCGATGGCTGCAAGTCTCTGGAGGTCTTTGCGGCTCCTTGCAGACATCTAGGTCCCGAGGGTCTGTGTCCTCCTAAGTACAGCACGGTGTAGGGCCGGCCGCCTCAGGCTCGCCGCCACCAGGTCGTGGCAAAAATCTTTTCCCTTCTCAGGGCCCCAGAAGCCAGGCCGCCTCCCTCCTCCCTCCCTCCTGGCGGGGCCCTTTCCCAGCCCGGGATCAGCAGCAGCCGCGGCAGCGACGGCAGGAAGCGAAGCCCTTGTTGATGCTGTTCTGTGGCGCGCCTGTCCGCCCTCCGTCGGCCACCAGGCTCTTCCGGGCTCCCGGACCTCCCCCCTCCGCGCGTGCGCAGTGCCTCACGAGGGGGCGGGGCTCAGATTCCTGTCAGCGGCGGCGGCGGTGGCGGCGGCCGTCAGTGTTCGCTGAGGAGAAGCCCGAAACGGACCCGTTGGCTCTCCCTCTCCCCTTCCCCGTCCGAACCTTCTTCTCTCTGGACTCACCGAGAGTCAGTTTTCCACTCCACAGAGCTGTTCTCCACTCCGAAGCCCTTCTCGTCGCTCGGCCGGGTGGGAAGTGACTGCCCTCGAGGAGGAGGAGGAGGCAGCGGCTGCCGCCCTCGTCTCACCGCCCCCGGTTCGGTGCCCGCGGATCCCGGAGAGGAGGTGCCGCCGCCACCGCCGCTCCCCCCCTCCCGCTGCCCTCGGGCCGGGCTGGGTCGAGCTGCGATGCCCTCGGACTTCATCTCATTGCTCAGCGCGGACCTAGACCTGGAATCGCCCAAGTCCCTGTACTCGCGAGGTGAGTCAGATGGGGGGTGGGGGGTGGGGCGTGGGGGCGGGGAGCGCGAGCGCGTCGAGTCCCGGGGGGTCCCCGTCGGGGCCGGGTTCTGGCGAGGTTGCCCCTCACGAGAGTCCTGGGCCGGCCGCGAGGGCCAGGAGTGATCTCGGAGCTGCGGAGCGGCGCCCCCTCCCCAGCGCAGCGCAGAGTGGCAGGGGGCTCAGGTTCCTCGCTGCCCCGAGTCCTCTGCGGCCCCAGAGGTTCGCAACCTGCCGGTCGGCGGATCCGGACTCCACCACCCTCGGCGGACTGCTGGTCCAGTCCTCCCCCGGCAAGGGAATCACCCCACTGGTCCCGCTGCTGGAGCCGCCCGGGGGGGGGGTCGGGGCGCCGCGGCTCATGTACCCCCGACTCTTCTCCTTGGCAAAGTTGCCCCACGCCGGGCTGCGTGGCCCCAAGGGGCTTCCGAGCTCAGGGTCACCATTTTTTTCTCCCTCTGGTCTTGTTTGTGCGCGGTCGTCCTTACCCCCCCCCTCCCCGGCCTAGTCCACTCCCTCCCCATGTCGGGACGGCCCCCCTCGGCCAGGCGTTCTTCCTTTCCTCGTCATCTTCTTGCCTGGAAAAGGCCCCGATCTTCTTTCTCTCTTTCCACCTCCGTGACATTCTAATTACTTCTCCTCTTTTACAAAGATAGGGATGCCCTCCCTGGATTACTTGTATACCTCTCCCTGGAGTACCAGGCTCAGTCCTGCCCTTTAAGAAAAATTCTCTTCTTTGCTGTTCAAGAGCTTCGTGCAGAGAGAAGGCAATGAACAGAGATTCCCATTAAAAACTATTTTGGCCAAGGCCTGCAGGGGATTCCCAGCATCTAAAACATTAATACTTGAGGTGATCTCTGCTGGGGTTAAATTCCTATACTGGACACCACAAGAATGTGTCAGAACAGGTTTCCTTTCCAAGGGGTATCAAATCAAAAACACCCCCATCTGTGCTCATTGCTACTTCTTATACCAGCGAGAGAAGGCAAAAGACCGTTCTATTATATTTTTTAAAAATATATCATGGTGAACCCTTTCCCCGAGAAATCCATCATTTCTCCTATTTTTGGTTTTACCAGAAAATTTCATCTCTTCGGGGTGGAGGAGGACTTCAGCCTGGCATTAGTGTATTTATATTAAGTGAATCAGAGGGATATGGTTTACCCTGGAAGGTGCCAGACTTTATAGACTTTTGAATTTGTACACAGAGTCCTATTTAGTAACTGTTAGGCCATTGTCTGTTGCTTTGATGACTTTAGATGGCAGTCACTATCCTGTAGACGTTTTTCAGATATTACCTGAAGTTTAGAAATATTGAAGTTTGAAGTGTCATAAGGAAGAGAAAATATCAAGAGATGTTCCTTAGAATAGGGCTAATGCACAATTTGATGCTAAAAATAGTCAACACAGTAATACCATTTGGGCAGTAATCATCAGATAATTTTCCATGAAACAAATGCTTTATCAAAATCTAAGTTTAGCTTTAGAGACCAGTGTAGAAGCAGCCCAACCTTCCTTTTGCAGAGAACAGACTAAACTAATATGGGCTTAGGCTCTTAAAAATACATAATAGTTATGTAAGAGATGTATGCTATCCTTGGCATTTTTTCTCATTCAGCATAAAAAGTACTTAATGCTTTTTGTGTTTTTCAGATTCTCTGAAGTTACACCCATCACAGAATTTTCATAGAGCTGGACTATTGGAAGGTCAGCAAAGTGGCACTGTACAGCATATTGTGTTAGTGTGCAAAGGCTCTCTCTGATGAAGTGGAAGTGGGAAAGTGGGAAACTTTGCAGACTCACACAATGTAGGTTTTTTGCTAAGGACCCTGATCCTTCTTTTAGAGCAGCTAAATGTTTCAGTGGATTTCATTGCTGTGCTTGAATTGCTTGTAGGCCGTTGTATCTGCTTTGAGAGGCCTTGGGAAAACCCCTTAGGGTCATTTAAAATTATGTGTTGGGTGTTCTATTTTATAGTATTTCCGTTAAATTGTTCTTAAACACAAACTAAATTTGAAAAGATTGAAACATAAGGATGATAAATTAATAAATGCAGCAGTGACACCAAACACATACTTAGTTTGAAAATTCCAAACAGAAAACTTTTGGATGTTGTAAATTTCAAAACAATATATAATGTATTTACCAAGTATTGATGTTATTTCTATTTCATTATATGTAAGGATAAGAAAAGCTACATATAGGAATGGTGCTTAGAAAAAAAAAAAAGGCCCCAGGAAAGTTCTGGGAAAGTTAATAGGATATGTACCTTAAATAGCTGACAATTGCTTAAAAAAAACCCAAACAAACCATTTTTTCATTGTAATAAATATTTTAACTCTGCATTGTTTCGATAGATTTATTTTTTAGACTTTACACTTTGAGTTTTAGGGACTTGGTGTTAGTTATCAAGGATAGTCATTTAATTTCTCCATTGTATAGAGCTGAGAAACAAGCTGAAAGTAAGAGGCGTGGGGGGAAAGTTCAACATCAGCAGAAACAATGCTTTCTGTGTTATAGTCAGTACTCCTTACACAAAGCCAAGCGCTACTGTGAAATATATGTATCCAGTGACATAACAAGTACTTTATGATCTCTTTGGAAAAGGCTTTAAATATTTTCATAGGACTTCAATATAGCTTTTTTTTCTCCCTTAGAGGTAGGTAGACCTGTAGATACAGTGGAGGAAGTGGGTGTTGTAATTCAGCTTAGGTTTGAATACCAGTTTAGCAACTTCTTCAGCGCTGTGACCTGAGGCAAGTGATTTTACTATTCTAAACTTCATTATTCTTTCTACAAAAGTAGGTATCTCCTTAATGAGGTAATGTGTATTAAAATGCCTAGTTACAGTGTTTGGCTTTATTTATTTATTTATTACTATATTATTGGGCAGACAAGGGATTTACTTATTTACTTATTTTTGGGTTTTGAGACAGGGTTTTACTGTGCATCTCTGACCTGGAACTCCTTATATACCAAACTGATCTGGAACATAGATCTGCCTGCCTCCTCTTTGAGTGCTGAGATTTAGGGGTATGCTATAATGCCCAGCAGTATTGGGGATTTAACCTGGGGTTTTCAAGAATGGGGCAACTGAGCCTTGGCAGAGGGGTATCATAATCAGATTATCAGGAAGTAGAAAGATACTGAAAATGTGTTATTTAAGAAGGTATTTTATAAATGTAAGGGTTTTTTTTGTTGTCTTTGAGGTTTATTTTTGAGTGTGTGAGTGTTCTGCTTGCCTATATGTCTGTGTAGCATGTGTGTATCTTGTGCTCACAGAGCCCAGAAAGATCTGTGTTGGATCCTCAGAGACTGGAGTTACAGATGGTTATGAGCTGTCATGTATGTACTGGGAATCAAGCTTAGGTCCTCGAAAAGAGTAGCCAGTGCTCCTAACTACTGAGCCATCTCTCCAGTCCCCTAAAAGTTATTTTTTTTTAACTTTAGCATCAGCTATATTGTTTTAGCAATATGATTTAGAACATATAAAACATCCTCAAATATTTACCAGTTATATTTGTACAGAGAGAGAGAGAGAGAGAGAGAGAGAGAGAGAGAGAGAATATATTAGTATGACGATACTTTTTTAAAAAGTACAATCCAAATAGAAGAGGCATTTTTAGAAGTTTTTTTTTTATTTTTGTTTTTCAAGACTAATATTTTTGTTATTGCTGTTTGTGGCTATTTTGTTTTGTTCTGTTTGAGACAGTCTCACTAGGTGGCCCCTGTTGTCCTAGAACTCACTCTGTAGACTAAGCTGACCTCAAATTCATAGAGACCCACCAGCCTCTGTCTCCCAAGTGCTGGATTAAAGGCATGTAGAAGTATTTCTTATTGAGGGAGATTTTTAGGTTTTGTTCTTATTGTTTATGGTGATATGAGACCATATATGTCTGCATTGTTCTATCTTTCCTGGGGAATATCATAATCAGATTACAAGGCAAGATGAAAAAAGGAAAAATGTGTTAATTATTTAAGGAGGTAGACTTTTTTGTTTTTTTGTTTTTTGTTTTGTTTTGTTTTTGAGACAGGTTTCTCTCTGTAGCCCTGGCTATTTTAGAATTCATGCCATAGACCAGGCTGGCCTGGAACTCAGAGAGTTCTGTCTCTGCCTCCCAAATGCTGGGGTTGCTGCCACTGTGCCTGCCGTTGCTGCTACTGCCACCTGATCATTGTCCAACTTTAAGAGATATTTTTAATGAGTTTATAGAAATACAACCATTTAATATGCATATTACATGCATGTACCTATGTGTTAATTTTTAACTTCAGTTGAGAAGATATCTTAAAAAGATCACCCTTTTACAGATAATATTTCATTAACAGCTATATATATTGGATTTTTGACTCAATACATCATGAATTTGATTGTTTAATATTTTAAACAATATTTAACATTTATATTGCCCATCGTTAACTTTAACTTTTAATTTAGAAACTTTACATTTATTTGTGTATATACACGTATATACATGCACTGCCATGGAGGACAGAGGACAATTGTAGGTAATTCTCTCCACTATATGAAATTTTAATTTAACTCGTCTGGCCTTGTGACAGGTGCCTTTACCTATAGAGCTATCTTGGCCTGTGAGAAATATATCTTAAATAATGTATAAAAGCAGAGACAACAGAATGCCAGGTCTTGTATGCCCGTCGCCAGGCTTTAACAGTTTTCAGTGTCTTCTTTTTACCTTCTATTTCCCAAGCGTACTTTAAAATAAGTGGGTTATTTTAAAATAAATACCAAATATTGTAATCATTTCATATATAAACACTTTAACATTACGGTGAGTTCTTCCTTTTTAAAAGGTTTTGTTTATTAGTAACATAAAAGATAAAAATGTGCATGATTGTCTTGCCTGCATTTCCACATGGTGTGTGTAGTACTCTCACAGGCAGAATGCAGGCAGCATGAGGAATCCAACCCAGCCCTCTGCAGGAAGAGCAGGTGCTCTTATCCTCAGAGCCTTCTCTCCAACTCCAAGGTTTTTTTTATTTATTTATTTATTTATTTATTTATTTATTTTTATTTTTATTTGTTTGTTTGTTTGTTTGTTTATTTTGGTTCTTTTTTTCGGAGCTGGGGACCGAACCCAGGGCCTTGTGCTTCCTAGGCAAGCGCTCTACCACTGAGCTAAATCCCCAACCCCGGTTTTATTTATTTTTAAAACATTTTTACTTAAGTGTGCACGAGTAAGCAGATATACTCGTGGGTCCCTAAGGAGACCAGAAGAGGGCATCATATCTCCTGGAGCTAGAGTTAGAGTTAATTGTGAGCCATGTGAGGCACATGTGTTGTGGGTACAAACTCTGCTCCTTTGGAAGAACAGCCAGTACTTCCAGCTGCCGAGCTAGCTCCAACCTCATGGCGACTTTTCTTTTCTTTTCTTTTCTTTTCTTTTCTTTTCTTTTCTTTTCTTTTCTTTTCTTTTCTCTTTTTTCTTTTCCCCCCTCTTTTTTACTTTCTTACTCCTCTTTCTTCCTCTTCCTTCCTTTTCCCCCTCCTCTTCTTCCTCTTCTTCTTCCTTTGTTGTTTTTTTTTAAATGGGGGAGTTGTTTTTGTTTTTTTTTAAAGATTTATTCATTTATTATATATGAGTACACTGTAGCTGTCTTCAGACACACCAGAGGAGGGCATCGGATCCTGTTACAGATGGTTCTGAGCCACCTTGTGGTTGCTGGGAATTGAACTCAGGACCTCTGGAAGAGCAGTCGGTGCTCTTAACCACTGAGCCATCTCTCCGGCCCTAAAATAGCGTTTTACCATGTAGTCTTGGCTGGCCTAGAATTTACTATGTAGACCAAGCTGGCTTTGAACTCAAGATAATGGCCTGCTTCTGCCTCCTGAGTGCTGGCCTTAAAGGTATATTCTACCAGCGTTGGCTTCTTGTGTTAATGATTTTGTTTTGGTTTGATTTTGTTTTTTCCAGACAAGGTTTCTCTGTATGGCCTTGGCTGTCCAGGAACTGACTCTGTAGCACAGAGTTCAAGTCTTGCCTTTAACATACAGAGATTTACCTGCCTCTGTCTTGAAATGCTTAGAGGCATGAGCTGCCACCACCCAGCTTTTTATTAATTTTTGAAATACTCTGTTTTATTCTAAGAAGTGTATATTCTAGTTCACTTCATTCTTTTGATTCTCCTTTGCTGTCTTTGCAAGATGGAATATTAGGAGGCTGTTGATTCTGGTGTATAAGTATCTTGTAATCTGCACTAAAATTGCAGTCCAAGCAGGCAAGGTGGGTGAGGCAGGAAGGTTGCAGAGATGGAAACAAAGCTAGTGGGCTCCAGGCTGCAGAGTGTGAAATTGTATTAAAAAATATGGTGAGAAAAAAATTGTTGAGCATAAATCTCTGCAGAGTGCTGCATGTTAACAGCTTACCACTGAATTTTTTAAAAACATTTACTTATTTTATATTGTGTAGGCATGTGTTCTATAGTACCTATGTGGGGTTCAGAGAACAGTTTTCATAAATCAGTTCTTGGCTCTCTACCATGTGATTCTAGGGAATCACATCAAGTTGACAGGTTTGGTGGCAAGTGCCTTTACCTGCTAAGCCATTTGCTGGCCCCATGATTCACTGAATTCTTTCTCTGTGTGTGTGCATGTATGTGTATGTATGCATGCATGTGTGTATCTCTGTATAAAGCCCAGAAGTCAGTCTATCCCTACTTTCACTGAACCTAAAATTAACTAGTTTGGCTAGGCCTCTCTGTGCTGAGATTATACACACAGGTAATTTTTTAAGTGGGTGCTAGGTCTTTAAACTTAGGTCTTTATGCTTACATAAAAAGCACTCTTGTAGAGCCAATTCCCTAGCCACCAAACCCACTCATGTTCATTTATTTCTCTCAATAAATTTCTTTTTAGATTTAATTTGTTTTTATCTTACATGAATGGGTGTTTTGCCTGCATGAATGTCTTGTTCATCACATACATGTAGTGCATGAAGCAGCCAGAGGAGGGTATTGGATCCTCCTCTGGAGCTGGAGTTAGAGATGGCTGTTAGCCACCATATGGTTGCTGGGAATTGAACCTGAGTTTTCTGGAAGAACAGCCAGTAGTACTCTTAACTACTGAGGTTTCTACTCCAGCCTTTCTTTTTGGAGACATGGTCTCATAGCCAAGATTATCTTTGAACTTTTGGTCTTCCTGTCTCATCATTTTGAGTGCTGAATCCCAATGAACTAGTGGCTTATAGAAGTTGAGATGTTAAGTAACAAGGCCAACCTAAACAACTTCATGAGACATTGTCTCAAATAAAAGTCTGAGAGATGGGGTTGGGGATTTAGCTCAGTGGTAGAGCGCTTGCCTAGCAAGCGCAAGGCCCTGGGTTTGGTCCCCAGCTCTGGAAAAAAAAAAAAAAAGAGTCTGAGAGATGAGCTGGGAGTATACCGTTTGTACAGTGTTTTCAAGGCTGTAGGTTTAATGCTCAGTACAAACAAACACCTAAGAAATGAAAGTAAACAGATTAAGAAAGAGGTGAAGGTGGGTGTGATGGCCCACACCTTTGATCCCAGCACTTGGGAGGCTGAGACGAGAGGATCTCTTTAAGTTTGATATCAGCTTGTCTATAGAGTTCCAGGACAGCCAGGGCTATGGAGAGCAACCCTGTCTCAAAAAACAAACAAACAAAAATAAATAAATAAACAAACAATGAGGTTTTCCTAGTTATATAGTAGAATGGGAAATAATAGAATAAGAAAGGTAGGGATGTATGAAAAATAGAAATCAGGCTTAGGAGTGAAAAGTAGGAAGGGAAATAAGCAGAAGCTATCTCCTATAGAGACATTCAGGAATGGGAGATGCTTAAGGCACTTGAGTTCTCTCTGTCTGTCTATCTGTCTGTCTGTCTCTGTCTCTATCTGCCCCCCTTCTCTGTCTCACTTTAATTTTATTATTGTCTTCGTGTACGAAGTGTATGGATGCATTGCTCATGGAGACTGGGATACAATTTTCTGGAGTTGACTCTCTTTCCACCTTGGGTTCCAGGGATGGAGCCCACATCACCAAGCTGTTAGTCTTGCTGAGCCAGGGCACTCAATTTCTTTGGCAGAACTTTGACAGCATCATAGGATCTGTTTTTGCTGCTTCTTATTTCTGCTGGTATGTGTCAGAGACAAAATGAAATTGAGAAGAGATGGGCAACAGAATAGAAGCCTCAAAAATTAGTTCTTTCTCTTGCTGGGTTTGCTGGGTCTTTTATTTGTTTCCTGAACCTTCCTGAAAGTTCTCTGAACTCTATTAGAATATTTCAGTTCTAATGCTAGTGTGGCCCTGAGAACCCACCTGAGGGAAATCACAGCGGTTTTCTTCACTATTTCATTTAGGGTACTCTCTTTGGAGCTAAGTTACTTCTCCTTTTCATAAAGGTAAAACAGTATGAAGGGTTTTTGTTTGAAGCAGGATATCTTATAGTCCAGGTTTGATTTGAACTTGTTATGTAGTTGAAGATGACTTTGAGCTAACTCTCATTCTCTTGTCTCTACCTCCCAAGTTCTGGGGTTATAGGCTTCTCCCCCCACCCCAGCTACTTTTATGTGGTGCTGGGGAACAAACTCAGAGCCCCGTGCAAGCTAAGCACACATTGTACCAACTAGCCTAAATTTTCAGCACAGAATCTGAGTTCTTTTTTGGCTCCTTACATGTGTACTTAAAGTCTTTTGCTTAACTGTATGTAGAAAATTCTGATTTTGAGGAAAATAGAAATTTGATTCATAATCATACATACTAAATTCTTTTTTTTTTTTTTTTTTTTTGGTTCTTTTTTTTCGGAGCTGGGGACTGAACCCAGAGCCTTGCGCTTCCTAGGTAAGCGCTCTACCACTGAGCTAAATCCCCGGCCCCACATACTAAATTCTATACTGCTAGTTAGGATGTTAGATATTAAAATAAGTTTTAAAAATATGAATAAACATGTTTTTTAGTAGAGACTTTACCTGTCTATCTATGTATCAATCTACCTATCTGTCTATTTATTTTGAGACAGGGTCTCTACATAGCTATGGCTATCTTGGTACTCAACAACCTTGCCTTAATTCACTGAGATCTAACTGCCTCTGCCTCCCAAGTGCTAGAATTAAAGGAATGCACTCCCATGCCTGTCCATAGAGGCTTTATTACACAGGTATGTTTGTCTTAAAGTTTCATTACAGTCATCTCTAAAATTAATAAGATAGGACATGTTTAACTGTGCCCTGTGGCAGTGGCTGTAAACCAAATGTAGGCTTAAGCTAGCAAGTTACTGTTTTTTATAATGGGTAATGACGAGAAGTCTTGGACTATGTTGTTTCTATATACATTAACTAATTGTTTATATATGTGGACAGGTGTGCCACAGAATACATGTATGGAAGTAAGAAAGTAACCTGAAGAAACTTACTTGATATTTTGTGTTGCTTCATATTGAACCAAAGTCCTCATGTTTGAATGCTCAGTATATACTCTACCACTGAGCTGCACCCTAGGAATTAATCCTTTTAAAAATAAAATGTCGGGTTGGGGATTTAGCTCAGTGGTAGAGCGCTTGCCTAGCGAGCGCAAGGCCCTGGGTTCGGTCCCCAGCTCCGAAAAAAAAAAATAAAATAAAATAAAATGTCAGTCAAATGAAGCAAGCGTTTACCAATACGGAATGAGTAAAGTCTGACTGTTTGTTTCGTTGATTAGGGCAACTATTTCTATATAGTAAAGCAAAATCCTACTGGTACTAGTCAGTGCACTTTTTATTTAGGGACACGCTGGCTTTAGTACTAATAAACTACTTATATTTAAGAGCATACTGATGCTCTTGCTTTTCCCCTCTTCTCCCTTTGTCCCCATTCCCTTCCTCCCTCCCCCCTCTCTCTCCACATACTCATGGCCAGCCTCTACTTTTTACTTTCTCTCTCTCTGCCTTTCTCTGCCCCTAGTACCCTCTTAACTCCCTTCCCCATCCTGAATAAACTCTATCCTATACTAAAAAAAAAAAAAGAGCATTCTGATTTTAATAATGTTATTAATAATTAATACATACATGTGAGATGTTCTGCATCATTAACACTGGGAAATAATTTCAACCCCAGAAACAACTTTTACTTCCAAGGATGGCTGTGATCAAAAAGATGAGCCAAGCATTGTGGTATATACTTGTAGTCCCAGTTACACAGGAGATTGAAGTAGGAGGAATTTGGCTATTTCCTCAAAAAGTTAAACATGTTGGGCTGGAGAGGTGTCTTAGTGGTTAAGAGCACTCACTGGCTGCTCTTTCAGAAGACTTGGGTTTGTTTCCCAGCACTGACATGGCAGCTCACTACCATCTGTAACTCCGGTTAAGGGCATTTGAGACCCTCTTCTGGCCTCCAGGGGTACCAAGTACACGTGTAGTGCAAGCGTGTAGGCAAAACACTCATACATGTGAAGTAAGAATACATCTTTTTGTTTTGTTTTGTTTTTTGTTTTTCAAGACAGGGTTTCTCTGTGTAACTCTGGCTGTCCTAGAACTTGTTTTGTAGACCAGGACAGAAGAGACGTTCAGAGGATCAGGAAATTAAATAGAAACATGCAGCAAAGGAGCATAGGGAACTGGGATAGCCATTAGAAAGTCCCAGACTCCAGGAAGTGAGAGGCTTCAGGAGCCAATGGTGATGACTTTAGCTGAAATACCCAACAAAGGGGAGATCCAACCTGTAGAAACCACCTCCAGTAGAGAGGCACGTCCTCACAGTAGAGGGATGGGGCCACCCATGCATCTCAAAATTTTTAACACAGAAATGTTCCTGTCTAGGAAAGACAGGGACAACAAAACTGAACAGAGACTGAAAGAAAGGCCATCCAGAGACCACCCTACCTAGGGATCCATCCCATCTGTAGACACCAAACCCCTACACTATTGCTGATACCAAGAAGAGCTTGCTGACAGGAGCTTGATATGGCTGTTCCCTAAGAGTTTCTACCAGCACCTGACAATACAGATGCAAATATTTAACAGCCAACCATCGCTGAGCCCGGGGATCCCAATGGAAGAGGTAGGGGAAGGAATGAAGGAGCTGAAGGGGATTGTAACCCCATAAGAAGAACAACATCAGCTAACTGAACCACCCAGAGCTACCAGGGACTAAACCACCAACCAAAGAGTATACATGGAGGAAACCCAGGACTCCAGATACATATGTAGCAGAGGATGGCCTTATCTGACATCAATGGGAGAGGAGGGAGGCTTGATGCACCAGCATAGGGGGATTCTAGAGGGGTGAGGCAGGAATGGGTGAATAGGTGGAGGAGTACCCTCATAGAGGCAAAGTGGGGTCAAGGGGGATAGGATGGGAGAGTTGGTGGAGGGGTAACCGGGAAGGGAGATATCATTTGAAAGGTAACTAGAAAGGGGGATATCATTTGAAATGTAAATGAATAAAGTGACTAATAAAAAATCCCCCTAAATAGGTAAATTTGTATCGTGTATGAATTATATCACTGCACACATACATTCATAACATGAATAGGAAAAGTTAAAGTAATGTGATCAAAACAATAGGATTTGTATACTTTTTTGTAGAAGGCTAGCTCTAATAGTAAAGTATTGATTGTGGAATATAAATTACTAGAGTGTGGGAATATAGACTGATGCAGCTGCTATGTACAACCTACAGTTCAACAGGTTAAGCATCATTCTCAGACAATTCATCTATTTTACTTGTGGTTACATATATGAGAACAGGGATTAAAATAATAGCTAAAATTTATAATAGCTAAAGGATGAAAAGGATGGGAATGTAGCTCAGTGGTAGAGTGCCTGTCAAGCAGACACGAGCCTCTAGTTCATTCACTCACACAGAAGGCCTGGCAGGAGTAGCACATAACCTGTAATCTCAGTAGCTAGAAAATGAATATGAGTTTGAAGCCAATCTGTACTACACAACGAGACTGGCTCAAAATTGAAAATAAGATGGAAACAGCTGATATCTGTGAATACATGTAAGGGCTAAACAAAGTATGTTCCATGAGAGAATAGTAGAGTATTATTCACCCTAAAATAAAGGAAATTTTGATTCTTCCCACAGTGTTTATTAACTTTGAAAACATACAAAGTAAGCCAGTAATGGCTTATGTGTATAAATCCAGCACTTAGGAGGTGGACACAGAAAGAGGGTCAGAAATTCAAGGTTAGCTTTGAATCCATAGTGAATTTAGGGCTAGGCTGGGCTACCAGAGATCTTGCCCCAGAAAACCAAAACAAACAAAAACCATAAAGTGAAACAAACCAAACAAAAAGAGACAAAGTATAGCTAAAAGTTACATTTGCATATTAGTGTGAGTTACTTAATGCCATTGAATTGTGCACTTAAAAATGGCTGATAATATAAATTTAATACATATTTTTTACCATAAAAATGTTCATAATCTTTAAGCTTTGAGACATACTCATCCATCCATCCTTCCTTCCTTCCTTCCTTCCTTTCTTTCTTTCTTTCTTCCTTTCTTTCTTTCTTTCTTTCTTTCTTTCTTTCTTTCTTTCTTTCTTTTGAGACTGAGTTTCAGGTAGCTCAGGCTGATCTCAGATTCACTATTTATGAGGATGACTTTAAGCTTTTGGTCCTCCTGAGTCTTGCCTTCTCACTTCTGGGGCTGCAGGCATGAGCCTTGGTTCCTGTACTACATACTTGATAATCAGAACTAAAGTTTGAGAAGCCAGATAGATGTCTTCATGAAAAATCTATGAGTAGGTATATTAGCCTCATTTAGATGGGATAAAGTAATGTTTTTCACCATCTTGTGGTTGATTCATTTTGTTGATTTGTAGAATGCAAATGTTTATATTTATAATAGCAGGAGGATTGCTGTTATCTAATAAATGTCACAGAACTGTGGCAGTGAGCCGGAAAGAAGAAAAGCTACATTAGTGAAGTGAGACATACTTTTGTAGCTATGGAAACGTCAAGCTCTACTGAATCAAAAGGGTGTTCCTGTGCTTGTATTTATATTATTAATTAGACATTGATGTGGTTAATAAGGACCTTGGATAATTGTTAAATTAAATTGAGCTATAATTATATTCATTGAAGGTCTTGGTTAAAGGGCACTACTGTTGGGTGGTTTAATGTTTGTTTTATATGAACACTAAAATAATTTTCATTAATTTCTATGACATAATTTTATATGAGGCTTATATGAGTTTTTGTGTTTTTCAGAGACAAGGCCCCAATTTTTAACTCAGGCTGGCCTCTTAACTCATGGTTAAGTCTCCTGAGTACTAAGATGACAAGCTTGTGCTATTATGTCTGACATAATTTTTTACATTATGCTAATACCTATAGATATTTTTAAATGAATGTATTTTGCTCTGAGCATTTCAAAGAAAAGTTGATATATTCAAAGGAAATACAATTTGGAGGGTAAGTTATTTTTAGTTAATATTTTTTAACAGAAAAGCCTTTCAAAATTTTAAACTATAAGTAAAGCTATTTTCTGATGATTCCGTTTTCTTTTTTTATGCACATTGCTATTTTATTTGCATGTATGTCTGTGTGAGAGTGTTGGATCTCCTGAAACTGGAGTTACAGACAGTTGTGAGTTACCACATAGATGCTGGGAATTGAACCAGGGTCTGCTGGAAGAGTAGCCAGTGCTTTTAGCTTCTGAGCCATCTCTCCAGCCTCCAAATTAAAGTTTTAAATGCTGTTATGTGTGTGCTTGGATTTGAACCTTAAATGTGCTAGGCAAATGCTTCTACCACTTATGTTCTCAGCCCCAAGAACATTTTTGTGTGGGGGGCAGAGTATTGCTAGGAATTGAACTTAGGACTTTTCATTTCTATTTCTTGGTACTGGGGGCTGAATTTAGGGCCTCGTGCCTTCTAAGCAGGCTGTCTACCTCTGAGCTATATCTTACCCAGTCCTGCTTTGTTTTTGGGTTTTTTTTCTTTTGTTTTTGTTTTTGTTTGTTTTTTTTTAGACTGTCCTCCTGCTTCAGCTTCTTAAGTTTTCCATTTTATTTTATTGCAGAAAGATTATGTGAAAATTATAAAGTAGGAGAGACAATATGTAATCCTATCACACAGAAATAACCATTGTTAACATTTTTATGTGATAGTTCATTTTATTCCGTTCCCTTATTTCTGCTCATTAATGGCTGTATACTGATTTAATCTTAAATAACTGAATTCGGGGCTGGGGATTTAGCTCAGTGGTAGAGCGCTTACCTAGGAAGCGCAAGGCCCTGGGTTCGGTCCCCAGCTCCGAAAAAAAGAACCAAAAAAAAATAAATAAATAACTGAATTCTAAAAGCATTTTTCCCCCCTTCTTTGTATATTCGAACATCCTCTAGGTTATTAAGGGAGTATAACTTAACTGTACTTTTTACTAAAAGGAAGATATTTATTATAGATCTTTAGATGTGCTGGGCATGCTAGCATATACCTTTAATCCTAGCATTTGGGAGGCAGAGGCAGGCAGGTCTTTGAGTTTGAGGCTAGCCTGGTCTATAAAGCAATTGTAGACCAGCTAGGGTTACATATTGAGACCCCCATCTCAATACAAAACAAAACAACCTTTAGACAATGTGAAAATACTAAGAAAAAGGTAAAAATCTCTTCTCAAATATATTCTTTGGGGGTTGGGGATTTAGCTCAGTGGTAGAGCGCTTGCCTAGCAAGCGCAAGGCCCTGGGTTCGGTCCCCAGCTCCGAAAAAAAGAAAAAAGAAAAAAAAAAAAAGAAAGAAAAAAAAATATATTCTGTGTGTGTGTGTGTGTGTGTGTGTGTGTGTGTGTGTGTGTGTGTGTTATATAAATAGGATTCTTGTTTTATTTTCGAGACAGGATCTCATATTGTCCTTGCTGGCTTGTAATTCACTGTGTAGACCAGGTTGAACTTGAAATTTTAGTGACTCTTCTGACTCTGCCTCCCAAATTACATGTATGGGTGGGAGGTGGAGATATGTGAATGTGTGTACAGGTGTCACTGGGGTCCAGTAGAGAAAGTCAGATTCCCTAGGGCTGGAGTTAACATGGTTATGAGACACCCAACCAGGGTATTGGGAACTGAAGTTGGTTCTCTGATAGAGCTGTACGTGGTTCAAGTACTCTTAACCTGGGAGTCATCTTTCCATCCCTAGGGGTTTTTTGGTAAAATTTTACACTGTTTATAGCCCACTTAACTAAACAGAATGTTACAGAGTGGAGATTTGATGTGGTCCAAATCTGTGTTTCTAATGACTGCATTCTATCATGTTATGTTTGAGTCATTATTTAACACTCTTGCATTGATGACATTTACATTTAGGGTGTTTCCAGTTCTTTTTATAAACAGTGCTGTAGAGAGCAGTTTTACATGTGTATTTAACTGTATTTTCTCCTTAATTTAACTTTATAAATGGCTAGATCTGGTGGCATAGGTTTGAAATACAGCTGCTCAGGAGACTGAAGCATTAGGATTTAAAGTTTAAAGCCAGCCTGGCCTAACAGTGAGTTCCCTGAGAACCTCAGCTATTGAGTGAGACCATTCAACAAAAAAAAAGGGGGGGGGGGAGACAATTCCAGGTTCAATAAATACTTTTCTAGTTATATTTTTGCCCAAACCAAACTAATTCTAGATTTTTGATATAATTTGAACATTGTATATGTGTACTTCCTAAATATGAATGCATGAAATAACTGACAAATGTTATTTTTTTTAGATCCAATTGATAAGATATAATTGCCCACTTAAACATACAAAGCCTGGTACCATCCATCCCTTAGGAACATTGATAACCTATAAATACACAGAGCGAGATCTTTATGTCAGCCTCCATTGTCCTGCCACAGCTTCTCTCCTCCTCCCTCTCCTCTCCTCCTTTCCGTTCCAGTCTCCTCCTCTTCCTTCAAAATTCTCTCCCACCCATCCTTCCTTCTCCTCCAATGACAAGGCTCCTATCCTGTACCTGCCCCTCACCTGTATTTTACAATTCAGTGGGGAGAAGTTTCTGGTGAAGTCACCTGATTCCTGAGTATGTGACTAGGCAGCTGTCCTTGGGGCAGTGGAATTTTATTGATCAACTTTTAAACGTGATCTTTGTCTAGTTGTCTCTTCCCATGTTATAGTAAACTACCTGAGGAGGTAGCGGAAATGAAATGACCTTGGCCAAATAGATACCTTGACTCACCACTGTATTGTAGGCACAGCTCCTGGGAACTACTGTGAGTGCTTAGCCCTGACCTAAGTGCCACCTCTCCTTTCACTTATTTTTTTTAAAGATTTATTCATTTATTATATATAAGTACACTTTAGCTCTCTTCAGATACACCCAAAGAGGGCATCGGATCTCTTTACAGATGGTTGTGAGCCACCATGTGGTTACTGGGAATTGAACTCAGGACCTCTGGAAGAGTAGTCGGGTGCTCTTAACCGCTGAGCCATCTCTCCAGCCCTCCTTTCACTTATTATCCTGAGACAGTCTTAGTGGATTGTCCAGGCTCTTCTAGAACTCACGCTGTGACCCAGTCAGGCCTTAAACTTTTGAATACTCCTGTTTCCACCACTAAAGTATCCAGTATTCTAGTAATGCCACCAGTAAATCTGAGAATACAAGACTGGTTTGATCCTAAAACTGGTTAGTATGTAGAATTAGAGGTAAGCTGATAGAAGTTCATTATTGGAAGAAAATGCACCTTTAAATTCTATGTATGGGTGTTTTGCCTGCATGTGAGTCTGTGCACTGTATACTGTATATATATGGTGCCTGCAAGAGTCCAGAAAAGGGCTTCAAATCCTCTGGAACTAGAGTTACAGATGACTATAAGCCACCAGGGTGCTGGGAATTGAACCTAGGTCCTCTGGAAAAACTATTAAGTACTCTTAATTACTGAGCCATCTTTCCAATCGTTAAAACATTTTATATAGATTACGTTTTGTATAGTGAAAGAACACATACTCTCCAAGCTTCATGATTCATGCCTATAATCCCAGCAGAGGCAGGAAAATCAGGAGTTCAAGGTTTACCTCAATTACATAGTCAGTTTAAGAGCAGCAGGAGTTGTATGAGATTTTGTCACCAAAATCAATGCTCTGAAAAGTAAAATCATTGTTGTTGTTATTGTTATCATTATTATTATGTGTATAACGGCAGGAAGAACCTGTGTCATGGCACACATTTGGAAGTCAGATGACAATGTTTTGAAATCAGTTCTTCCCTTCTTTTATTTGACATCTGGAGATCAAACTGAAGTCAGAAATTTTTATTGTTCCCTAGTCCCTTATTAGAGCCATTTTTTTCCTTTCTAGATGCTGATTTTAGCTATAATTAATGGGGTACTGAATTTACTTCAGTCTTCCTAGTTGTTCATTAACCTATTTGTACTTGACTACTTTAGCAAGTTCACAGTAATTTATCACTTGTTAGTTGAAACTGCCAGGAGCTGGAATTTGGTTTCTAGTGTATCTGCCAAATTAGTTGATTTTGATTTGAGGAAAGTTACTTTGTATTAACAAGTAGGATTGTTTAGATTAATATTTCTTAAACTTTTCTACTTATAACTTCGTAGGCTTGAGAAAGTTTTACATGACTTTATACGTATATGAAGTCAATATACAGAGCTAACATTTACTGATAATAAACAATGGATTTATCTTTTTTTTTTAAAGATTTATTTATTTATTATAGATGAGTACACTGTAGCTGTCTTCAGACGGGCCAGAAGAGGGCATCAGATTCCATTAGAGATGGTTGTTAGCCACCATGTGGTTGCTGGGATTTGAACTCAGGACCTCTGGAAGAGCAGTCAGTGCTCTTAACCGCTGAGCCATCTCTCCAGCCCCTAGATATCTTTTAAAAACTATTTGGTATATGTCTTATAATTTTACTGTTTATTAAAGACAGAAGCAAATTTGCATACTAATGAGATGAATGTTATTATCCTTACCTAAGAGTTAAATCTTGGCTGAATTTTGATACCGCAGGGTGTAGAACCCATTCAATGTTTTTCATAGTTGATTGATATTTTGATTTTGTAATCTTTAATGCTGAGAATTTACCTTGGCATAATACATAGTACAAAATAGTAAAACTATGTTTTTACCATTTCAAAAATTGTTGGAAATTGTCTTAATCTCAAGCCACGTCTAAAGTCTTTTAATGACTATTAAAATGATGCTCAGAAATTTAATTTTGGGGAAATATAGTTAACACCTCTTTTTTTTCCTCTTAAGATTTATTTATTTGGTTGGTTGGCTGGTTTGGGTTTTTTGTTTTGTTTTGTTTTGGTTTGGTTTTTTTTTTTTTTTTTTTTTTTTTTTTGAGACAGGGTTTCTCTGTGTAGTCCTGGCTGTCCTGGAACTTTCCAGGTAGATCAGGCTGGCCTTGAACTCAGAGGTCTACTAGTCTCTGCCTCCCTAATGCTGTGCTTCCATGCCCAGCATTTTTATCTTTTTGTTGTTTTGTTAAGATTTAAAATTTTTAATTTTATTTATGTGTGTATGTTTGTCTGTCTGTGGGTATGTGCACATGTATATGTATGTCTATAGAGGCCAGAGAAGACAGATCCTTCTGGAACTGAAATAATAGGCTTGACATAGGTGCTGGCAACCAAAGTCCAGTCCTCTGGAAGAGCAGTGCATACTCTCTTTCCAGTCCCGAGGACACTTCTTTGTTATTGATGTGTATGTGTCTGTGTGAATGAATATTCATATGTGTGCGCAATTGCCCATGGGGACCAAAAGAGGGTGCTAGCTATAGAGTGATCCTTTACAGCTGGAATTATAGACAGTTGTGAGCCACCCAACATGGATGCTAGGAACTGAATTCTAGTCCTTTGCAGAGCAGCAAGTGGACTTAACTGCTGAGTAGTTTCTCCAGCCCCAGGTTTTTTTTTGTTTTTTTTTTTAATTTAAAAAATTGAATTAACAAATACTGGATTTTCTATAAGTCTCTTTACCATCTACATGTACATACTTTTTCAAAAAAGTATTCTTAAACATATCCTTCTTTAATATATTTTTTTTTATTAACTTGAGTATTTCTTATATACATTTCGAGTGTTATTCCCTTTCCCGGTTTCCGGGCAAACATCCCCCTCCCCCCTCCCCTTCCTTATGGGTGTTCCCCTCCCAACCCTCCCCCCATTGCCGCCCTCCCCCCATAGACTAGTTCACTGGGGGTTCAGTCTTAGCAGGACCCAGGGCTTCCCCTTCCACTGGTGCTCTTACTAGGATATTCATTGCTACCTATGGGGTCAGAGTCCAGGGTCAGTCCATGTATATAGTCTTTAGGTAGTGGCTTAGTCCCTGGAAGCTCTGGTTGCTTGGCATTGTTGTACTTTTGGGGTCTCGAGCCCCTTCAAGCTCTTCCAGTTCTTTCTCTGATTCCTTCAATAGGGGACCTATTCTCAGTTCAGTAGTTTGTTGCTGGCATTCGCCTCTGTATTTGCTGTATTCTGGCTGTGTCTCTCAGGAGCGATCTACATCCGGCTCCTGTCAGTCTGCACTTCTTTGCTTCATCCATCTTGTCTAATTGGGTGGCTGTATATGTATTTTAAACATATATTCTTAAACATATCCTTCTTTAATATATTTTAAAACAAATCTAGACTGGAATGGTAGTGCACACCTTTACCACCTTTAGGCACAGCACTTTGGAGGCAGAGACAGGAAGATCCCTGTGAATGTGAGTGGGGTCAGCCTGGTCTACAAAGCTAGTTCTAGGCTAACTAGAGCTACATAATAAGATCCTGACATGCCTCAGTGGTTAAGAGCACTGACTGCTCTTCTAGAGGTCCTGAGTTCAAATTCCACAACCACATGGTGGCTCACAACCATCTATAGTGCGATCTGATGCCCTCTTCTGGTGTGTGTGAAGACAGCTACAGTATACTTATATATAATAAAAGAAAGAAAGAAGAGAAAGAAAAAAGAAAAGAGCTGAATGGTAGAGGCAGAGGCAAGTGGATCTCTGAGTTCAAGACCAGCCTAGTCTATAAAGCAAGTTATAGGACTACATAGAGAAGCTATGTCTTGAAAAACAAATGGGAAAAACAAAGAATCAGTGAATGAATGAAAAGGAAAAAGAAAAAAAATGTAACTTTCTATAAGATTATTTACTGAATCTCCCCCTTCTTCTCCCCTCTCTCCTTCTTCCCCTTCCACACACAAACACACATATAGTGTAAAAACTTGCACAGCATATATGAAGTTCTGAGTTTACACTTAGTTAACAAAAGGCAGACAGCACAGATAACTTACCTGTGCTAAATAAGCCTTTATGAAGAGTTCTGACAAGAAGCTCCTGAGGGAAAGTAGAAAAATTCGAGATCAGTAGTATTTGGTGGGGCAATAGAGCTGATAAAAGGAATAACAAAAGATAGGGCAGGGCTAGTGGCACAGTATTGCTCTAATCCAGACTCTGCTGGAGTTAGAGGCATGAGAATCCCAAGTTTAATAGTCACATAGTCTATAGATAGAGTTAGCAAGGACAACACACACACACACACACACACACACACACACACACACACACACACGTACGTACATGGGGGGGGGTGCGGTCAGACAGACAGACACAGATCTTGGAATATATCTTTGTGATAGAATACTTGCCTAGCATGTACAAGGTGCTAAATTCAACCCTTAGTGTCTGCAGACAGATAAGCAAATATAAGAAAGTTTTGGCACCCAAGGCAAAAACAAGGATTTGGGATTTAGAGTTGGTGCTTCTCTTGAATTTAAAGGGACAGGTAATGTCATGCATGGATATGCTCACCTTTAATCCCACTGAGGTAGGTGGATCTCTGTGAGTTTGAGGCTAGCCTGGTCTACATAGTGAGTTAGATCAACCAAACTTACACAGTGAGTTTGTCTCAAAAATGTATGGATGATAGAGAGATAGAGATGAGGATAAGAAGTTTGAGAATTCGTGACCATGGAAAAATGAACTTCCAAGAGTGACAGACACACCGGAGTGGCTTTCAAAGAACCATTGTGAGGAATCGTTAGGAAAGATGACAGGATGACAAGGAATACATTTTTATGTAAGGCTTCTAGGTTGCTTGGAGGAAGGTTATGAGTTCATAGACGTTCTAGTCTGTAATCTTTGATTTCCTGCATCAAAACCTGAAGCTGTGGATTTAGGAATGTTGAAGATGAGCGCTTAGTTTTTCAGGATTGGGCATTATTAACAGGATGAAAAGCAGTATGGACAGAGTAAAGGAGTGTACTTCAGGACACAAGCTTCATTTCATTGTATCCTCAGTTGTTGCCTTCTTTCCCACCTTTCTCTACCTCCTTCCCTTTTCCTGTATGTGATGGGGACCAGTTCCAGTTTTGCTTTGTTTTTTTGCAACATTCTCATGACCTTGAGTTTGTGATCCTTGTGCTTCACAACTTTACTATGTTGGCCACTATCCCCAGTTATATATTCTTTTGGAATGAACCAGGCTTCATGCACGTTAACCAAGCACTCTCCAACTGAGCTGCATTGCCAGCCTGCCTGCCCTAGCCCTTTCTTCCATCCATCTCCTTTTTGACAGTATCCCACTGTAGGCTAAGGTGGCTTCAGAATCAGAAGTTCTCTTGCCTTATTCCTACATCTTGGGAGTAACAGCCGTGATCCACAGTTCTCTTCTGACCACTGATTTTTCTCCCATTTTGAGACTTAATTCACTTTTAATATAATTTACAAATTGCCATTATGAACACTGTTGTTTCCTGTGAGAGGTAATGCTGCTGATCACGCAAGATTTTTCTATGATTATCACTGTTCCTGGATACCTTTTGTTGTGTGTCCTACATTCCTTCTGCTGTTGTACTTTCCAGTGTATGGTGCTAACTTGTGCTTTTAGCTTTATTTAGGGAAGACCATACATAAGTCAGATAAATTGTATGTTAATAGATAAGACCACACCTAGATCGTTTTTTGATATATTATGGTTTCATGTTTAAGATTTGGAGTTAGAACAGATCTGAATTCAAATTCTTCATCTGTATTTTTAGATGTATAAATCTAAACTTAAATTTTCTAGTTTAAAGAACATTTAAAGCCTAAGACCTATTTCACTGGGAGAATGTTTATAACTAAGACAAAATAACTGATTTTAAAAGTTTTGTTGGACCCACAAAATAGCTCAGCAGGTAAGGACATTTTCTGGGCAGTCCTGGTAATAAGCTCTGGGGCCCATCTAAAGGGGAGAGGAGAGCTGACTCTATAGAGATGTCCTCTGACCTTACATGTAGTGTGAGCTTGTGTACCACCAGTGCA
Organism: Rattus norvegicus; assembly: GCF_021556685.1. Lineage (NCBI taxonomy): Eukaryota > Metazoa > Chordata > Mammalia > Rodentia > Muridae > Rattus > Rattus norvegicus. The sequence continues at coordinate 50,338,351 of NC_141552.1, forward strand.
CACTTCATGCATACACCTGTAAAAGTAATAATAATAGCAATAATAATGTTTTATTTAGCTAATTAAAATCCTTCATGGCATAGTTGAATTATTTCTCTAGATTAAGGGAAGAGGACTCTTCACTGTTGTCTTTTATTTAATAAACCTCCATAGATTAAATATTTTGACTATTACAAACAATGTATTTTTTGGGGTATGATGATCTATCCGTAATCCCAGCATCATCTACATATGTAACCAAACCCTTTCTCAAGCAAAACTAAATGAATACCATTTATTCAAAGAATATTTAATGATAGAAGAAAATGTTCCTGATTAAATAAGTTTTTAGAAGGAAGATATGAAACTGACTCTGGGCTGCAGTTGTAGTTCAGCATAGAGTTCATTACCTTGCATAGAATGTGTGAAGACAAACAGAAAACCTAGAATGCTATTTTTATTTTATTTTTCCTTTAAAAAATTATTCATTTATTTTTAATCATGGGTTGGGTGGAGCAATTCCCATGGATGCCAAAGGCATTAAATCTGGAGTTCACACAAGAGGTTGTAAACTACCCGAAATGATGTGAATGCTGGGAATTGAACTATGTTCTCTGAAAAGCAATACATTCTTCTAACTGTGGAACTATCTTTCCTGTTAATTAATTTTTTAGACGTACTTATTTTATGCATATGAATGTTTGCCTTCATGTTTATATAGGTGCCTGTAGAGGTCAGAAGAGTGTCAGATTCCCTGGATTTGGAGTTTTGATGTTTGTGAGCCGCCATGTTGATGCTGGGATCCAAACCAAGTTCCTTCCAAAAGCAGCAAATGATCTTAATCACCAAGCCACCTTTCCAGCTTTGTTTCTCTAAACAAAACAAAACAAAGAAACAAAAATTAGCTAAAAAGTTAGAATTCCCAATCCTTGGAAGTTTCTTACACTTAATTTTTTAAAAACCTTTTACTTCGTGTACATATACTGGGTGTATATATGTGCATGTATCTCTGGGCATGTAGGACCCAAACTCTGCTCCTCTGAAAGAAAAGTAAGTGCCCTTGACCGTTAACCCATTGCTCCAGCCCATTTTAAAAAGATGTATATATTTGTTTAATGTGTATGGGTGTTTTGTGCACACATCAGAAGAAGGCATTGGATTCCATGGGACTACAGTTATAGATGTTGTGAGTGTCCATGTGGGCACTAAGAATTTAACTCAGAATCTCTGGAAGAATAATCTGGTGCTCTTAACCTCTGAGCCATCCCTCTACACCCCTGTAACCATGCACACACCTGCGCCAGTTGTGTGGATGTCAGAGGTTGATATTGGAAACTCTCCCTGATCCCTTACCAGTGAACCTTCATTAATTTGTCTGTTTATTCTGAGGACTAAACCCAAGGCCTTGAACATAATGCTAGACAGGTTTTCCTGTGGGATCTATACCCTCAGTTCAGAATGTTGATTTATTATTTCATTCTTTTTTATAGTTGAGTAATTGAATCATATGAACCTTACCATTTGTTTTGTTGGTATTCGAGTTCCTTTCCTTTGGCTATTGTAAATAACGCTGCTAACCATATGCTTTGAACATGTGTGTACATGTATTTGGGGGCAGGGGGAAGCAGTGTCAAGTATTGAATCTCGGGCCTAGCACCTGTTAGACCAAGTTCTTTACCACTGAGCCACTGAGCTATAGCCCTATCCCTTCTATTTTTTGATGGACTCTTACTAAGTTTTCCAGGCAGGTCCTGAATTTGTCATCTTCTTCTTTAGGCTCCTTAGCAGCTGGTATTTTAGACCTGAGCCACCAGACCTAGCTAATTTGAGTACCAAATTTTAATGTTCTTATGTATAAAAAGGGCTTTGTTTTAATTTTTGAAACAGGGTGTCATATATCCTAGGATGAAACTGTCAGTGCAGCCAGAGATTACCTTGAACTCCTGATCCTTCTGCCTCTGCTTCCCAAATTCTGAGATCTGAGCAACCACACTTACTTAGCTTAAAATAAAAAGCCATCATTAAATCTTCAAACTCAAGAACCTGATAAGTCTCTGAAAGTTTATTCAGTTTTTAAAAAACAGGAAGCATTTTGTTCTTGTGTTAAAGATAATAGAAACACAGCCCACGGCTATCATAGGCAGTATCTTTTGAGTTTTGCCTATGGCAAAAGGTGTTTAATCAAGAAAATTAAGACCACTCATTTATTCTCTTAGTCTTTAAGCTTGAAAACTTTCTTTAGGGAAGAGATCTTTTGTCTGTCTTTCTCCTATTCCACAAAAAATACCTCAATCTTGTAACCCTGGTGCAGGATTGAAAACTCAGGTGCAAAATGGGCACTAACTGTGTAATACAACTCATTGGGATTGTCTGAGTGGTACTTTTTGCACCTGAACATTCTTAAGGGATCAGACAGCTGTCTAGGTTTGACTCGGTCAGATCTTGTGGTTTTTCAAAAGAGGCCAAAAGTCTGTATTTTTATGTAAAATCTAGTTGTTTGGTATTAACATTTGACAAATAGGCCAAGAGGAACAGTCCTTTTTTTATTATTTTATCTTTGTGTAAATTGTATGCATGTGGGTGCAGTTTACGTGTGTATGTGAAGATGTGCTTGCCTAAGCCTGAGATTCACATCTGGTACTAATCGTCTATAGCTTTCCACCTTCTTTTTTGAAGTTTCTTTCTGGACCTGGTACTCACCAATTCATTTTGACTGGCTAGCTAGCAAGTCTAGCTAGGAAATCTAGCACCTATAGTGAGGAAAGCAGTGTTTTAACATGAAATCACAATCATTTGGAATGGACAGAAGATACTAGTTTTACAGTAAAAGAGAATGTCTAAACAGTATCTCGGTAACTACTTATTGCATACCCTTTGGGGCAGGAACTATAGCTGCCATTTGTTCCTAGAAGCTGCAGTTACTACATAGTAATAGTTTGGGGTGTCTTTTACATCACTGCTAGCTCTCGCAGCTCCTCAAGGCAGATAGGTATCACCACTGTTTTAATTATTTAAAATAAGTCTTCATCTTTTGAGTAACTGGCATAAGGTTACACAGTGCTGCCTACCACTTAATTATTAGAATGATGCTGGTATCCAGCAGTGTCTCCAATTGTCCCAAATCCAGGGTTCCCATCAGGTGGTTGAAACCACTGATAGTGCTGTTCCCTCCATGGTATGTTTTCTATATGCATATACCCATGATAAAAAGTACTTTATATGACCATGTGTGATGCCATGCCTGGAATTCCAAATGCTTAGGAGTTAGATGCAAGAGGCTTGATCACTCTAAGTTCAAGGACAGCTTGGTCCATGTCATGATTTTTTTTTCTTTTAGGTAAGCCTGGGATGCATAGTAGGATTCTGTTTCAAAAAAAAAAAAAAAAAAAAGAAAGAAAGAAAGAAAGAAAGGGAAAAAAAAGAAAAAAGGAAAAAAAGACAGAAAGAAAAAGAAAAGAAATTTGCAAACTTGTCAGTAAGAGATTAGCAAAAATAGCTCATAATAAAAGCAGAATAACTAAAAAATATACTATTAATTTAGTAAAATTGCCATTGTCACTTCTCTTACCCACTGGAACCATTAGTAAGTAGAATAAGGGTGGCTTGGTTTCCTGAATAGTTGTGATTCCAATCACATGCCACAGTGGTAGCTTGATTGTATTTTCTTAAATGAATTTCTTCTTCTCTCTGGTATGTCAGGCTTTTTCTTATTATCTGTTACTTTTCTTTATACCCTCAAGTATGTACAAACTTTAAGTAGATACAAAGTATATGCAGTCTTTTTTCACCAAGAGGAATAAAACAAACCTTTCATCTGTAGCCTTGTCTTCTCAAGTATCCTTTGTCTTCTCCTTGGAAAGGTTGTAGAATAGTAGTTTATTTTTCACCTTACCCTTCACTTATTTCCTCTGTTCCACCTGGACTTCAGCCCCGCCTTTGGCTTCTTCTGCCTCAGTCTTTCCCTTCTTTGGTAAAAGTAACAGGAAGTACCCTTTTCCACATCAAATAATGGATTCTTTCAGGTTCTTTCTTACTTGAGCTGAGGCATTTTCACATTTGGAAGTCCTCAACATTCTTCTTTCTGAAACTTTTTATCTGATACTTAATATTTATTATCATTATTTAACTTGTCATGAGACAGAGTCTCTGTAGCCCTGGCTCTCCTGAAGCTTAAAAGGCTGGCCTCAAACTCACAAAGAGCCACCTCCCTCTTTCTAAAAAGTGAGCCTTGCCTACACAGTGAGACCGTCAAAGATTGAGGTGGTCAGGAAGAGCCACTTGGAAGGATCATGAATGGGTTTAAAGGGGATATGGGGGGGGGTCTGTGTTTCAAGGAAAAACAGAACATTTACAAAGGTAAGAATACATGGATGAAGAATTGAAAATCGTTGTATCTTGAGTTGAGGGAAAGGTGAAAATGGAAAAGAAAGAATAGGCATCATAAGTGAATACTCAACAAATATTTAATCAGTACTCACATGTTACTGGATAGCTATATTGCCAACCTAATTATAGAATTTAATAGCCCAATCTTCACTGTTGTTAGGCGCAATCAAAGCAAGATTTTAGTGTCTTGAGTTCCTTATTTTGCCTACTGCTATATGATTGCCTCCTCCTTCCCTCCTTCCCTCCCTTCTTTCCATTCTTCCTTTTTGTTCCTGGCCTCCAATTCCCTCTGTAGTCATGATTGACTTCAGACTCATGTTTTTCCTACCTTCCCACTCATGTGCCAGGTTTATTATTTTAAACAATTCTTTTTTAAAAAAATCTGCAATTGTCTAAGTTATTTTTTTTTCAATTGTTTTTTCAATTTTTTTTGAGCTGAGGACTGAACCCAGGGCCTTGCGCTTGCTAGGCAAGCGCTTTACCACTGAGCTAAGTCCCCAACCCCGTGATTTTTTTTATATGACTGCCCCAACCCAGTATAGGAGTTAGTTTAATGATGTTTAAGCTATATTCTATCGGATTACAGATAGGAGTAAGGAGGAAATAATACATTTTGAGATAAGCTGAGCCTAAGAATGCTGGCAACAAAGAAATTGATCAAGAAATAATCTATTTTTTATTGTTATGTTTTGCTTGAATGTCTGTGTACCATGTGTGGTACCTGGTACCTGCAGAGGCCAGAATATGGAATCCAATTCATTTTTTTAATTTAATTTTTGTGTGTATGTGTGTGTTCGAGTGTGTGTGTGTGTGTGTGTGTGTGTGTGTGTGTGTGTGTGTGTTTTGCACCCACATAGGTGCATATGCATCTGGATATATATGTATTTGCATCAAAGGTATACAGGTGCCCATGGGTGCCAGAAGATGGCATCTGATCCTGTGGAACTGGAGTTATAGGTGGCTAAAAGCTTCCTGATGGTGGTCACAGGGAACTGAACCTAGGTTGTCTGCAAGAGTAGCAAGTGATCTAAAGCATTGAACACCACTTTTTTTCTTAAGCTAAAACATTGATACATTTTTCCACCAAAGTATTTGATTTTATAGGATTTGATTTTAGGCAGGTATTGTGACAAAGGAATGAAAGAACAATGTAAGGGTTTTTGTGGGCATATTTGTATATGTGGGAGTGGAGGACAGAGGTCAACCTTCAGGGTCATCCTCAGGAGCTGTCTGTCTTGTTTCTTGAGACAAGCTTTCTCAGCAGCACCTGAGGTGCTGATTCTGTTAGGCTATCTGCTCAGTAAGCTGCAATGGATCCACCTTCTCTGCCTTTCCAGAGCTGAGATTACAGTTGTATGCCACCACATCTGACTTTTTCTGTGAGTGCTAGATACCCAAGTGCATCAAGCACTTTACCAAGTGAGTTATCTCTCTGGCCTGTATTATTTTTTAAGGCCAGATGTTCAAATTTGGAGACATTTAAATTTGCTTCCTTTGATTCGTTAATTTGCTTTGAAACTGGTTTTCTCTCATCATGTAGCTTAGGTTGGCTCCCTTTGATCTTAATAGTTTGCTAACTTGGTCACTCTTCATGTTATTAGTCTTCCCCCTTCTAACACATTAATTACCCAGCTTGAACACTGTGTCGTCTAATATAGAGGCTCTTAAAACTCAGAGCAAACCTCCTGCTCACCTGTGGGTGCCATTAAACCTTACTTTTATTCTTATTTCTCACTTTGGACAGTCCTATTAGGCATATAGCCGATCTCTGATAATCCCACATGTGCTGTGCTTCTTACACAGATGCCCTCCTCATTCTTCTCAGGATCTATAGTCTTTGATAAATGCTTCTATAATTGCATGTATTATAACTCTCCGTGCTACATTTCACTGCTCTCACATGGGCGCAGTCTTCATAGCTCTCAATATTTGAGCAATTTTATTACTGTTTAGGCTCTGGTGCTGTATGTAAGGTACCCCAACATTCATACTTCCTAATGCTGTTCTCTCTCTGATATCCATGCTGGGCTTTTCACACTCAATCCCATATATATCCTTCTCATGCTGCTTAGGCATTTGCTTTACCACCTGGGCCCACTATGTCAATTCCCAGTAGATATTGGAGTCCAATATTTGCATCATCTATAAAGATTCATTCTGCTTGGGTTCTTAACACACCCCCACTACACATGCTATCCTCTTACACAGACATTGCCTGTACCTGGATATCTCTCTTTTCCCTGGTGCTTTCTTCTTCTGTCTTAGGCGTTTAAACTGCTGGGATCTCTCTCCCCTAGATACCTCCTCTCCCTGCTAAGTTTCTGATATCTTTTTCTGGGTCATCTGACCCTTTTCTGGACTCTACGTCACTCTACTTTGGCTTTATTGCTTTTTGAGGGGCAGGGTTGTTCTTTTCTGAGGCAGAGTCTTGCCATATAGCAGTCCTGACTTAGCATCCTTGATTTCCTGCCTCAGCAGGCTGAGTGCTGGGATTATAGGCATGTGCTTCCATGTGAAGTTCATACTTTGAATAACCTTACAAAAGTATCTATGCAAAATTTTTAGAAATTATAACTAAGCCTGAAATGTTTCATAAGTCATTTTATGACTCCATTAATTAAGACTTTTGTTTCTTTTGGTATAAACTTAAGTTAAAAAATAATAATAAAAAGGGGCCTGGTGACTTGTGATTGGTAAAGTGCTTTCCACACAAGCATAAAGATATAAGCTTGATCTCTAACATAAAAAGCTAGGTGTGATAGCATGTACCTGTAATCCTAGTAGTACGCCGCAGGCAGAGAAGGTAGATTCCTGGGACTCACTTGCTAACCAGCCTAGTGGAGTAGGAATCAGGGAGCTCCATGTTAAATGAGTGAAAGATGAAGGATCCAAGTAGATGACTCGGCCTAAAAACACCAAGCCTGACAACCTGAGCTTAATCCTCAGAACCCACAAGGAAGAGGAGATAACTGACTCACAGAAATTGTCCTCTGACTTTCACACACTCATCAAGATGTGTCCACACAAACATACAAAATAAATAGATGTGATAAATAAAAAGATGGAGAGCAAATGAAGAAGACACCCAACATTACCTCTGCCTCCACAGGTTCATAGACACATGTGAACACATACAACTTCTCCCTCACTGCCACTTAGTAAAACACACAAAATAACAGCAGATTTAAAGTGTAGGTGGGTTTCTTTTTGTTTTTGTTGTTGTTCTAGTCCAGGCTGGCTTAGTACTCCTGAGTCCCCTGCTTCTACTTGCAGAGTGCTGGAATTACCGTGTCACCAAGCCAGGTTTATACTGCCTTGGAGATCGACTGTACCCTAACTGTACTAACTGAACTGCATCCCCATCCTAAGATAACAGATAATTAAAAAGCCAGGTAATGTCTATGGAACACTTCAGTTTTCTAACTCCGCCCACGCAATTGGATAAAGTAAACTATTTTATATTACCTAAATATAACACTAGTATGTTTGGAAAAAACAATATAATCTGGAAAAATAATATGAATAAATACATATTTGATAGCAAATTAGTAAATTGCCTTATACTTAAAACTGAGAATAATTTGTTAAAACAGAGTTCACCTACCAGTTATTCTTGGACTCTATAATCTTGGAGAAACAAAATATCCAGTGAACCTGCAGCCAGTACATTTTTTCCAGTGGAGATGCCAAATATGATGACTGTCAAGGGTGAAGTGTTTCTTGTTTTTAGACAAAATGAATGCTAACTCTTCAGTGTAGAACTAACTGTTGGCACACTGGAGCTGTTAGGACTTTGTCATAGAATGTCTGATAGGAAACCTTAGCTTGGAGCTTCACCTGCTTACTGAGGCAGTGAGCGGAGGAAGGGAAGAGTAAGACATATTTTCTAAGCATTTTTAAGGGGGACATGTTAAGGAAACTTCTATGCTTAATGGTAGGTAGTTTCATATTTATAAGGATGGCAGATGTGATTTTGTTTTCATACTTAAACAAAATGAAAGTGTTTATAAGTAGGTTTTTTTCAGTGTGGTGTCTATACCTGATGATTAGGCATTTCAGGTGTCATGGCAGTGTCCATACCTGATAATCAACTTCTACTGTGAGAACTTGTATTATTCCTGTAGTAGTACCTGCTTGGGGCATTAATTCATGCTGTATTGCTTTTGGGGAGGGGTGTTCTTTTTTTGTTAGTTAGTTTGTTTGTTTCAAGCCAGGGTCTCTGTGTAGCCTTGGCTGTCTTAGACTAGCCTTGTAGACCAGGCTAGCCTCGAAGTCAAGATCTGTCTGCCTCTGCTTCCTGAGTGCTGGGATTAAAGGCATGTGCCACCACTGCCTGACTTTGCTTTGCTACATTTTTAAAGTACATTAAATTTTTTATGTGTATGGGTTTTTGACTGCATGTATGTCTGTACACATGTGTCCTGGTTCCTGAAGAAGCCAGAAGAGAGCATTGGGTCCTCTGGAACTAGAGTTATATATAGGCTGTTGTGAGCTGCCATGGGGTGCTGGAAATTGAACCCTGGTCCTCTGTAAGAACAGCAGTGCTCTTACCCATGGAGGCATCTTAGTCAGATTTTAAAAGTGTTCTCAACCCAAAGTGTCATCTTTCCGTGACACAGTAGTGTGCACTCAGGAGGCAGGGGCAGATGGATTTCGATGAGGTCAAGGCCATAGTGATCTATATAGCCAGTTCTAGGATAGCAAGAACTACATACACAACAGAGAGACCCTGTTTCAAGACAGATTCTCACTTTGTAGCCCTAGTATAGACCAGGATGACACTTAACTCACAGAGACCTCCCTTTTTCATCCTTTCTACCACAGTGTTTTTATTTAGTTGCTTACTTTACAATTAAACAAAAATGCTGTGTGTGTGCAAGTATGTGTGCATGCCCTTCTGGTCAGAAATACTTCACAGAAACTGTGCTTCCCCCCCCCTTTTCATTTCTTCATAGACATAAATCAATATTAGTTCTGTTCAACTTGATTACCTGAAAGTAAATCAGAGATTCTTGAGAAAAGTTACAGAGGAAATGAACTCTCTGACAAATTCCTGAGGTCAGTAAAGGCGAAGTGGAGACTAATAAACCTATTTCTTAAGAACAGATCTGTTCTGTGACCTGTGCTCCATCCTCACGTACAACCTTTATTGTGTGTATTCAATATGATCTCCTGAAAAGAGCACAAATGAGTCTGACTGATCCAGTTTGGGTTTTCTGTTTGTTTTTTGTTCCTTTGTCCTATCTCCGTGTTTCTTATGAGGAAAACTCTAACGTCCTAGATTTTATCACCATTGCCTCTTATCTCATCACTTATTTATTTGTTTGTTTTTTAGACAGGGTCTCTCTGTGTGGCCCTGGCTGTCTTGGAACTTACTCTGTAGACCAAGCTGGCCTTGTACTCAGAGATCCACCTGCCTCTGCCTCCCAAGTGCTGGGCTTAAAGTGTGCATCCCGCAGCTACCAGTCCTGCCTGGCTAATCTGTTGTTATCCAACTGTGGTTTGTCTTTCTAACTCAACTAGAGAGGAGGGAACATAGGGCTTGGAGGCTTGTCTTTTTCTGGAATGAGTGATAACCAACTAAAGCTGTAGGCACAGAATGCCTACCTAGGAGGGGAAGTGCACTTGTAAATTACAGATGTTCTCCTACCTTGGAGGGGAAGTGCACTTGTAAATTACAGATGTTCTCCTACCTAGGAAGGGAAGTGCACTTGTAAATTACAGATGTTCTCCTACCTAGGAAGGGAAGTGCACTTGTAAATTACAGATGTTCTTCTACCTTGGAGGGGAAGTGCACTTGTAAATTACAGATGTTCTACCTAGGAAGGGGAAAGTGCACTTGAAAATTACAGATGTTCTCCTTGCAAGGACCTGAGTTCAGGTCACAATATCCTCAAGGTGGCTCATAACCATCTGTAACTCTAGTTCCAGGGACTCCAATGCCCTCTTCTCACTTTGGTGGGCTCTTGTATGCACATGGTTCATGTACACACACTTATGCTTGCTCACAAGTACACACACACACACACACACACACACACACACACACACACACACACACACACCATTTTACAAACCACAGTTTCAACCAGGCATGGTGGTCCATGCCTTTGATCCCAGCACTTGAGAGACATAGGCAGGTGGATCTCTGTGAGTTCAAAGTCACCATGGTCTATATCGTGAGTTCCAGGCTATGTAGAGCAATACTGTCTCAATAAACAAACAAAATCACAGTTTTTCTTCCCCTCTTACTGTGTATGCCCCAGGGTAGGATTTCTATTTTGAGCTTGATATGCACTGTGGTGAAAGTTCTTCAACCTCTTCACAGCAGCATTGAAGAAAAAAGAACTGAATTGACCCAGAAATAATCAGTAACAAAAGTGGATCAATTAGAATTTGTAGAACAGGATCAAGCCAGCCAGCTCATTTTGACATTGTTGGGTTTGTAACTAGAGACATTATTTTCAGTATCTGAAAACACTGATTTCATTCCTTCTTTCCAGTTGGTCTGGGCCATTACAGCAAATTCTTAGTCTTCTGAATATGCTCCCTGTTCTGCTGATTTTCTTTCCTTGTGCCCTGGTTCCAGTCATCACACTGGGGGGACCTTTTGTTTTTACCTTGATAGAAATCTTAAGTAGGCAAGGAGAAGAAGCACTTTGTGGGCTGAGCTTTGGTGTCCCTGTGTGTGACAGTACTGAGGTGGCAGCCAGCAAGCCAGAACAGTGGTGTTTGGCGCCCTCTAGTGTTAGAGCTCCTGCGCAGACCTCTGATGGAGGAGATGAGGGAGCAGATAGGGGAGGCAGGAGGGGAAACGGTGGCCAGGGTGTAATAGAAGAAACAATAAGTTAATGTTTTAAAAATATTATATAATAAAAGAACAAATACTTGCTAATAAGTATTTACAGCCTTCATGATGCAGTTATTTTTGTGAAAATACAATTCTCAAAAGAGGAAACATACTCATTTCTCGAACATGTTATTGACTGACTTTCTTCCAAAATTTTTTCTTCCTCCCTACAGAATCTGTCTATGATCTTCTCCCAAAGGAGTTACAGTTACCTCCACCTAGAGAAACATCTGCAGCATCAATGAGTCAGACAAGCGGTGGCGAGGCAGGCTCGCCTCCTCCAGCTGTAGTTGCTGCCGGTATGCATTTCATTTTACTTATTAATGAAAACTAGGGAACTCTCTGGCCAACATGAACAGTCTTGGCAAAGTTCATATCAAAAAGAGTATGATTTGAGGATTTAAAGATTTTACCCTTTACATTGAAAGGTTTTCAGTGTTTTTTTAAAAATATACATACGTGCATGCACACATACACATCTTACATTTTGGTCCATTTGTAAATGCTATCTCCTAAAGTGGACCTTGTGTTCAAATATGGGACCCAGTTTAAAGTGACCTTGTTGAGTGCACATAAAAAAAGATAATAAACACCAAGCTATGGCTAGAAAATTATATTGACCTTTTATTTAACAATTTTTAAAAGAATTATTTACTTATTTTATGTATGTGAGTACACTGTCACTGTCTTCAGACACACCAAAAGAAGACATCAGATCCCATTACAGATGGTTATGAGCCACCATGTGGTTGCTGGGAATTGAACTCAGGACGTCAGGAAGAGTAGTCAGTGCTCTTAACTGATATTTCACCAGCCCTTAACAAATATTTTTAAAGACTTGCCCAAAGGGAAAAATGTTACATGATCTAAAAAAAGGACTCAAGTTCTTAAGTCTCCTTTCTCTTTATCGCATGTAACTATAGCCTTTCTCCTACAATTAAAAAAAACTCTGGCACAGTCAGAGTTACATAGTGATGTGATATATATATCATACATATATACACATATATACATACATATATACACACCCATACATACACACATATGTGTGTGTGTGTGTGTGTGTATATATATGTGTGTGTATATGTGTATATGTGTATATATGTGTATGTGTGGGTGTATATATATGTACACACACACACACACACACATATATATATATAGCCTGATACTTATTTTAAATTCCTGAAAAATAGTGACCAAGTTGAATATAATCTTTATGAAATACATTCTATTATAGTCTCTTATAACAATGAAACATATTAAAAATAATGTTTGAAATTTATTAAGTTTATTTTTACTCAGCTCTCAAATCATACACTTTGTAGTCTTGATTAGTAATAATTTAGTATGAATGCTTCCCACAATAATAGCTTGCCCAACTATAGTACTTTTTTTTAAAGTTGGGATTATAAGTTACTAAATGTATTTGCTTTAGAAAAACGAATACATTATGTCTACTTTTCTGAAGTTTTATCTATCCTGTAAAGGTTTCTTGCCCCATGATACTGATCATTTTTTTAAATGGTATTTAAAGTCCATCAAAACATCATTTCCAGTAAGTTCTTTTAATTTCACCAAGAGAAATAAAGAGAGAAGGCTGTAGTCTAAATGACAGTATTGGTACTGTGTTCTAGCTGCAGGTATTTAATTTCTTATATACATTAATCTTATATACATTATATACCAATTACATGCTAAAGAGTGCAGTATGAAGCCTTCTTGCTCGAGGACAGGAAAACTTTAAACATGGCAAAGAATATTGGCCCTCCTCACTGTTCATGTGTGGCCAGACATTTTCTAACAGCATCTGTGGATTTAACTGTGAATTAGTGAGCTTTTTAGTAATCAAATTGATAAGATGATCTGGTTCACCTCATATCTACCAGATTCTCTGGTAAAATGGCTCTGAATATTTTTGTGAAATTTGGAGCTTTAAGTCTAGTTTTTAAAGACTTTAATCATATAATAAAATAGAAAATATTTTTAAAAAGTATTGTTTCACTTTAAATCCACATGTAGAAATTGACTAACTGATTCCTTTTGTGTTTTGAGATTGTTTCTGTAAGGACATGTTGAATCTGCATAGAACTACAAGTCTGTTTCTTCTGTGCTTTTTTTTAACATTTGTTTACAGTAGATCCAGTTCCTTTTAAAAGCTGAAAAAAAATAGCAAAGTTTAGAAAAAGAACAGTTTCCTTTAAATAATACCACATGTTTCAGAAATTCTTATGTATAAATATTTAAAGTCTTTGATTTGGGGACACTAATGAAAATTTTTGCTCTTCCTGTATAGTTGAGAAAGTCTTTACAGGTAAATTAGATTAAAAGCTATGAGTTGAAACATGAAAATAGAAAATTTGACCAAAGGAAATGCTCTAAAGCTATCTATATATGTTCATAAATGTATTTACATTTGTGGCTCTGAGGATTTAATTCAAGACCTCACACATGATAGGCAGGTGCTCTACTACCAAGACACATCTGCATCCCAGATTATTATTATTATTGTCTTGATAGCATTGACATTATAAAAGTAGTGGAGAGTGAAAAGGCAACTTTTAAAGTTTCCTTCTCACAGAAAGTTTCTGTGACCCTAATAATTAATAATCTTTTAATTTACATATCTACTTTTTAAGTAGCCAACATAGTTTATTCTATTTTCTAATGTCTTATTAATAGAGAAGACTCCTTTACTATATACTGTTACAGATAAAAGTTTAAATTAGAGTAATAGCGTAGGGGCATCAGTATGTATCATTGGAGTCACGTTTTGATTTATCACAGTGATAGCCTTGGTGATACAACTATCAAAAAGAAAGCTGGAAGTATTCTACCGTGTTTGGCTTCTGGCCAAAAGCTATATAGCTAGGGAAATCCACATAATTTAAATATCTGATGTTTTTAAAAACAAAAATCTGTAGCATTTGCTGTTTACATGTGAAATGCATAAAAATGATGACTTTTGCTATAGTTAATTCTTCAGAGTTTTGAAGGAGCTGGATTGGCTGCCATCAGGTATGAGGGCCTGGTGGGAACAGACTTCTAGTTCTGCCATAAAGGTTTGTGTCACACATTTTAAATCAGTTTAAATTTTTTAAAAAACAATTTAGAGACTGGGAATATGTATGTTCATGACATTCTTTGTTATTTAATTATTAAAAATGTGTTTCTCAAATTCACCAATGTAGTTTTTCTTCTCCTTGCCTCGCACATTACTGAGGACATAAATAAACGTGATGCTGCTGATCCAGAATCCAGAATCCTGCGTAAAAGGATGCTGCTCAGCCCCTTTAAATTGTTAGGATTTGGGTTTTGTACTATTATACCTTTACATACTCCTTCTGCTCTGTGAGTCCCAAGGTTAGGATAGAGAAAGATGAGGGCAGGAGGCAGGTTCTCTTGTGTATGAAGACAAGGTCAGAGCCTTTCATTAGCTTGAAATTTGTCTACCTGCATATTGTTTAAGAATTCTCTTGGGAAAATAGTTAAGAATTTGAAGTTCAGTATGTCAATGAATGATAGATTCAGAAATAAAAACTTTCTAAACAGTGTTTCAGGCTCTGTAAATAGGCCATTTTCTTAAAAAATCAAAAACATATCAATGAACTAATAGTATTAGCAAAATAAGGAGTTGACCAAGAGAAATAAAAGTTAAAGCAATCAAATATTTTAGTTATACGTTTAGAGTTTTTAATCCTGAGATTTACTTGTTTACAGTAATAAATTTACATGAGATCAGTATTCATCTATTTGAGAAACCAGGTAGTGTACTTACAATACCAGCATGTGAGAAGTCAGGAGAAGATTAGTAGTTCAGGGTCATCCCTGCTACACAGTGAATTTGAAGCCAGCATTAGCTACATGAGCCTGCTCCTCCCCCCCAAAAAATCAAATTAACTTGTCTTTTCATTTGAGGATATTTAATTGGCATTATATCTCGCAGTTTACTTTTGGGATAGATTGTCTTCAAACTCCAGAGGCTCCTCCTGCCTTTGCCTGTAGGGTGCTGGATTAAAGTAGGTATGTGCCATATATCCAGTGAATAATTCATTGTTTAGCTCAAGAATTTGAGTTAAAAATCTATAGAATCTGTGTCTGCCTGCAAGGATGACTGCTAGTTTGAGGACAGCCTTGGGTTACTTAAGAGTGTCTTTGTCTCACAAAAAACCCAAAATAACAAAAAGATACCAAAGAATAGATTAAACTGTAGGTTTTATAGTTCAATGGAAGAAACTTAATAACTAGAATACAGTTCTTTGTTTTTATAAAATTGGTATTTTACTTTGTATAATTAAGTTAGTATTTATTTTGCATTTGTTTGTCCAGGATATTAAATATGTAGCCCAGGATATTAAATTCTCTACATAGACAAGCCTACCTTGGCCAGATCTTCCTGCATCTGCCTCTCAAGTTCTGGAATTACAAGTTTGTCTTTTTTAGACTCAATATAGCCTCAGTACAGTCATACCTAAAGCAGCTTTTTAAAACATGTATGGGTGGCTACACCCATAAAACATGTACAGTAGAATCTCTTGAGGCCTGGGGAGATGGTAAAGTGCTTGAAGACCTGAATTCAGATTTGTAGAACCCGTGGTGCAGTGGTACATTTCTGTAGCCCTGGCCCTGGGGTGTGCAAAGACAGGTGGATTTCTCAGAGGCTCCATGTCTAGCCAGTGGAGTCAAAACCAGCAAGTTTCAGGTTCTTTTTTTTTTTTTTTTTAAGCCTCAAAAAAAAAAAAAAAAAAAAGTGAAGTGATTGAGGAAGCTAATCCTATGTCAATGGCTGTTCTCTATACACTCCCACACTAGTGAATGCACTTCCTCCCAGTACATCAGACAAATACAGTCCGTAACAGAGGCCAAAGGTTTTTTATTTGTTTGTTTTTTATATTTGAAATTCTCTTTGACATCCTTGACTTGGGAAATTCCTAAGCCCTGCAACAACCTCAACCAGCCACTTTATGGGTTCTTACTCCTGGTCAGTTTTGCAGAGGCCTACCCATTCCCCAGGTTTCTTGACATAAACCTTAATCAGGTTTATTTGGTTCTAAGCATTAAGGGCCTCCACCAACTTGGCATACCTAGGTTCATCTCAGTTGTATGTTAGCACAGAGGTGGGCGTTGGCTCTTGTCTTAGGCTTTAAAGGCTTTGACAAATCATGATCTTGTAGATGAGGACAACTTTATCAGCTCCTCTGATGAAGCAATGCTAGCATCCATCACACCCCCAGCCACTCTGTCTTCCTCAGCCATGGTGGGGAGCTGTTGAGGAAGCAGAGTTCTAGGCAGTGTCATGGAAAGGGCCAGAGTATGTGTAATGTAGGTTTGTAACTTTATATAACATTTACAATATAAACTTCGTTTGAAAGAACCTTACTAGATAATGATTTGAATTCTATACTGTGGCACTTGATAAATTTCAAGTAGCTAACACATATTTTCTACATTGAAACAACCTGTTGAGTGAGTGTTACCTATACTATAGGACAGGACAATAGAAAATTAAAGGTCTGTAACAGGAGAACAGCTATGCTTTAAATTACTTTAGACCAGTCATCTGAATTAAAACCATAGGAATTTGGGCAGTGGTGAGGCATATCTTTATGGATCTCTGAGTTTGAGGCCAGCCTGGTCAACACAGAGAAATTCTGTCTCAGGGAGAAAAATAAAATTTTGTTTAATTAGCCATCCAGCATCCTGGCATAAACCTGTAATTGGGAGGAAGAGATAGGAGAATCTCAAATTCAAGGCCAGCTTACATGTAAGACTGTTAAACAATAAAAACAAAAGTTGACATGTAACTCAGTGGTCTAGTTATACCTAATGTACACATGGATCTGAGATCAATATTTAGTACCAAAAATAAAGAACAAAAGAAATAGGAAGGAGGTGGGAAAATGTTAGAATTGTACTAAACAGTGTGTATATCATTGAATGTAATTACATCTCAATCCTTCTAGCTTCAATTACCTTTTATCTTTCTTGATGAGGTTCTTTTACTCCTTGATGTATGGTAGGACAAAGTTTCTTAAGCTTTTTTCACTCACATCCATGATAGACTGAAGAGAATTTTTTTTACTTAACCTTATATAGATACATGAACAGATTATATATACTAAGTGCAAATATTTACTGATAACAACTCAAATTTATTTTAAGGCTCTTTTATATTTTAGTTCAATAGAGGGCTTATGTAGTATGTTCCCCTGAACCACATAAACTGGGCATAGTGGCGTCCTTTAATCCTACAATTTTGGAGGTGGAGGTCAGCGGATTAGAAATTTTAGGTCACCCTTGGTACACAATGACTTTGAGGCTAGCCTAGGCTACAATAAGACACCTCTCTCTTTTAAAAAAATATGATAGTTTTGCAAAGTTGACTGAAAAGTTAAGAAATGTCTTTAAACTATGTTTTATTCACAGAACTGGCAATCTTTGTTTTAGCATTTTTTAACTATTTATTTTATGTATATGAGTATACTCTAGCTGTCTTCAGACACAGCAGAAGAGGGCATTGGATCCCATTAAGGATGGCTGTGAGCCACCATGTGGTTGCTGGGGGTTGAACTCAGGACCTCTGGAAGTGCTCTTAACCGCTGAGCCATCCCTCCAGTCCCTCAACATTAATTTTTGAGTTAGGGTCTTACTATGGCTCTTAGGCTAGCCTTGTCCTAACAGAGGTCTGCATGCCTTTGTCTCTTGAACTCTGAATTCCAGTTTTGTTAAGACCCTTCCACACTCTATCAGGCTGGCCTAGAACTCACTATGTAGTCCAGACTGGGATAAGGAAATAGGTGGCCATTGATGTGACAAAGAAATTAAAGATAGGGATGTTGGGGTGGCTGTTTGTGCTTTGTTTAGAGTTGTTCAGAATCTGTCTCCTCTGTCTTTCTGTGTGGGTGAAGGCACAGCCATACAACAAACACATAAGAGGGGGTATTCTGGCTTATGGATTAGATTGCATTTATAAACAGTAAAATAAATTGGTGAATATGAGTTAACCAATGTTTTGAGTAAAAAGTTTTCTTACATGCATTTATCTGATGTTAATTGAGTTTTTAAAGTTTATCTTACATTGATTATTGTAGCATGTAAACTTATTTGGGGGGAAAAGTAGATGGGGGAATGGAACGTGTTTTAAACATGTAAATTGATCAATCCTACAGTTTTTGGTTTTGTTTTTTGTAAAGTAATCTGGGTTGCTTACTTTATGTGCTGGGATGCAGTTGTTTTCTATTAATGCACTTAACTTGCATTCTAGCTTCGCCATTCAGAGACAGGCATCGTGTGGTGGGTTGTGTGACAGTGTCTGTCAATAGTGAAGACAAATAGTACCAGAGACACTTGACCCATCCAGTCCCACCCAGGGTCTAGGTCGGTCTCGTTTTCAGACTTCTTCATAAGTCTTATTTTTGTCTTTCTTTCTTCCTTCCTTCCCTTTTTTTTTGTTTTTTTTGTTTTTTGTTTTTGTTTTTAAATAGTGGGTTGATACTGATTAAAACTAAATCTGTTTGTAAAGTTTTAAACTTTACGGTAGTGTTATAATAAGAAATGTAGAAAATGAAGGTTGGCATGTAAGGTGTTAACAAAGCAGGTTTGCAGCCACTTTGTGTCTTCCATGTTTCAGTCTAGTGACAACTCAAATGTTGTTCTTAAATTTTTTTTCTGTGTGTCTTTCTTCTATGATCTGAAAATATGTTCTTATATGGTGACTTTTATCAGACAAAAATGTTTAGTTTTGAATTCATTTTTACCAGTAAGACAAATATTACTCCTCATGAAGAACAGCCAAGTCTCGGTATGTTTTAGATCAGTACCAAGTGCCTTTGTTGGTTTTTAGGAGTATTTCTGGGCAGGCAGTTGCCTCCTTCTCTGTTCCACTATTGGCTCACATAGTGCACTACAGAAGTTCGTGGGCTTTGCTGTAGTGACCTTTTAGACAATTCGACTATTGCACAGATAATTGAAACGTATAAATACATGTGTGCATTTAATTGCTAGTGTCAAATCTGAACTCAGGGTTCATATCATTTATGAAATGTGTTCTAATCAGTGAAACATTTTTATTCATTTTGAGGACCTTAAAGAATAGTTCTGATTTCAGAACTAAGTATTATTAGAACCAGATAAAATGTAAGCTCTTTTTAATGTCATTTTAAGCACAAAAATATTATGGTCATTAAATAACTCATAGTTGACATCTAGAATTAACGTCTTCATTTTAAAGTATAGTTTAAGCGAGGAATATATAAAATATCCATAGGTTTCTCTATGTGATAAAACTTAAAGTCCAGTATTTATTTATTGCTTTATTTATTTTGTTTTTCCTTTTGTTTGTTTTGTTTTGTTTTGAGGCAGGGACTCATTTATGTAACCCTGTCTGGCCTGGACCTTGCTATGTAGACCAGACTGGCCTCAAACTCACAGAGATCTGCCTGCCTTTGCTTCCCAAGCACAGGGACTAAAGTCGTGCACCACGACCTCTGGTTTGGTTTTTATTTATTTTTTTTAACAAATTAAATATTTGTATCTCCTGACATACTATCTGACAATCTTTTTATCCCAAGTACCTTGAACAGTCATAATGGCTTAGTGATATGTCAGTTCTCTTTGTTGTGAAGTGGGATGTGAAGCCAGGGCCTCATGAGTGGTGGGCATTGCTTTGCACTAAGCTATAATCTTAATGCTGCTTCATCAGTAATTAAAAGATGCCATACAGGGCCAGTGAGATGGTTCAGTAAGCAGCTGACAACTTGAGTTGGATTCACACAATTTGTTATATGACCTATACATATATGCAGTGACATGTGAACATATACATAACACAGACAAAACAAATAAATAGGTAAATAAATATAGCAAAATGAATCTTAACTTTAAGAAAAATAATCCTTATGTCCAGTTCATCATGGCTGACATTTAATTTGCAAAGAATAGAATTATAGACATGATGTTGATGATTCCCTTTTTTGTTTAGGTTTTTGTTTATTTGTTTGTTTGTTTGTTTGGTTGGTTGGTTTTTTGTTTTTGTCTTTTGAGAGTCATTCTACATTGTTCTGGCTGTCCTTGAACTCACAGAGATCGACTTGCCTATACCTCTACCTCTGCCCTCTGCCTGCCAAGTTTTGAGATTAAAGGCATATACTGTTATACCCAGATTCCCTTTATTTCTACATTTTAAAATTAATAAGTCTTCTGATGTTATAAATTTTCACTAGTAACTTACAGACTAGTAAGTCAGTTTTCCTATTGATTTGAGATAGTCTTTGTGCTCACAGAAAGTGTTATAGAAAATAGTTAGCATATAGAAATTAAGCTAAATTCAAAATAGTTATTTATAAAAGAAAATAAAACATATTTACATGATACTTAGATGAGAAAATAATTTTCAGAAAAACTTCCGTTATAAAAGATGGGTAGGAGAATCAAGGAACAAATAAAATTATATAGTTAATCATGGAAATACCTTATAAATATTTTGCTCTGTAAGAAATAAAAGCAGAGTGCTCTTCTAGGGGACCAGAGTTTGATTCCCAGCACTCACACGGTGGGTTGAAACAATCTGTACCTCCCGTTTCACACAAAACAGTGCCCTGTTGTGGCCTCTGTAGGCACTTCAGGCACATAGTACAATGACATTCAAACAGCCAAAACACCCATTTACAGAAACCCATATACTTAAAATAAAAATAAATATTTTTAAAAGAAATAAAAAATTATTAAAACACTTATTTGGGGGTTTCTGTATTTTTAATATGCAGCAGTTAGTTTAACAGAGACTGAACATTTCTTTTTTTTTTTTTTTTTTTTTGGTTCTTTTTTTCAGAGCTGGGGACCGAACCCAGGGCCTTGCGCTTCCTAGGCAAGCGCTCTACCACTGAGCTAAATCCCCAACCCCGGAGACTGAACATTTCTGACAGATAAAAATAGAGACTTTGCACTGAAAATAGGTTAGGGAAGTAGTTACCATATTTCATTTATACAAACTTATAAATGAATATCCAAGGCCAGGATTGTCGTACACACCTGCAAAATCTTAGCACTCAGGAAAATTTGGCAAGAAGAGTGCTATGAATACAAGGCTAACCTGGACTACATAGCAAGACCCTGCCTAAAAAAATAACAAAGCAGTGTGAGGGTGGTGACACAGTCCTATAACCCACCCTGAAGAGGCAGAGCAGGCAGGTCTCTGAGTTCCAGGCCAGCCAGAGATACATATTAATTGCTTCAAACACATCACCACACACCCTAATAACTATTTACAGGATTCTGTTATCACTTCAGTTCTATAGAATGACAAGGCGTTTCTTGTGGGATTTTGTGTGTGTGTGTGTGTGTGTGTGTGTGTGTGTGTGTGTGTGTGTGTGTGTGTGTTGTTCGGGCTGATATGATTTGACAGAAAGATCTTTAAAAGTAACTTAAGTATATTTATAGTATTCCCAGAAATAATTCTGTATTACTTTTCTGGAAATGCTTGAAATTGACAGGTTAGTGTTTAGAAATCTAAAATGTCCTTCATATTGTTTCTATATTTTAATGAAGTAATATTAAGTTATTTTTTCATAGTAAATTTAGGGTTAATGTAAATAAATAATTGTCATACACAGGCATATTAGGAAAGACTGCTGTAGCATTCTCTTGAGAGAGGGCAAATAGTTGTCTCTAACCTCTCAGTAGTTCGCCTGTATCAGGCACTGCTGCTGTAATGCTGTGCAATCTAAGCATTCACATTTTAATTACTAAATCCTTTTTAAATGTCTAATTATTTGCCAATTTAACTTAATAGAATTCAATATTCATCTGACTGCTTATAATTAAACTTCCCATGATCCCCTCCTTAAGTTCAATTATTTTACTAGTACAGCAACTCCTAGAACTCAGCAAACATATTTACTGGTTCATAATAAATAGTATCTTAAAGCATAAGAATGAATAGAACCGGGGTTGGGGATTTAGCTCAGTGGTAGAGCGCTTGCCTAGCAAGCACAAGGCCCTGAGTTCGGTCCCCAGCTCCGAAGAAAAGAAAAAAAAAGAAAAAAAAGAAAAAAAGAATGAATAGAGCCTCATCCTCCAGAGGGAGTTTAACTGTGCCTCTTTATTGGCATGTGGTGGTTTTGTTCACCTTCCTAGACACCTGAATTAAGTTTGTTTGAATCTTTATATAGAAAAAATTTTTAAAGAGGCTTTATTATATAGAGATGATTGATTAAATCATTGGCAGTTGTTTATCAACCTAAACTCCAGCTCCTCTGCTCCTTGGAAGAGGCAGATGGAGCTGTGCATGCGAACCCTTTGCGGACATGGTTGATTCTTGTAGCAACCAGCCCTCTTCCCCCATCCGTGTTATCTAACAACTTCACCCAAACTTCCTTATTAATACAGTCTCAGATGGTTGAAATATGCTTGTTAGAAATTAAAACCAAAAAATAAGAAAGACCCTGTCCAAAATAAATAAATAAATAAATAAAACCCGTCCTTCACCTTATCACTATGAAGCAGAAGACCAAAATTTTAACCACAAACACTTATTGTTCTATTCCACTTAGGAAGTTGCTGGAAACTGTAAGCTAAGAACCTTGAATCAAAAAAACAATTATATTAAACTACCATAACTTCATAATTTGTTCTTGACTTCATTATGACATATACTTTTTCTCTGTCATTGACAGGGATCCCTGACATGTTTGTAGTCTGCATTCTCATATGCATGGTACTTAGACTCAGAAAGGAGGGATTAGGAAAGTACTTTATAAAAGTAAAAGTTCACAGCATTCATTCTGCATGCTTTGTGTGATTCACTGCTATCTACTAGTATTTCTCTGAAAATCAAGAATACACACACACACACACACACACACACACACACACACACATTTTAGTTTCATTTTGGCCAATAGTTGGAACAGATGGAGGAATATTAGCTATATCTTTCCTTTTTTGCCCAAAATGATCATTGTAGTATTTTCAAAACAAAAGAAAGAAAAAAACTATATTAAAACCCAAAGTGGCTACAAATCAGCTCCTAAACTGTCATTGAGATTAGCATCTAGATTTTGTAGTTTTTACAGATCTTTACAAATATTTATTTAGTAAGAAAACATTGCATTAATGCATGATACAAATTTGATAAATTTTTCTTTAAATTGGAATGCAGTTTAAAAGTGACTGAATTTTCTACTTTCAGCTACTGCATTTGACAAGGATACAAACTAAAAGTGGAACTGGTATTGTCTACTCCCTCAGGCTCTTTGACTTATGGTAGTTAGAAAAGTTTAGAGTGTGGCTTTATATAGATCACATTATGGGTGGCTAACATGACTGTGCTCTTAAACCTTGGCAACAATGAGAATTTTTTTGTTATTTCAAGTAATCTACATGTTTTGATACATGCTTTCAGTTGGGTTCAATTAATTTATAGCATAGCTTTTTATTATCCAAGTGCAGACTTTCTTACATTTGAGCTCTATAATTGACCATATTATGATTTCAATAATTTAAATTTTTATTGTGCAGTTTTAAAACTGTGGCATAAATGGTACAAATTAATTTAAGCATTACCAATTTTACTTATATGTACATTATATCTTGAACATGATAAAATATTTGTGAAATCACAGATAACTTCAGCCTAAACAATGTTGTGTGGCTGAGTGACGATGCATCTATGGACTGAAGCAGCAGTGTTCTCAGCTGTTGCTACTGCTCGTTCGCTGCAGTCTGGTCTACAGAGATTTACTTAAATCTGCTTTTTTTTTTCTGCTTGCTAAATGATTTATTTTAAAAATATTTTTATAGTAATTTTGACATTCTAGATAATTTAGTGCTTACTTTTTTGTCAGACTTGGATAGTAAACTTACTGTTCACTACCATACTGGGAAATGACCTGAGAGTCACAATTAAGCAAGCCTTTTAGAAAGAGAAGTAGTGGGCAGGAATAGCCAAGTTTTGAGCACATGAGAACTTGATAGGAAAAGTCCACCCTAGTAGCCACCCTGTTTTTGCTTTTTATTCATTTGTAAAGGATGGATTCTTTGTTACTTGTGGATTTGATCTGCTATTTCCAACTTTGAGATTCTCAGTGGCCAACCATAATCCACACCAAGCCTTTCTCATCTGTATTCTTGTGGATTTTACAATCAGTTCTAGTGATGGTACCAGTTCCATTTTGCCTCCACTTTAGTTAATTATCTATATTTTTTCTCTATTTTTCATTTTATAATTGGTATCTGGAATAATCAGCAGCTCTTTTCTCATTTATTTTCTCATATTTTTATTCCAGGATTTGCCTCTGAAGCAGGGAGTGTCTGCATTAAAAATGACCTGTAGTTCTCTGCTTCATAGGTTAGAAACTTATTTTAATATTTTGTGGCTAAGCACAGTCCCACTTTTCAAATTCTATAATGAATTATTTAATTGGCATTGAATGTGGACCACAAACATATGTTTCATATTGGGGTTTTCTGTATTACTTTAAATGATTAAAATTCAACAGAACGTTCAGCTGAGGCAATAGAGCTTTATTCTTGCTTTACAGCTTAAAACACTAAATTAGATTTTTCAAAAATCTATCAATTATATAGCAAAAGTAAAATAACACTATTTGGGCATTTTCCAAAAATTCTATTTTTAGGCTTTGTATTGCTTAAAGCATTCATATTCTAAAACGTAACCAAATTCCAATTATTCATTTTTGGGGAAAACAATCAGTTCACAAATCACGTTTTCATTGGGACTGCTAGCCAGCCTAGGTGAAAGCATGTGTAGTGTATTTACTCTTGGATTGTACACCGCAGATGCTTCTTCAGCTCCCTCCTCCTCCATGGGCGGTGCTTGCAGCTCCTTTACCACCTCTTCCAGCCCTACCATTTATTCTACCTCAGTCACCGACAGCAAGGCTATGCAAGTGGAGAGCTGCTCCTCAGCCGTGGGGGTAAGTAACAGAGGGGTAAGTGAAAAGCAGTTAACCGGTAACACAGTTCAGCAGCATCCATCAACCCCGAAGAGGCACACAGTTTTGTACATCTCACCACCACCTGAGGACTTGCTGGATAACAGTCGGATGTCCTGCCAGGATGAGGGGTGTGGATTGGAATCTGAGCAGAGCTGCAGTATGTGGATGGAGGATTCCCCCTCCAACTTCAGTAACATGAGCACCAGTTCCTACAATGATAACACTGAGGTACCTCGTAAATCACGAAAACGAAATCCAAAGCAGAGGCCGGGGGTCAAACGACGAGATTGTGAAGAATCTAATATGGATATATTTGATGCCGACAGTGCCAAAGCACCTCACTATGTGCTTTCTCAGCTTACCACGGACAACAAAGGCAACTCAAAAGCTGGAAATGGGTTGGTATCCACATTTTTAAAGTTCTATCACCATTATGCAAAACAAAAAAGTAAATCATTCCCAAATTTTCTTAATTCTCAGTTCAAGTTTGCATATAAAGCAAAAAATGCTAATTTTATCCTTGAAGTACATGAGAAATTTAACTTAAAATAATCAAATTTTACTAGAAAAATAATACAAAAATAGCAGTAGATTATAACAAAGGAATCTTTTATGGGTATGGTTAGGTATAGTAGAAAAAAGATAATCTGTTTTCAAATAACTTAAACTTCAAATGAAGTTATATTTTAAAAATATTTTAAAATACCTTTACCTGCAGAAACAAGGAACAGTATAATGATGCTAGCTAACACCTTAAGTGCTCTCCGGAAGCTGCTCTCTTCTTCCACCAGTTTGTTTCATGGGCCATTCCCTTAGATCTTTCAGAGAATTTTACATTTTATTTTTGTTTTTCATCTTTACTTGATGAAATCAAGAAAACAAAAAAGATGACTCAGTTCTCATTTAGATTCATGTGAACTTTTTTTTCCTACACTGTGCCAGTTTAGGACTTTTAAAAAAATTATTACCCTTTTTTTTTTTCTCCTTCTGATTCTGTTTCTTATTTGAAGGATTACGAAACAGGGTTGTGGCACACATTGAGCTTCCTGTTCATCTGCGCCATTGGCGCGCTAGTCCATGCCAAAAATAGTCTGCTATAGCTTTAGAATTCCTTTACAGTTTTTTTGGTGGTTTTGTGGGGCATCCCCCCTTTTTTTTTCTTTTTTTAGGGGTTTTGGGGTTTTTTTGAGATAGGGTTTCTCTGTATAGCCCTGTCTGTCCTGGAACTTGCTTTGTAGACCAGGCTGGCCTCTCAAACTCAGAGATCCACCTACCTCTGCCTCACAAGTGCTGGGATTAAAAGTGTGCACCTCCACTGCCTGGCTTAGGATTCCTATAGTATTTTAATTGTAATATTTAGTTGCTAGACTTTTGAAAATAAAATTTTCTACAATATATTCAATAAAATTTAACTCACTAGATTTTGAGAATTAGTTTTTGAGGAGGCACTGAGTGTGACTCTTTAGGTGATCCAGGGTCATTTATAATTTCTTCCTGTCACAAAAAGAAATAGTCTGAGAGCTTAGATTGGTGTAATTTGTGATGAAATCTTTGATTTGTTACATTAAAATTCCAACTCAGTATTCCATTTATTATAATAAAGATTAAATGTGTCCTTAAATATTTCTTGTGAACATTTTAAATTAGTAAGTCTATACTCAAAGCTATAATAAAACTCATATTCTTATAGTCGAACCTGAAAATTTGAAAAAAAATTAGCCTACTTTTTTTCTTTATACTTTCATCAAAACTACTTTAGAATGCTATAGTTAAATAATTTAAATGCTTTAAAGTTTCAAAAAGTCTAGATTAAGGTAATTTCCAAAAGAAAACAAGATTCAGCCTTTCCTAATATGTTACAGCTCCACATTCAGGAACGCTAGAAAGGAGTATTTATTCAAAGATAAAATTAAGACTCAGAAATGTTGTAGACACTCCAAGTCACGTAAAGAAGTGTGACTGATAGAATAGATCTGAAAGGTGCATGCATGGCAGTAGATATATGTAGCTGCAGTGAAAAAGGTCTTTTTTTATCAAGTTACAGTAAAAGATATTTTCCTATTTGTACTGAAGTAGTTATTAAAGTTTCCAGTTAAGAACAGTAAAGTTTTGACTTGGGAATAGTCAAACACTGATTTACTGTTGCTGATTAAAGAGATTTCTTGACCTACATCTTTTCTGCTTCTGCTTTTGTATGATAGATATATCTTAGAAATGATTTGAGGTTACCAGGGAAAGTAGAATGACATTGGTCAAGACAAAACTTTCATGAAATAATTCATGAAGCAGAAACTCCATCAAGCAGCAGAAGAAATACCCATCTTCTTAGGTAATGGAAAATTATTTAACAATAGTATATGGAAATGATAAAGAAATTTAAAATTTGAATTCATACGATATATTGAGGGTGGCTCAGTGGTCAAGAGCACTGACTGCTCTTCCAGAGGTCCTGAGTTCAATTCCCAGCAACCACATGGTGGCTCATAACCATCTGTAATGGGATCTGATGCCCTCTTCTGGTGTGTCTGAGGACAACTGCAGTGTAGTTATATATAATAAATAAATCTTTAAAAAAACAAAAACAAAAAAGATACACTGAGGAAAAGATGAAACCAAATGTAAAATACGTGGGCAGCCGACCTCCCTTACACAGCCTCAGCTGCAGCTAACTGCCTCTTTTTTTTTTTTAATGATGAGAAAGGTGCTAGAAACAAGAAATTTTGAAATGTTTTGAGAGATGAGTTTTAAAGTCTTCAATATGATGTGACACAATTTGAAGTTTATATAATGCTAAATATTAAGTGAGCTTGCAATGTGTTGCATATACAAGCAGTTCATTTATCTTCATGGTGCTTGAAGCCTTGATAACTGATGAACGGAAAGATGATTATTTTTACAACTCAAAAGTTAGGGCTTGTTAAGGAACCATCTTTTTTAAAGCCTCTTTGTTTGTCAGTATTGGTGATTATGCCAATCTTAAATTCCTCACTGGTGACCTGGGAACCAGCAGCCCTATTTCCTTTAAAGTTCCAGGTTAAATATGATACCATATGGATAGGAAAGTCATTTTAAGCCTTTCTCTAGTTAAAATTATTTTCTTGACAGAAAACCTGGAGGAATATCTAGTACAAAATACCATGAATGTCATTCTAAGACTTCTAAGTAGAATATGCCATAATACATTGTCTCTGGTAGTTGTCATTTAGATATAA
This sequence comes from Rattus norvegicus, assembly GCF_021556685.1. Taxonomy (NCBI): domain Eukaryota; kingdom Metazoa; phylum Chordata; class Mammalia; order Rodentia; family Muridae; genus Rattus; species Rattus norvegicus. Next base: position 50,366,733 of record NC_141552.1, read on the forward strand.
GACTACAGTGACGGAGTCCCTTTCTAACCCAAGGAAGCCCTGGCTTTGATACCCAACCCTGCAAAAATAAATCAGTTAATCCCCATGTAATGAACTGCTATTTTCTTGCTTTTTCTGAGGCTGTTTTACCTTAACAGTTTATCAATTGAATTACTACTTTTCTAAGAATTAGTTGATTTCATTGTTTTACTTGTCTGTAGATATAAATATATATTTTTCCACTTTTACATTTAATCTTAGAGAATAAAGAGATTAGAATATAGTTTCAGAACCAGGTATGGTGGGTGGTAAATTCATGTAAGCCCAGCACTTGGGAAGCTGAGGCTATGGGTTTATGAGAGGGAGATCAGCCTGACCTGTAGTGAGTTCAAGACCAGTTTGAGCTATGTGGTAAGAATCCCCCACCAAAAAAAAAAAAACCCAGCAGGAACATTTTCAATATTTTAGAAATTATTTAATTTCCTGTGGTCTTTTTAGTGTGTGTATATATATCATATATATATATGTGTGTGTAAAATGTATATATGATATATATCATATATATATTATATATGAATATATATATGTATATTAACTCACTCAACAAAATTTTATTCCAAATAAGATACTTGTTTTACAGGAATCATTTTGATTTACTCTCAAAATATTAGGTTGATTAGTATAAATGAAATATAAAAGACTCACCTGATGAAATAAGTTATGTCATTCAAGTTTTCTTAGTACTTCAGTTTCAAATTTTTCATTTTTATTATGCTCAATACATATGAATTATAAGTATCTGGAAAAATACAAGAAAAGAAGTAAATAGCCCATAATCTAGTCACTCGTGTAAACTGCTATTATCGTTACACTATAGTTTCTTTTACATGTGGGAGATATTTATACTCTTTTTTGCTTTGGTAATAAGATGAATACAAACCAGATGGTTATAGAATCTCATGTATAAGAAATTGTACACTCTTCAACCCTAACATTTAAATTTACTCATTATGCTAAAAGAAAAACGTCATTTCCCCCATTATTCTACTTCAGCCTGATACTTTTGTTAATGGATTTAGTGCGCTAGTACCTTTAAAATGACTTACACATACAGGTTACCTCTGACTGAACTATTTGTCACACTTATGTGAATGATGTTTCTTGTCCAAGTAAGGTCTGGTCCTGCCCTTCTTACCATTATAAAAACTCCCTTTCCTCCTTGCTTTCTCATCTGTCCTTCCTGGTTGTCTTCATCAGCAAATATCTCGTATGACCTTGCCCTGTCCATCCCACTGGATTCCCATGTCAGTTATCAGTGCTGTCCTTTCCCCCATCCCCATTCTTCTGCCCCTTTCCTGGGGAGTCATTTCAGCTGAGTGACTACCACCTTCCCTTTGTTCTAATGGTTGAGGCAACAACTTGGGCACAACTGCATTGGTAAATTTTAAGGCCAGGTTTAAAGCTGTCCTTCTGTTTTTAAAATCATAATATTCCTCTGGGGATTTGGTTACCTTGCTGGGAATAAAAAAGCATGATTGGCCCTGGCTTTTCAAGAACATACATGGATAATTTTAAATCTATTTCATGTTACTGGGAGGGATATATTGCTTATTTTTATAAGGTATTTTCATTACATTAGCTACTTTATAGAAGTCCTAAACACTATTTTGGATATTGTATTATAAGCAAAGAAATGCTTAAATTAACATATCTTAGATGTTGCTTAGGTAGGTGGGACAGTGGGAGGATCTGCACCTCAAGGCCATCCTCAGCTATACAGCAGGTTGAAGACAGCCTGGGGTATATGAGACCCTGTCTCTAAGAAACAACAAAACAAAACTTCCACAATTGAAAAAATAAAACCAAATAGAATTACCAGTACTATGGAGCTCAGGTTATAAGATTTTTTTTTTTTACTTTAATCATTTAACCTGTCACAGATAAAAGTAATCTTTTAAAAAAAAAACCACACTCATTATTTACCTTATTTCCCAATAAAAATTGAATCACTGATTTTTTATTATAAATTTCTCATCTTAATTTACCGAGAAAGCAGTCCAAAAGAATATACTACATGTACCTTCACTGTTGAATCTTTAGGTAGTTTCAGCTAATTCCTTTTTGTGCTGATTTGGTTGTTTTTGCTAATTCCTTTTTTTCCTTTGGTTTTGCAAGTCTGATTAAAAAGTAATTGTAATTAGTCTTTTAGTTTTATGTGACTGATATGTGTAACTTTTATACCTTATTTTAACTGAATTGCAGTGAGGAAACAATTATTGCACTGTCTTTTCTCCTGCCACCCAACTGTATTTTTTCTGTTCCCTGTCCAGCTTTCTTTTTCATGGCATGTAGTTACACTTGGTTCAAAGATATTTAAAAGGGCTGGGGATTTAGCTCAGTGGTAGAGCGTTTGCTTAGCAACCGCAAGGCCCTGGGTTCGGTCCCCAGCTCTGAAAAAAAAAAATATATATATATATATATATTTTAAAGGTACTTTGGTTATAAAAGATGTTTCTTCCTCCTCTAGGCTGTGTTCTATTTTATCCATAGACTAAGCAGTTGTTTTCAGTATTATTGCCTTCTGTTTCTTCCTTTATCTAAGATAGCTTTTAGAGAGGACTGTTTTTGATATTTCCTTCATGTTGTGCTTTGGATTCTCAGAACATTGGACAGCCAAAAGGGAACTGGAGTAAAGAAGAGTCCTATGTTGTGTGGACAGTATCCGGTTAAAAGTGAGGGGAAGGAGCTGAAGATAGTGGTACAGCCTGAAACCCAACACCGAGCCCGGTACCTGACAGAGGGCAGCCGAGGCTCCGTAAAAGATAGAACACAGCAAGGCTTTCCTACGGTGAAGGTACTCATTTTATTTAGTAATGTATGAAGACTGGCCCATGAGGGGACTTTGTAGGTGAAGGTTTATCCCCAGAACCTGGTCAATGCTGGGATAAGAGAACTGGCCCTACATGGTTATCCTGACCTCCACAGCAACCACACCATGGCACACACATGCCCCACATACATGTTCTCCATGTATAACCATCAAATACATGTAAAAATAATACTTATCCATGTGATGATTTCCTTCAATTATTTTAAACTCAGGGAAAGCTTCCTAAAATAGAAGGGTAGAATTATTAGCTCAGTATAATAGAAAACAAATGTTAATTGAGCCATAAGTCAAGTGATACTTAGATAACATTTGAATTGTTTCTTTAGCTGGTTGACTTTGTTTTTCTGAGATATGTTTCACTAACCAGGAACTCAATATGTAGTCCACGCCAGCCTTGAATTCATGGCAAGACTCCTGAGTGCTTAAATTATAGATGTGAACTAGCATGCCTGGGTAAATTTTAGTTTGAGAGATTAGAGTATGTTCTGAAAAGAAAAAAATATCTGCAGGTCATTAATTATCTTCCTCCTTTGTTTAATAGTGATAGTAAATTCATCCAAAATGCTTTATTTAAGAAAAAATTTTAAAGTAAATGCAAAAAAACATAGTAGAAATTATTAAGAACTTCACCAGGCATGTTGGCACATGCTTTTAACTCCAGCATTTAGGAGTCAGAGACAGGTAGCTCCAATATAAGTTAGAAGCCAAGCATAGTCTTCATAGAGAGCATAGAGAATTCCAGGTTAGCCAGAACTACACGGTGAGCACTTGTCTCAAAACATAAGAACATGAAAATAAGGTTTATTTTCTTTTGGTTTTTTGAGACAGGGTTTCTCAGTGTTGCCCTGGCTGCCCTGGAACTTACTTGTAGACCAGGCAGGCCTCAAACTCAGAGTCACCTCCCAAGTGCTGGGATTGAAGGTGTGTGTCACTACTGTTCAGCTTGGGAAATAAGATTCTTAAAATTATTAGAATTACCTTTTCAGAACTCTGACTTAAAGTAAAATTTTATCACTTGGTACTTTTATTATAAAGAGTATTATTTGAAAATAGAAAAAATAAGCAAACAAGAACTGCCATTCATTTCATACTTGAATGAAATCATTATTTATTGGGAAATGTGTCTTTGAGCATTTGTCCCCATCTTACCACACTAATCCATCTGCAACCAATCCCTCAAGTCCAGTAAAAGACTCAAGTAACAGGTGAGAGAGAAATTCAAGTTTTGTTTTACATATATTTAGCTGGATATTTTTATAGTTTAGTCAATATTTTTAATCTGATTACCTGCCTTTAAGCTCTGCTTGGTTTAAGTACTTAAACATTAACCTATATTATTGATTGATTGCCTGACTATGATAGGGAATGAAATGACTGCCCTCAACAGTTCATTTGTTCATTCACTCAGCAGACACTTGGTCCCCTTTAAGTGCTGGTACTGCCAACTAGTTCTGTAGTAACTACATTTCCATTAAAACTTTACATGTTCTCTGCTAAACTATTACATAATCCATTTGTAGAAGGAGGCCACAATGGATATACACTTTCTTATTTCTTTAATTATTTGCCTGATTACCATAATTACTGCACAAATATGCTAATATAATGGGATAGAAAAGATGTGATTTTTTTGTAATTTTTTTCTTGCATCCTTTGTCAACAACTGAATCTGCATTTATTGTAAGATATATATCAAGAATCAAAATTAAAAACATTTTCTATTATAAATATTATTCTGAATATGAACTGTCATTTATTTATGAGAGTTTAGTTGGAGGTCCATAATGATCACATATCTTACTTTAAGCAAGCACTTCTGACCATAGATGATGTTCTGGCCCTGGATTAATGATCCAGTCTTTGAACTCCATTTTCCCATCATCGGTATGGCTGCATACTTTTCCCTCAAACTGCTTAAGTTGTAAATTGTATCATATATTCTCGTTGATGCTGAAGATGTCGCCATTAACAATCCAGTGGTGGTAGCAGACCCTGAGTAATCTGTATACTGTCTGGGCAATCGTGTGTCTATTCCCATTCCTTAAACAAACAGGTTATGTGACAGTTTAGCATTAGAACATCTAAATTAATTAAAATGTAGTTATTTAGAACTAATACAGTAGTTTTCTATAAAGTTTTTCTTTAATTTTTGTTGTAAGCCTAGCCTTTAACTAAGCCATCTCTGCAGTGCTCCCCAAGCCCCCACTCCTTTTTCATTTCTTAGGGTTGGTTGTTTGCTTGCTGGCTTGTTTTTTGAGACAGGACCATATTGTCCTGGAACTCACAGATCTACCCGTCTCTGCTGTGGTTAGGGGTGCATGCCACGCACCTGACTTGTTTTTCTTCATACAAAAGTGTTTGGCCTAGGTGTGTGGCGTGGGTAGAGTACTGGCCTGGCTGACTAGTGTCTATGGTGCGTGTCATCTGTTTCCAGCTGGAAGGTCATAATGAGCCAGTGGTGTTGCAGGTGTTTGTGGGCAATGACTCTGGTCGAGTAAAGCCACACGGATTCTATCAGGCCTGCAGAGTGACCGGGCGAAACACAACTCCGTGCAAAGAAGTGGACATCGAAGGCACCACTGTGATAGAGGTTGGCCTCGACCCTAGCAGCAACATGACGCTGGCGTAAGTGCTTAGTAACCTATCCCTTCTTGTTTATTTAAGATGTATGTACTGTGTATACAGCGTTCTGCCTGCATACATGCCTGCAGACCAGAAGAGGGCACCAGATCTCAGGACCTCTGGAAGAACAACCAGCCTCTCAATCACTGAGCCATCTCTCCACTCCACCCCACCCCCTTTTTGAGACAGTATTTTATCTGTTACTCTGACCAGCCTAGGGCCCTCTGTGTAGACCAGGCTGGCCTCCAATTCACAGAGCCCTGCCACCTGAATGCTAGAGTTAAAGATGTGGGCCACTGTGCCTGGCAACATTTTATATTTCATTTATTTATATTTATTTATTTGTTTGAGTTTTTGTTGTTTTGGGGGGGGTTGTTTGCTTATTTGTTTCATTTTGGGTTTTGTTTTTGTTTTTTATAGATAGGCTCTTTCTACATTGCCCTGGCTGTCCTGGAACTACTGTGTAGACCACTGGACCACACTCTGCCTTTCTGAGTCCTGGAATTTAAGATGTGCATCACCACACCTGACTCTTGGCAAATTTTAAAATAGATTTATTTTACTTATGTGTATGTGGGTATCCTATGTGAGTTTCTGTGTATTATGTGTGTGCAATTGCCCTTAGAGAAAAGAGGAAGATATTTGGTCTCCTGGAACTAGAACCAAGCTATATAGCTGCTAGGAACCCAACCAAGCAGCAAGTGCTCTTAGCCTCTGAACTTTATTATATTATACATTTATGATAATCATGAAAATATTTCTAGTTCTAGAAAATAGAAATTTTTGAGAGCTGTGTGTGTGTGTGTGCGTGCGTGCGTGTGTGCATATGGTAATTTTGTTTTGTTTTGGAGACAGGGTTTCTCTGTATAGTCCTAGCTGTCCTGTAACTCACTCTGTAGACCAGGCTAGCCTCAAATTTATAAAGATGCACCTGCCCCTGCCTTCTGAGTGCTGGGATTAACGGTGTGCACCACCACTATTTTTTTTGAGGGCCTTATTAAATGTTTTAAATAGAACATCTTTTATAAAGGTTCCTACAGGACGATAGAGGTGGCTCAGCTATTAAGGGCTAGAATCACTCCAAAACGTCAAAAGGTGTTCTTCCAGAATGGTGATGGACTAAGTTGTATTCATGATTTGCTTTCCTAAAGAATTGCCAAGGGGCTGGAGAGACGGCTAGTGGTTAAGAACACTGACTACTCTTCCAGAGGTCCTGAGTTCAAATCCCAGCAGCCACATGGTGGCTCACAACCATCTGTAATGGGATCTGATGCCCTCTTCTGGTGTGTCTGAGGACAGCTATATATAGTGTACTTATATATAATAAATAAATAAATCTAATAAATAAATAAATAATTCCCAAGGCAGGGAAATGAAGGCCAAAGAAAATGCTGGCTTTTTGGAAGCTAACATCAAGACTGACTTATTGAAATTTTTAATATAGTACTAAAAATAAAAATTACATAGTTGAGGACCTGGGGTATAGCTTAGTTGGGATAGTACTTGTCTAGGATGAGTAAAGCCCTAGGTTGGACCCCAATACTATATGACCTATGTATGATGGTGCATGTCTATAGCCCAAGCACCCTGAGGTGGAGACAAGAGAGCCAGAAGTTAAAGGTTATACTTGACTATATAATAAGTTTGGGACCCTGTTTCTAAAAGAAAACAGAAAAAATATACCCTTCAAAATTTGACCTGAGGTTAGACAGATGGCTCAGAGAGTAAAGGCACCTGCCACCAAGCCTGATGACCTGGTTTTGATACTAGGACCCGAATGGTAGGAGAGTACTGAGTCACAAAAGGTTTTCTTCTGAGCCCCACACATACCTTGCTCTACATGCCCCCAACAATGGATGAATAAACGATGTTTTAAAAATTCTACAAATAATAGCCATTATATTTGTTTGTTTGTTTGTTTGTTTGTTTGTTTTGAAACAGGCTTTCAAGGAAGGAAGGAAGGAAGAAAAAAAGAAAGAAAGAAGACACATAGACAGACAGACAGACAGGGTCTCTCTCTGTAGTTCTGGCTACCCTGGGTTTCTCTGTGTAGACTGCAGCCTTGAACTCACAGAGATCTTTCTGGCTCTACCTTCTGAGTGTTAGGATTAAAGGTGGTATGCACTGTCATAACCAGCAAACTACCATTTTAATGTTTATCTTTCCAGGTTTTTGTTTGGTTTTGTTTTTGACAAATTGAGATGTTAATTATTTTGTAATCTGCTTTTTAGTTAATTTAGGAATGTTTTACAAGTTCATTAGCTGTTAATACTTTTTAATACCTATATAATATTCTAATGCAGGAGCTAGTTGTTAATTTAAAAAAAATAAAGCATAACCCATTCTGGTTTTTTTTAAAACATTTTGCTATATGTATATAGAAGTTTTGCCTGTATGTCTGTGCACCTCTTGCATGCCTGGTGCCCACAGAGGTTAGAAGAGGGCATCACATCCTCTGGAAGTAGAGTTATAGACAGTTGTGAGCATTCATGCAGGTGCTAGAAACCGAGCCAAGGCCCTCTGTAAGAGCAACCAGTGCTCTTAACTGCTGAGCCATCTCTCCACCCCTTCATTCTTATTTAATACCTGAATTAGCTGCATGAAGAAAGTCTTTTTTTTTTTTTTAAGCACCAGAATACAGAACAGGGGCTAGAGAGATAGTGTACAGTTAAGAGCGCTGTGACTCTCCCAGAAGACAAAGGTTTTAGGTCCCAGCATCTACATGGCAGCTTACAGTTGGCTTTAACTCTAGTTCCAAGAGATTTGATGCCCTTCTCTAGGTCCAGGGACACCAGATACACATGTGGTGCACCGACACACGTGCAAGCAAATATACACGTAAAATTAATCAATCAACTAGTTAATTAATATATGATAAATACATATAGTATGTCCTTTTTTTTTTTTTCAAGACAGTCTTACTATGTAACTGGGGTGTCCTGGAACTCACTATCTTGACCAGGTTAGCCTCAAAATTCAGATCCTCATGCCTTTGCTTCCTGAGTGCTAGGATTAAAGGCATGCAACACCATGCCTATCAAAAATAAATATATGTTTGGTTTTTTTTGGTTCTTTTTTCGGAGCTGGGGACCGAACCCAGGGCCTTGCGCTTCCTAGGTAAGCGCTCTACCACTGAGCTAAATCCCCAGCCCCAATAAATATTTTTTAAAAGCACAGAATAAGTCTTATTCTTATATTTATATCATAGGCCATTACTGTGTTCATATTTTAAAAATAATTTTGTTTACTGATTTTTTTGTATCCTAAACAGAAAATTAACAAGATTAGGGGCTTTGAATATTTAAAATTTATCCTTTGGTAATTTGGGAGTTTGGAACCTTAAGACTATTACATATTTAAAGAATTAATAAGAACCAGCCTTTTTTTTTTTTTTTTTTTTTTTTGTGAGACAGGATTTCTGTGTGTAACAGCCCTGACTATCCTGGAACTTACTGGTAGACTTGAACTCACAGAGATCAACCTGCCTCTGCCTCCTGAGTGCTGAGATTAAAGGTGTGCACCACCAATGTCTGGCCAAGAGTCAGCCTTTTTAAAAAAGAAATTTGTCATAAAATGTTGACTATTGCCAGGTGATGGCCTTTAATCCCAGTACTCAGGAAGCAGAGGCAGGTGGATCTCTTGAAGCCAGCATGGTGTACAGAACAAGTTCCAGAACAAGACCATACAATCCCTGTTTCGGGGCAGAAATCATTATTCTACTGTTTGTACAACAGTATCACTGGTATATTTTTTCTGTTTTAGAGTGGACTGTGTAGGAATACTGAAGCTGAGAAATGCTGATGTTGAGGCCAGAATTGGAATTGCTGGTTCTAAGAAAAAGAGCACTCGTGCCAGATTGGTTTTTCGAGTTAATATCACGAGGAAAGATGGCTCTACTCTGACATTGCAGACACCTTCTTCCCCAATTTTATGCAGTAAGTAAGAAAATATGAAGATGCTAGATATATGAAGAGTTAAGTTTATCATGTCAATTTTTCAGATATCTGTAAAGTTTAATGTTATACTTCGGGTTACATGGTCATGTTTAAGTTGAAGTATTTTAAAAGCTGCACGAAGGCAGCACGAGTGGCAAGCACTTATGCTCCTAGCCACTTGGAATGCTAAGACATGGAGATAATGTGAACCCAGGCATCAAAGTCTAGGCTGGGGAAAAGAGCAAATCTCGGTCTCTTTGACCAAAAATAAAGTTGTAGTAAGCTGGGGGTGCTGGCACAAACTATACTTGTAGAGACTAGGAGTAGAAATAAGAAAACTGCCATGAGTGTAGGCCAGCCTACTCTGAAAGACAAAATCTGTCTCAGAAAAAACTAACAAAAATTAGTTGTGTTATTTTTTAGGCAAAACTAAAAGTGATCTTGGGAGGTAGAGGCAAAAGGATCAGGAGTGCACTTTATCCTTAGCTACATGGTGAGGTTAAGGACAGCCTGGGCTACTGGAAATCTATCTCAGAATATAAAGATATTAAAATACATTGGAAAGATATTAGCTATTTATAGTTTCCTATTATCATACACTGATTTTAAAAGTAATTTGAGGGCTGGAGAGATGTCTCATAGGTTAAGAACACTGGTTGATCTTCTAGAGGACCTAAATTTGATTCCTAGCACCCACAGGGCAGCTTACAACTGTCTGTAATTCCAGTTCTGGGGAATCTGATGCCCTATGCCATCTCCATGGTCACTGCAAACATGTAGTACACAGATACACATTCAAGCAAAACACATACAATTAAATTTTAAAAACATTTAAGTAATTTGAGGGCTGTCGAGATGACTCACAAAATTAAAGCACTCTTTGCCAAACCTGATGATCTGAGTTGGATCCTTGGAACCCACGTGGCAGAGGGAACTGACTCCCACAGGCGTAATGCACATATACTGAATAAATAAACCTTAATGCAATTTTAAAAATACTTTATGTAGTTTGACCTGGAAATTGTAACACTTAACGTGGCCTGGATTGGTTTCCAAGCAGTGTCCCCAAATAAGTCATTTAAATAGAATGCCAGAAGTGAGTTGCCAAGCTCTAGGGTTTCCAAGCATCTTTACCAAATTGGAACACTAAAGTAAAACGAGGAGAAACTTTGTAAAGAATGGCATGTCACATTTCTTGTTAAAGTTGTGGTTGTACAGCACAATGCGTGTGAACTGCTGTGTGGGTGCTGGGAATTAAACCTGACAATTTGAGTTTTATACTCTGGACCCACATAGTGGAAGAGAAGAACTGACTCCCACAGTTTGTTCTGTGACCACCCACTGTGGTGTGTGTACATACCCACATACTCACAGAGAGAGGTGATCTAAAATAAATAAAATTGGGTGATAAAACAAAAATTAATGGGGCTGGGGATTTAGCTCAGTGGTAGAGCGCTTACCTAGGAAGCGCTAGGCCCTGGGTTCGGTCCCCAGCTCCGAAAAAAAGAACCAAAAAAAAAAAAAAATTAATGATCTACAAAAACAACTCATAAAAGTGGACTCATGATTACAAGTTGTTTTCAGAGAAGAATTAAGGGGTTGGTGGCTCTTCTATGGAAAACTTACATGTGTATATCCACAGCTCAGCCAGCAGGAGTTCCTGAGATCTTAAAGAAAAGCTTGCATAGCTGTTCAGTGAAAGGAGAGGAAGAAGTGTTTTTAATTGGGAAGAACTTTCTGAAAGGAACTAAAGTTATTTTCCAGGAAAATGTTTCTGGTAAGTAGGCATATAAGTGGTAGGGAGTGTTCCATGTTTTATTTGTTATAAAAATAGAGTCATAACTACAAAATGAAAAAGTTAAAAAAATGTATAAGTCACTGTTTTTATTTCCATCAGATGAAAACTCTTGGAAATCAGAAGCTGAAATTGACATGGAATTGTTCCATCAGGTACAATTTAAACTTTTTAATAATTTTGTTGTTTATTCAGCAATTAATTCATTTTTGTTCAGATAACTTAGCTCAATTATTTGAGATTCCTTCCAGTCCTGAGACTTTATTTATTTCTTCAAATAATGCATGAGAGCAGTCATGACCTCTAGAGCACTGTTGTCAGTCAGACCCCAGTACCAAGCTTGTGAAGATGCCCATCGAAGGCTGCCAGCTTACTCCACTCTCGCTGAGTGGGGAAGGACTCTGATCTCAACTCTGTTCTTTTGGGGTCCTTAAGCAACCTGTAGTTTTAATTTACTTCTTACGTACCTGTTTTCACTACCAATTGAAGCCTTCATAGAATACTTTCGTGTGCTGTGAACGTGCTTTAATCTCTCTTTATTTTAGTCTTCTCTTCCCCTTATCGTCCTTTCCATATCCCCTTCCTTCCCTTATATCCATTTGTCTAGTCTTCTGAGGAAGAGGATGTTACCTACCCCATGTCCTTTCTTTTCTTTTGATGTAAGGTCTGATGTAGTCTAGGCTGGTTGCAAACTTGCTATACAGCCAAGGATGACCGTGAATTTCTGCCTCTGCTTCCCAAGTGCTGGGATCACAAACATGTATCATTAACCTGGTTTCTACAGTACTGAGGATTAAACCCAGGGATTCATGCATGCTAACCAAGCACACTACCAATTGAACTGTGTCCATCTTTAGTCCAATAATGAAATAATAATTAAACAATTAAATTTATAATGTTATACTTATAAATAATATATTTAAAAGATAATGATGAATAATTAAATAGTAAAAAAGTTTAAATTTACTATTATATATTATGTGTATGTGTAGGCATACATGACATGTAATATGTAAATCATGACAGATTTATGAACTCTTGACTCTGTTCTTCACCATGTGATCCAGGTATCAAATTCAAGTCATCAGGTTTATGTGACAAGTGCAATGCTAGATTGTCCTTAGAGGGTTGGATTTGTTTGTTTACTGTATAGGGTATAGATGGGTGTGGTGTATGTGTGCAGTGGCAGTCAGAGGACAACTCTGTGTAGTCAGTTCTCCTTCCACCTTTGTATAGGTTCCAGGATCACATTAAATCATCAGGCTTTTTCAGCAAGCATTTTTACCTAGTGAGCCATCTCAGCCCAGACTTGGACATTTTGTTTGCAAATGAATTTATAAACAAACTAAATCATAGCATGATAGGTCATTGGTTCTGTGGTTTTGTTCATATTTAAATTTTATTTTTTTCAAAGAGAGAGGAATGAGTTAAGTGCATTTTGAGAACTGACCTAGAGCTCATAATAAATGGAAAACAGAAGTGAAATATTACAGAGAAGAAAAGGTGTTGGAATAAACAAAACTTTGGAGTTGGGTATGGTGGCGCGCGCGCACACACACACACACACACACACACACACACACACACACACACACACACACACACCTACCTGTAAAATCCAGCATTTAGAGGTTGAAGCAGGAGTAAGCCTTTGAGGCCCAGTTGGTAAGAATTCACAGATGACATCTGAGTACATTTGTGTATGATACTATTATCTTGACAGATTGTGGGATAGACATCCTAGATCTTTGTGGAGCTTCTGTTTTTGTTGTTCAAGAGAGAGAAAAAAGCAGTCAGTAATTTCAAGTGGTTAAAAAGTTCTGTTATGAAAATAAATGTGACCAGTTGAAGAATAGTACTTTAAAAGAGTGGACAGGGAATGGAAGACTTCTGAGAAGGTGGCATTTATTTATGAGAGCTGGGCACAGGTAAGGAACTTGCCATCTGAGAGGATGAGAATACTATAGCTGGACAGAACAAGCCTGAGATAAAGCTGAGGTTAGTAATTAAAAGGACCACGGTGAGAGTGGGAATGGATGAGGTGGGCTCAGCAGGAACCTTGTGCACTGTTGTGAGCATTGGGGCTTTACCATGAACGACAGGCATGCTGAGATGAATGGCATGCATGTGTCAACCTGAGCTTTAAAGCGTCCTTTTCTGTTTGGTGTAGTGACCCACACCTCGTCCCGGCCTGAGAGTACACATGAAGCAGGAAGAGCTGGAGATTGAGGCAGGTCTGAGCTCCAGAGCAAGACTGACTCAAAAAATCCAATGCATTGTTTTCTAATCAAACTTCTAAATTATACACATAACAGGAAATTTACTTAAATTTTTTTGGCTTAAATATTGACTTCCTTTCTGATTCTTACACTTTTCCTTGATTAGAACCATCTTATTGTGAAAGTTCCTCCATATCATGACCAACATATAACTTTGCCTGTATCAGTGGGAATATATGTTGTGACCAATGCTGGAAGATCTCATGATGTTCAGCCATTTACTTACACTCCAGATCCAGGTATGTCAAAATGCACAATTCTGAACTAAAGTGAGTAATTAAATTCTATTTCTTTGAAAAAATTTGAAGTCTAGACAGCCAAAACATAAATTCCTATTAATTTGGAGATGAGTAATACTTTATAAAAAGACAGCTACCAAATACTACTGTTACTCTGAGAATCATTTCCACTTGTTCTCTCATAAGAGAGCTGTGAGTGCTTAAGCTCTGATGCGCCAGAGTTAGCCCAGGTCACTCTCTAGTGATTATCACTGTTACTGAGTGCCTTTTAAATGCGGGAAGGTGAAACTCAAAACTGGAAAACTGCTAAAGTTTGGCTGGTTTGTGGGGCTGTCCTCCAACCCCCTGTCATCATGTTGGGATTGATTCCAGGGCTTTGTGTATGCTAGCCACATGCTTGACCACTGACTGTATACCTCTGGTCCCAGTAGACATTGTGAAACAGGTAAAAAAGAGGAAGTTGCAGTGATAAATGATAACATAATTGCAGTAATAAATGATAACATAAAACTATCAGACTGATGATAAATTTTTGGTGCCCCCCCTTTGTTTGTTTGTTTGTTTGTTTTTTGAGACAAGGTTTCTCTGTATAGCCATAGCTGTCCTGGAACTTGCTCTTTAGACCAGGCTAGCCTCAAACTCAGATCTGATTGCCTCTGCCCCCTTAGTGCCGGGATTAAAGATGTGTGCCACCATTGCCCAGAAATGATAAATGTTTTAAATATAATTTTAAGCATTTAGTGATTTAGAAATACACCCCAAAAGCAACTGAAATGTTTAAAGTTTATTTATTTAGGCAAAATGTGACTGCTAAGTTACTTGCCTATTTTGTTTAGTTACTTGCAGAATTAACAAAGCTCTGACAAAATGGGAAGACCGCTTTGGAAATGAACATTGTTGGCTTGTTGCATTGCCAGGAGGCTCAGTCTCTGCTGTAGCTGTTATTGGTTCAGTTTGTCTAACGTGAGGACTAGTTCAGAATTAGCAGTTCTACTTCTGCAGTTTATTGATAATGTGATTCCCACATACTTCAGAACCCAGTGAAACAGAAGGTGAGGAAAAGTGATTAAGAAAGAAAGCTCCTGCACAAAAAAAAAAAAAAGGGCAGAACTGAGGAGATAGCTCAGGCTGGAAAGTGCTTGCCTCACAAGGATTGATTGATTCCCAGAATCCACATAAAAAGCCAGACATACTCTTGTGAGCCCAGTTCTGGGGAGGCAGTGACAAGTAGGTCATTAGCACTTTCTGTCCTGGGTGTGGAGTCCCCTGGAATTGGAGTTCTAGACAATAGGTTGGGAGTGGCCATGTAGATGGTGGGAACTGAATGTGAGTACTTTGTGAGAGCAGGAAATGCTCTTAATAAGTCGTCTCTCCAGCCCCGAACTTTGTCTTTTTATTCAATTAGAAATAACCATCTCAATACTGTTAGGAGAAATAATGCATTAAAAGTAAACCAGCTCAAATCCATCTTGGATATGTTTATGAATGCAAAGTAAATAAGTTGAGGACCATGGCTTGCTCACTCCCACACTAATAATTTTTTTTAATTTTTATTTATTTATTTTGTATATGAGTACACTGTCGCTGTCCTCAGACACACCAGAAGAGGGCATGGGATCCCATTACAGATGGTTGTGAGCCATCATGTGGTTGCTGGGAATTGAACTCAGGACCTCTGGAAGAGCAGTCAGTGCTCTTAACCGCTGAGCCATCTCTCCAGCCCTAATAATTTTTTTTTAATGCTTAAAACACTGAAAGCCAGGCTGAGTGATTCCAGTTTGTCACCTCAGCAGTCAAGAGCCTGATATATTAAGGTTACCAGATTGAGGACATCCTGGGCCACTTCATAACAAAACAAACAAGCCTTGACAAATAAAAATTAGAATGTGTTTTAGATAAATGTAACAGGCTAGATTCAGCAAAATTGCTCAGTGTGGTTAAGACACAGCAGCCTGAGTTCAGTTCCTGAATCCCATGTGGTAGAAGAGAACCAATTTGACCCCCACATATGTGCTGTTGTACTTGTGTATGCATGCACATAAACAATAAGTAAATGTAATCTTATGACCAAAATGCAAGTTGGAGAGAAAAGGACTTATTTGGCTTACACTTCCACATTGCTGTTCATCATCAAAGGAAGTCAGGACAGGAACTCACACAGGGCAGGAACCTGGAGGCAGGAGCTGATGCAGAGGCCATGGAGGAATGAATGCTGCTTGCTGGCTCACTTCCTCTGGCTTGCTCAGCCTGCTCTCTTATAGAACTCAGGACAACCAGTTGGGCTGAACCCTCTCCCATCAATCATAATTAAGAAAATGCCTTACATCTGGATCTTACGGAGGCATCTTCTCGATTGAGGTTTCTTTCTTTTAGATAACTCTAATTTTGTGTCAAGTTGACATAAGACTAGCCAGCTCAGTGGTTAAGAGCACTTGTTGTTCCTGCAGAAAACCCAGGTTCAATTCCCCACACACACATTGTGGTTCACACAAATACAGTGGTAATCACAGCACTGGGGAAATGGAGGCAGGAAGATCTCTGAGGCTTACTAGCCAGCCAGGTTGACTAAATCTATGACCTTCTGGTTGCACCTGGTCACAGCATTCTCAACATTCCTAACGCTGCAACCCTCTAATACACTTCCTCAAGTTGTGGTGACCCCAAACTATAAAATTATTTTGCTGCTAGTTCTTAACTGTAATTTTGCTACTGTTATGAATCATAATGTAAATATCTACATTATGTAATCATAATGTAAATAAATATACAGAATATTTTATTATGACCCCTGTGGAGGTCCCTACCCATAGACTGAGAGCCACCAGGCTTAGGAAACCTTGTCTCAAAAAAACAAGGTGGAGGGGAATCCATGAAATTTAAAATATGACAATAATAAAGCAATGGCCATTTGAAGCAGAACCTATTCATTTGCAGTTTAACATTATTATTTAGAAATGACCTCTGTTCTTCAGCTCCTTAAGTCAAGAGCTGTTATGGAAGATTTACTCAATATGACTAGGTTATATTATATTATATTATGTAGTTCTCTGTTAGTGCTAGCAAAAATATTTTTCTAAGTTTTACTGGAAGAATAGTCATAATATTATAGACCTAGTATGTTCATCATATGTGTTCTCATTCACTTTAAATATGGACAAGTGTTTTCCAGTTGGTACTTTTTAATAAATGTATATAGGTAAATGATAGCCTTTTTTTCTTGCTAGTGCTCTGATGTAGCTGTTCAGTGTTAAATGTCTGATATTTGTGTCAGTCTTCCATTCATGTGTTAAAAGGATTCTTAAAGTTTTCTGTCCTGGTAAGTGATTATATATTTTATCTACTTGGAGATGAGTATATTTTAGAGGGTAGTCTGCTGGTTATAAAAAATTAACCTAGGGTTCTAATAAACAAGTCAATGATGTGCTGAGAAATTATTCCAATTAAAGAGTATTAGAATATGTATTTTACCAAGATGAATATATTGAACAAAATATATGACTTTTGCTTTTAATATCAGCAGCTGGTGCTTTGAGTGTAAATGTGAAAAAGGAGATATCTAGTCCAGCAAGACCTTGCTCTTTTGAAGAAGCCTTGAAAGGTATCAATTTGATTGTTCTCATTTGGTCCTCTTTGGTGTTTACTAGCAAAACCTTAATGCTTTGTTTTCTCTGATGTAATATACTTAGCAAGGTGTTTTCCAACTATAAAGTAAATATTTAAAACTTTACTGATGCAGAGACTTATTGTTCAACTTGATGTTTCCTTTCATCTAGCATATAGGTATACTTTAAAAAAAAAAAAAAAGCCATAATAGACCAGACATGATGGTGCTTACTTGTAATCCTAGCACTTGGGAGGCAAGGGGACCATGAATTCAGGATCATCGAGGGCTACGTAGCAAGACCGTATCTCAAAATAACAATTAATATGTTTGAGTAGAGGAGTTTGTTTTCTTCAGTTTCTTCAGTTTAACCCTGATGGGCCTTCAAGATGGCTCAGTGGGTAAGGTACTTGCCACCAGTCCTGATGACAGGGGTTTAATCCCTAAAACAACCATGGGAATTGTGGAATAAGGGAACCAGCTCCCACAAGTCGTTGACCGTCACATGTACCATGACACTTGGGTACCCACACAAGATAAATATATAAATAGAAAAAAACAAACAAACAAAATAAAGCCCAAATCCCGTAAAAGTAATGAGAATAAGTCATACAAAAAAAGGGAAGCAGAGATTATGATGCTTCCTTCTTTAAAGGTTTGTACTTTCATGAGACTGAAATATGGACTGTAGGTGTTCGAAGAATTACCTAATGGTTAGGATCTAACCATTCTTTTTTTTTTTTTTTTAAGATTTATTCATTTATTATATATAAGTACACTGTAGCTGTCTTCAGATACACCAGAAGAGGGCATCGGATCTCTTTACAGATGGTTGTGAGCCACCATGTGGTTGCTGGGAATTGAACTCATGACCTCTGAAAGAGCAGTCGGGTGCTCTTAACCGCTGAGCCATCTCTCCAGCCCCCGGATCTAACCACTCTTAAATCTGATATATTTCTTTACTTCCCTACCAATTTAAAAAACAACAAAACACTGAAGACTAGGAGTGATAACACATGCCTACAGTGTTGATACTGTGGTGTCTGAGACAGGAATTTCATGAGCTCAGGACCCATCCATCCTTGATACTAAGACTATCTCAAAAAGCCCAAGTATAAAAGAAGCGATGGTGACAAACTGACTTAGGTTTGTTACAATGTGGTAAGGCAGATTATAGTCCACAACTGAAGTATGTGGTGATGGTGCTTTTATGCCTTTATCTATGAAGATACAGATTACATAATGGTACAGTTCCTTGAGTCATGAGTCGGTCTCCTCCAGAGATGGCAATAGTGGATCCCAATGCATCATTCATTGGGACTACACAACAGCAAGTCAGCCTCTCTGTACTGATGGTGCATGCAGGCTCAGTATTTCCTTACTCTTACCCAGCCCAGCAACTCCTAGCACTCCACCTAAGTAGAGCATCAAAGCTAGGAATCTTACAGCTCTCCTCCTACTGACAAAAGCCCAGTCTAAGCTGATTAGAGCCAGGGGTGGAAGCCCATGTACACTTTTAATGCCAGTACTTGTAAGGCAGAGACAGATGGATCTTTGTGAATTGCCTAATCTACATGGTAAGTTCCAAGACAGCCAGGGCTATGAAGAGACCTCAATTAAAAACACAAATAAAAATGTCAGCCTAGTGTCAGAAAACCAACTAGACATGAGTGTCCCAGTTTGTCACACATACCCAGAGGTAACAGAGGCAGCCCATGCAGATGATTCTCTACCCTAATAACACCAGCAGTGATAGATTAGAAAGCTGTTGGCACTGTGTTACCAAAGAAACATTCAGGAAAAATCCTTTCCTCACTTCACCAAAGACACCAACAGCCCAGGGAAGCACTTTCCACTAGGTAGGCAGTATCAAGCACAGATCAGGTAGTTAGGAATAGCCAGACCAGATAACCCAAAATAGAACTAAGTTGTCACTGAAACTACAGTATACTTAGGTAATCTGAGCAAATTAAAAAAATGAGCACATTAAACATGCTTAAAGTAGTTTAAGTGTAACTACGTCTCTTAACACAAAATCCAACATGGCCTTGAAATAATTTTTTAAATCATTTGTTAATTAGGAACCAAGAAAAAAATTACAGTTTGAATGAGAAAAGATAACTGATATGAATTATTAAGAAAGGTATTAGAACTATCTAACAAAACAATAGCTAGACCATGAAATTAATGCAATGGATAATTCTAAATTTCTTGAAAGTTGAAATTAAAAATAGAAAATTTTAGTAAAGAAAGGGGAGATATTAAAGAACCAAATAGAAATTACAGAACAGAAAACTACAAATTTTTTATTGTTGCTAGTTATATTTTATTGAAGCTGGGGGAAATTATGTCTTCCAATTTACAATGGAATCAAATAAGAAATGAGCAATAGGGGCTGGGGATTTAGCTCAGTGGTAGAGCGCTTGCCTAGGAAGCACAAGGCCCTGGGTTCGGTCCCCAGCTCCGAAAAAAAGAACCAAAAAAAAAAAAAAAAAAAAAGAAATGAGCAATAAAGGTAGAGAAAGGAGGATCTGAGTGAGGTTGAGGGCACTCTGGTCTGATAGTGAGTTCCAGAACTACATAGGCCCTGTCTCAAGGGAAGGAGGGAAGGGTGAAAAAAAAAAAAGAAATCAGCAATAAAGAGAATAGGAAAATCTTCACATTAAGAGAAAGTTTTGAGCCTGGTGGTAGTGGTGGTGGTGGTGGTGGTGGTGGTGGTGGTGGTGGTGGTGGTGGTGGTGGTGGTGGTGGTGGTGGCGGCGGCGGCGGCGCCGGTGGTGCCGGTGGTAGCACACGGCTTTAATCCCATCGCTCAGAAAGCAGAGGCAAAAGAAAATTTTGAGCTGAGAATGCGGCTTGTAGTAAGCAAGTGCCTGCTAACAGCATGAGGCCCTGGGTTGGCTCTCTAGCATTGCGTAAACCAGGTATGATGTAGATCCCAGTGTTTGAAGAGTAAAGGCAGGAGTATCAAGGTTGTCTTTGGCTTTGAGTTTAAGCCACACTGGGAAACATGAGAGTATCTCAATGAAGAGTGCAGATGGCGGGAGAGGTGGCTTAGTGACTAAGAGCACTTGTTGCTCCTGCAGAGGATCCAGGTTCCATTCCACCACCCCATGGCAGCTCACAATCATTTGTTCAAGGGATCCAATGCCCTCTCTTTACCTTCATGGTTGCATGGTGTGTTTACCTGTTAGCAGGCAGAACATCATATGAATAAAGTAAAAAAATGAATAAATATTTGTTAAAGAGAACAGAGGTATCAAAAGGAAATTTGGAAGTAAACTGATGAAAAGATGAAAATGATGGCATTTGAAGTTGGTGAGGCACTAGGCGCAGTGGTATGTGAACTGGAATGCTGGCACCCTGGAGGCTGAGAGAGGAAGACGCAGTGTCTGAGACCAGCATGAGCTGTGCAACAGCAAAACCCCATCATAGGTGTCTGTGCTTCTTTCCGTAGTCTCACAGTAATAAGAGTTTGAGCCTCACACTTGTCCATCAGTCAGGCTTTAGCTGCATGAGCAGTTTGGCTCCATAAAGTACCAGTGGCAAACTCAAGTAAAAGTTAAAAAGAAGAAAGAAAAAGAGTCAAAGGGAGGATGGGGGGCTAAGTGGAAAGGTAGTAATTGGCTCTTCTAACTGTAAGTTGATAGATAGCTTTTGAATGTGGAAGTGAAATGGTTTAGAAATACATTTAATGTACCACCTTAAATAATCGTTCAAGTTTGTAAAACATTGGTTCAGAAAAAAAATGTAAATTACTTTATATATGCTTGAATTCTTGCTGAAAAATATGTCAGTAATCTCAGTCTTCAAAAGGTTGGAATGCTGGATTATACCTGAGTATTTAACCTCTTAGAGATTACCAATCTCTGTATGCTAAATACTCTTAAAATATTATCCCTGTTGCATTGGTGTATAGCTCCAGACACTTAGATGTGGCTTGTGGGATACAGCCGATAGCTGAACCAATTCGGTTTATTACTTGTAGATATTTCTTGAGTGGTGGAGCTCTCCTCTGGATTGCAGGTGACACTAGGTTTCATTCCCCAACGTGGTACCACATAAATAAGCCTGCCTTCTCAGTCCATAACAAGAATCTTCAAGCCAATCACACTTCAATAAAGGGAGGTTAGGTAGGAGTACGGATGTAGCAGAGCGGGCAGAATGCCTGCATAGGATACATTAACCCTGGGCTCGATCGTTGTCTGCATATATCAGGCATAGTGGCCCACACATGTAATTCCAAGTAAAGACAGGAGGATTGAAAATTTGAGGTCATCCTAGGTTACATATCTTACATATCTAGTTTGAGGCTAGCCTGGACTACATGAGAGTTTCTCAAAAATGGGGTAGGAGTAAATGTATCATGCATTATAATCATGATATAATCTATCCAGGATAGACATTTAGCCCAGGTATGGTGGTATAGCACACCTATACTTTGAGCTCTTAGGGGATGAGGTGGAAGATGACAAGTTTGAGGCCCGCCTAGGCTGTGGAGAGAGACTACGTCAAACAAACTAGATTTAAACCATGGCATTCAGTAAATAGATTGTTTCTTACACTTTACAACTCTTCTTTTTTATATGCGTAGCAATGAAAACGACTGGCTGTAACGTAGATAAGGTAACTATCCTTCCTAATGCCCTGATCACTCCACTCATATCGAGCAGCATGATTAAGACTGAAGATGTTACTCCAATGGAAGTAACATCAGAGAAAAGATCTTCCCCAATTTTTCAGGTGAGTTTTGTAACAAATGCCCTCTATCTATCCCACATACAAAAAAATTGCTATATTCCCCTTTATTGTTTTTTCCATTCCAGATACGGTTAATGAATTTTGCTTTTCAGAGCAAATGCTTTATAGGTCAGTAAAATTGCTCACAAAGTAACTTCAGTCACATTTGGCAAGAGGAGGAATTCATCCCTATGAAATGAGGTGTATTTATAAAAGGACTACAAGTTGGTTTTGGGACTGAGGAATCAAAGATGTAAGATTAAGGCCAACCTGGGCTACAGAGACAGACCTTGCCCCCCAAAATTTAATTTTTAGTTGATTTAATTAAAGCACCAATTTTAGAATTTTCAGAAGTAGAAACATTTTGATTGTGGTTCCTTCTCTACCATCTTTTTAATTCTCCTCTTCACTTGTTTTCCCCATTGCAATGTCACTGTCACTGATGATCTACAATACGGAAGTGTCTTGAACTTGGTTACACACAAGCTATCAGATGAATGTTCTCTTATTTTTAATTTGGCTAACCATATCAATAACTGATTATTCTGCTTGTTTGACTATCTTTACAATACTGAAAGTCAGACATTGTCATAAAGAATCAGTCTTACACTGACTTCTATTTTTTTTAAGTGACAAGTCAGAGTAAGATCTGATAGAATTGGATATGCTCAATTCTCACGAGAAGAGAGAGGGAAGGGAAGCTACTTTTTTTAAAAAGATTTATTATTTTATGTATATAAGTACACTGTAGCTGTCTCCAGACACACCAGAAGAGGGCATCAGACCCCATTATAGATGGTTGTGAGCCACCACGTGGTTGCTGGGAATTGAACTCAGGACCTCTGGAAGAGCAGTTGGTGCTCTTAACAGCTGAGCCATCTCTCCAGCCCCACTGATTTCTACTAATATTGTAGAGTAGAAAACTTATTCTGCATGTGTCCTTAGAAATAATTTTTGGAGTAATATATGTGGTTATTTAATATTTATATATACATATTATTTGTGGCTTTTTATTTTTTAGACTACAAAGACAGTCGGATCAACCCAGCAAACTTTAGAAACTATTTCTAACATAGCGGGAAATGCATCCTTTTCATCACCATCATCTTCTCACTTATCTCCTGAAAATGAAAATCAGCAGCAGCTTCAGCCCAAGGCATACAACCCGGAGACTCTGACAACTATCCAAACGCAAGACATCTCACAGCCAGGGACTTTTCCAGCGGTTTCTGCTTCTAGTCAGCTGCCCAGCAGCGATGCACTGCTGCAGCAGGCGGCACAGTTTCAGACAAGAGACGCTCAGTCCAGAGACACAATGCAGTCAGACTCAGTGGTTAACTTGTCACAGTTGACTGAGGCACCACAGCAGCAGCAGTCCCCACTGCAAGAACAAGCACAGATACCATCAAATATTTTTCCGTCGCCAAATAGTGTGAGCCAGCTCCAGAGTACTATTCAGCAGCTGCAAGCAGGAAGTTTTACAGGCAGCACTGCTAGTGGCAGCAATGGAAGTGTTGACTTGGTCCAGCAGGTTTTAGAGGCACAACAACAGTTATCGTCTGTTCTGTTTTCTACTCCAGATGGTAATGAGAATGTTCAAGAACAGCTGAATGCAGACATTTTCCAAGTCAGTCAAATTCAAAATAGTGTAAGCCCTGGAATGTTTTCCTCAACAGAGTCTGCAGTTCACACCAGACCAGATAACTTACTACCTGGGAGGGCCGACAGCGTCCATCAGCAGACTGAAAACACACTGTCTAGTCAGCAGCAGCAACAGCAGCAGCAGCAGCAGCAACAGCAGCAGCAAGTGATAGAGTCTTCAGCTGCCATGGTGATGGAGATGCAGCAGAGCATTTGCCAAGCAGCAGCCCAGATTCAGTCAGAACTGTTTCCTTCAGCTGCTTCAGCAAATGGAAGCCTTCAGCAGTCTCCAGTTTACCAGCAGCCTTCTCACATGATGAGCGCCCTGCCTACCAGCGAGGACATGCAAATGCAGTGTGAATTGTTCTCTTCCCCCCCTGCAGTTTCTGGAAATGAAACATCCACCACCACCACACCGCAGGTGGCAACCCCCGGCTCTACTATGTTTCAGCCGCCAAATTCAGGCGATGGAGAAGAAACGGGAGCACAAGCAAAACAGATTCAGAGCAGTGTCTTTCAGACAATGGTCCAGATGCAGCACAGTGGGGACAGCCAACCTCAAGTAAACCTCTTTTCATCTACAAAAAACATAATGAGTGTTCAGAGTAATGGTACCCAGCAACAAGGGAATAGCTTGTTCCAGCAGGGGAGCGAGATGCTGTCACTTCAGTCTGGGAGCTTCTTGCAGCAGTCTTCTCATTCCCAGGCTCAGCTCTTTCACCCTCAGAACCCTATTGCTGATGCTCAGAGCCTTTCCCAGGAGACTCAAGGTCCAATGTTTCATAGCGCCAATCCCATCGTCCACAGTCAGACTTCCACAGCATCCTCCGAACAGCTGCAGCCTTCCATGTTTCACTCGCAGAGTACCATTGCTGTACTACAGGGCTCTTCAGTCCCTCAGGACCAGCAGTCACCCAACATATATCTTTCCCAAAGTTCCATCAGTAATCTTCAAACTAACACAGTAGCCCAAGAAGAGCAGATTTCATTTTTTTCAGCACAGAACTCAATTTCTCCACTTCAGTCAACATCAAACACTGAGCAGCAAGCTGCTTTTCAACAGCAGCCTCCAATCTCGCACATCCAGACCCCTCTTCTTTCCCAGGAACAGGCACAGCCCTCTCAGCAAGGTTTATTTCAGCCTCAGGTGGCCCTGGGCTCCCTTCCTGCTAATCCAATGCCTCAGAACCAGCAAGGCCCAATTTTCCAGACACAGCGCCCAATAGTTGGCATGCAGAGTAACTCTCCATCCCAGGAGCAGCAGCAGCAGCAACAGCAGCAGCAACAACAACAGCAGCAGCAGCAGCAGCAGAGCATTTTATTTAGTAATCAGAATGCCATGGCTACAATGGCCTCCCAGAAGCAGCCACCACCAAACATGATATTTAGCCCAAACCAGAACCCGATGGCTAGTCAAGAGCAGCAGAACCAGTCAATTTTTCACCAGCAAAGTAATATGGCCCCAATGAACCAAGAGCAGCAGCCCATGCAGTTTCAGAATCAGCCTACGGTTTCCTCACTTCAGAACCCAGGTCCTACGCCATCTGAGTCACCACAGACCTCCTTGTTCCATAGTTCTCCTCAGATCCAGTTGGTTCAAGGGTCACCTAGTTCTCAAGAGCAACAAGTAACACTCTTCCTCTCTCCAGCATCCATGTCTGCATTGCAAACCAGTATAAACCAACCAGACATGCAGCAGTCTCCTCTTTATTCCCCACAGAACAACATCCCTGGAATCCAAGGAAGCACTTCTTCACCCCAGCCACAGGCTGCTTTATTTCACAACACTACAGGAGGCACAATAAACCAACTACAAAATTCTCCTGGCTCATCTCAGCAGACTTCAGGAATGTTCTTATTTGGCATTCAAAATAGTAAGGAACTCAAATTTCTCAGTGCTCAGTTGAAATATTCAGATCATTATGAGGAAGCACAAGGCACAGCAGTTTCAAAGCAGAGTGGAATTCCACCAGCTACAGACTGAGGCCCTTATAGGCATAAATTTCCATATTTTCAAAAGTAATCATTTTAGACTAGTCATAATGGTCCATGCCTGTAGTCCTAGCCCTTGAGAGGTATAGGCAGGAGGATTGGGAATTCAAGTCATCTGTGGCTCCATAGTGTGTTTGAGGCCAGCCTAGAGTACAGGAGACTTTATTTCAGAAACAGAAACCAAAAAAAAAAAAAAAAAAGCGATAGTTTTATACCTCACAAAGATGTTAAGATGTTAAATGAAATGATGTGCAAAATTATGACATTAATTTGAAAAGAAAATGAAGAGTGACAGAAAATAACTTAGCCAAATAAATTGTTTCTAAAGATCTAGACACCCGGGGGCTGGAGAGATGGCTCAGCGGTTAAGAGCACTGACTGCTCTTCCAGAGGTCCTGAGTTCAAATCCCACCAACCACATGGTGGCTCACAACCATCTGTCATGGGATCTGATGTCCTCTTCTGGTGTGTCTGAAGACAGCTACAGTGTACTCATCTATAATAAATAAATAAATCTTTAGAAAAAAAACAAGATGTAGACACCCATTTTTCATCTGTTATGTCAAGTAATTAGTGATACTTTTATTTGTATTATGTATTTAGAGGTAAGGTCTCACTATTTAGTTGTGGTTGTTCTGGAACTCACTGTGTAGACCAACTGGCCTTGAATTGACAAGGTTCACCTCCTCTACTTCCCAATGCTGAGATTAAAGGTGTGCCTACCATGCCCAATCTCAGTAGTACCTTTGTATATGTTTAGAGGAATCCCAAGACAGACTCCAGTGTTGTCCCGTGAAAACCATTTTGTTAGACTGTCAAGTACTTTAGTTTTATTAATGTAGCTCAGCATAGTAATACATTTCTCCTGGCCACTAAAAAGTGTTAGTTTAGAAATCTTAACTAATCAGCTGTTTTCTGATCTCGCTGTCTTTTCAGATTGTAGTCAGCTGTTAACTTCTGGGCCAGCTACATTGCCAGAGCAGCTGATGGCCATAAATCAGCCGGGCCAACCACAAAATGAGGGCCAATCTTCTGTGACAACACTTCTTTCTCAGCAAATGCCAGAATCTGCCCCACTGGCCTCCTCGGTGAACAACAGTCAGAACATGGAAAAGATCGATTTGCTTGTTTCGTTGCAAAGCCAAGGGAACAATTTAACCGGCTCCTTTTAGTGAGATATGTAAGTATTACATTTTGGTCTCTTAGTGAAAAGCATTACTAAATTCTATTCAATTTTAATAACACTGTTTAGCCTTTACAGTTAATTAAGAAAGGACTTTCACTCTGAATGATAGCTTAGGTTAGGTAGGAAATACTGGGGATTCCTTCTGGCTGAGAGCTTCTTTCCTTTAGAGTGACAGAACATCAGGGTAGCCTATAAGGCTCTAGATCCAATCATAGTAGAAAAAGAAAACAAAGAGAAAATTCTATAAATAATAAATCTTATAATCTGGAACTATATCTCAGTTGGGTACTTGCCCAGCATATTTGATGCCCTAGGTTCAGTACGCAGCACCACCAAAAAAGCGAGGAAGATTGAATATGGTGATGTTCCCTACATAGGACAGTTGAAGTCATTCATGGTGATAGACACTTTACAAAATTTTTTTCCCTAATGAGATAACTGATTTTTTTTTTCTTCAGAAATTCCCTGAAGAAAGTAATGGTGATTCCAAGATATCCTGAGAACTTGTGGCTCCATGAAGATTATTAAACCATTATGAAGAACGACATCTGAGTAAATGGATAGATTTCCTGACTGTAAGAATGCACCCATGCTGCCTGTTGCAGTGATTTGCCACCAATGTGCTTTTCGTTTCTAATAACAGTGATGACTGAGAGTCTGTGATTTTCCAGCTGACAGAGTTGTTGCTTTTGTCCTCTGTTTTTAAATGCAAGGCTGGCCTCTCAGTTATTCTTGCTATTAGGAAATCATATTTGTCATGTTTACTTACATTCTTACTTCCCTTCCTGCATTATTTTAGTCAAGTAGTGGCTTAGGACAAAGTAAAGTTCAGTGTGACTAAGGCTGTGCTTTTGTTGATGTAAAATAAAGACATGGCTGTTGGCCAAAGTGAAGAATTTCTTTCAGTTTTCATGGAGAAGCTGAAGCAGTAATTGACTGAAAAGAAGCTGTATTAAGAACTCTGCAGATACGAGGACTCCTCCTCATACACACAGGCAGATGACATGCTTACAGCCTGGGTACAGCTGGTGTGTTACTGAGTTCATTGTTCAGAGAGGTGTTAGTTCTCTGTATTTCTACTAAGGGATTTAGCCATAACTGCATAAAAATATTTTGTTCTATGAAAATGAAGGGGGTGATGTGTGACGTGTTACATTTGCATATTCTCCTCCGGCAGTTTAAACTGACAGTACTTCAGTCTGTTTTCTTACCCAGCGTTAGGCTAGTATTCCCTTCTTATATGCCTCACCTGTACTGTTGTTCTCATTTTTTTCTTTTTAGCTTTGTTATTATTCTACTGGCTTTATGACCCTGTAGTAATTAGAGAAGGCAGCCTCGTTGACCCAGTGACCTGGCAGTCAGCAGCACAGGGCCAGGAATGCTCCTTCAGGAGTTATTGGGATTTGATTCCCGGGAAAAAACAGTTCTCTTTTTTCTTCCATGAACGGTGCTGTTCTGAAGTCTCCAAAATTCTCGCTTTGATGATAAATAGTACAAATTTTAATTTTACAGACAAGACAGACAAACATTTCTCAAACTATGACTTCTCCCTGAGCCGCAGTGACCATTCACAGGTCACCTCAGTGCTTTACAGTTGAAGTGGTCACTGACTTGATGGTTTCCACAGCCTTGGGCTTTACAGGGTCATATCATTGATTTCACAGGAAGAATTTACTTGTGTTACATCTACAGAGAGCAAAATTACACACTCCAGAACTTGCATTTGTAGCATTAGCTGTAGAGTTTTGGGTGTGCTGCCACCCATGGGATGCCTGCTTCTCACTCCCACCCACACCCGGACACGTGCTTAGGTCTCCTCTATCTTTGGCATGTGCAAAGTGTCAATGCAGCATTAGGCCGTCATGTATGCAGCTTCCGTATGTCGATATGTTTTGGTTTCCTGTTTAATTCTTTTACTTTCTAAGCTTTTAAAAATTACCAGCTCATGGTTGTTGCCTTTTTCCTTAGTTTTCCTATCTTTTTTTTTTTTTTTTTTTTTGTCTCCCCCGTCCTACATGGTGTGGAGCTGTGGTGTTGGTTTAGTTTATATAGCCAGATCCCCCTTTGTGACTCTTCCTTTGTTATTTGTCTGTGGTTCTTGTCATTTGCTTTCTCTTTGTCCTTCTCCCTCTGCCCTGGCCCTTCCTTTCTCTCTCTGAGAGGCATTGGATTACGTTTTCAGTAGTACAGGCTTCTTGCCAATATGAAGGGAACTTTCCAGAAAGAGACCTACTCTGGTCATTTAATTTTGAAAACAGTTTTCAATCGTTCAAGTTTTGGATGGTTTATATCTAATGTGTGTTTCATTTTTTTGGAAAGCTATATTTTATATTTAGGAAATGGTATACTATTTTGCTACTTGTACTAAGTGAGTACATTGGCATAAATATAGAAATTTATATATATATATATATACATATATAAACTATTCTTTTTTGCCACACATTTTTGTGGTAAATTTGTGAGTTTGTCTGATGTTCTACCACAACGTGGCGTCTGATAACAGTGAGGGGGGTTTGTTATGTCTTTCTTGAGTATTTAAGCACCTTTTGAAGTAAATGGCCTGTTTATCTGTAGCCATTCCATCAGGCAGTTCCTCGATGTTACTAGGGAGCTGAAGGCGACTTACTGTGTGTTTGCTGGATCTTTCACTCAGTGAGATGTTAAAGAGCACGGAAATTCATTTGAGGCAGTGTGTCAAATGGTGTTTGACAAGAATGAGCCACTCTGTCTTCGTTCACTATATATTTAATATTTTATTATTGTTGTTGTTAATTGGCTTTCTGTATCCTATGCCTTTTATTTATAAAGACACTAAAAAAACCATGTTTGTAATTTTAATAACATCTCCCCATCTTTTAATATCCAGAGCTACTTTATAAATTCTCTAAGCCAAAAGTATTTTCCTTGATATCTTCCTTCTCCCCCAGTTCCTATAGGGAAAAATCACCCAACATAGTTCGGGTTACAGTAAGAGTCAGCCACACAATTCAGTGCTTCAGTTTGAAAAGGTAAAGTGGATGCCAGAGTGTTGTCTGAAGCGTCATAGAGAGCAGACCTAGCAGACGTTAGGAAAACAGAAGTCAAAGTTTAAAACCATTTACTTCTGAGTTTTCCGAATTATTTTCTGAGATCATGTAGGTGACTCAGGAAATCTGTTTGTTCACCAAGATCAAATTAAAATGTTTGATACTACCATGCTGTAGATGAAGTGGCAGCAAGAAGTCTGGCTTGTGTGGTGGCTTCTGTTCGTTGTATACTCGCAGCTTATCCTTATAAAATGCTGATTGGCAATGCCAAGTCACCGGGACCAATTTCTGTTTTATAATGTTTAAGTTTAGAACAGAACATCACCTGAACTGTAGTGCTTTGAGTGGATGGAGGTAGAAACCCCCACTTCAGTCTCATCACTTGTGTGGTTATTTATACAAGGGCTGTGCTGTGCTACCTATTCCTGCTCAATACGATGGAGTTTGTTTTCTTACATTGTTGATTGTTCCTTGCCCCTAAAGGTCCATGTTAAGTACAATGTTCTGAATATATGATTTTGTTACAAAAAGTGTTTGTCGTCTTATTGAAGAGTTAGCTCAGTGGTTGATATTTGTGCTAAGAATGCAGCTTCCCAGTTACTGTTACAAGTTACAGCTGCCAATGGGAAGACTCAATGAGCCAACAAAGGCCTTGGAAATCATGATTTATTAAATTTATATCTGGCAGAAGGACCTAAATAAACTGTGAACTACATTTTATTCCTTTGTTACATTTGGCTCTTGCTTTCAGCAATTCACAGAAATGCTTGGAGCTTTCTCTCTCTCTCTCTCTCTCTCTCTCTCTCTCTCTCTTCTCTCTCTCTCTCTCTCTCTCTCTCTCTCTCTCTATCTCTATCTCTCCCTCCCTCTCTCCTTTCTCTTCTAATCTCCCTCTCTCCCTCCTTCTCCACACACACACCTGTGTGTGTGTCTTGTCATTTCACACCAAGGAGAAGACATTAGACACTTTGTTCCTAAGCTTTGCTGTGGGCTTTTCTGATTCTAGCATCATATTGTTATTTGGTATTTAGCCAATGTAGTCCTACCTGTCTTACACCATCTCCTTAGACCAAGTGTTTAAAGGGCTTTTATTATAGAAGCAGTATTAACAAGAGGCCTCTTCCCCTCCCTCCCATTCTCCCATCCTTCCTTGCCCCCTCTTTCTATAATATTGTGTTATAGTTTAAAATTGCATTATCGTAGATTTATTGCTTATCAGAATTTTGACTAATGTACCCAGAAAAAAATAGAAGGAAGAAATTGTGCATTTGTCCCTTCAGAATGAAAGGGATAATTCCTTTTGACCATTTTGAATGTCTGTTTTTATTTTTTTCGGCAAAGTTGCACTATGCTGCCCAAGTCCTGGGCCTGCTGGTATGAAGCACCTTACCTGGACCCCTTTTTAAACCAGTATAAACGCTTGTTTTGGGAAAATGAAACCTGTCAGCAAATAACCACAACTGAATAATTCTCTTTTTTAAATTATTTTTGTATTTTTTCTGTCACTCT
This sequence comes from Rattus norvegicus, assembly GCF_021556685.1. Lineage (NCBI taxonomy): Eukaryota > Metazoa > Chordata > Mammalia > Rodentia > Muridae > Rattus > Rattus norvegicus. The sequence goes on from NC_141552.1 coordinate 50,398,170, forward strand.
CTTCAGACACACCAGAAGAGAGCATCAGATCTCATTACAGATGGTTGTGAGCCACTATGTGGTTGCTGGGAATTGAACTCATGACCTCTGGAAGAGCAGTCAGTGCTCCTAACCGCCGAGCCATCTCATCAGCCCCTGAATAATTCTTAAATTCAGCAGAGTTATACTTATTTACAGGTGTTAGCCTGAGAATTTTTCATTTCCTAGTAAAATTTTTTGTTATCTCTATTTTCTTATTTTTAACTAGTTGAAAGTTGTGGAAGACTTGGTGACTTTACTCTGCATCTCTACACAGGCTCCATCTCTAACTGAGATGCCGTCTTATGTCTGCTTTTGGTTACCTGGAGGGGCTCAGTGAAAAGAAAACTGTAATTCAGTAGACATATTAGAGAAATAACCCAGGCCGGGGGTGTGGCACAGAGGTAATGAGTTTACATAGCATGTGCAAGGCCCTGAGTTTGATCCCCAGCACCACCAAAAGGGAGGGAGGGAGGGAGGGAAGGGGGAGGGAGAGAGAGAGAGAGAGAGAGAGAGAGAGAGAGAGAGAGAGAGAGAGAGAGAGAGACACACACCTTGGGCATACACACTAGCAAGAGGAGTAGCACTTACACATCCATCACATAGACTGAGAGCTTTCCCCTTCTGCTTGCTTTTGTCATTAGAACTAAACTGTGGAGGTGACATTTCATGATGCAGGAGATTGACTCTCTACAGTATCATTTTCAAATTGTCCCGATACCCTAATTACTTTTTAACTATTTTCTTGTCATTCTAAGCCTCATATATTAATAAAATTCTGTTTTTACTGCTCTTGCTTTTTCAGGCAAATTTTTACATTAATATTTTATATGTAGATGAAATGTTATGGAAAAGTGCCTTTTTACCATGCCAGTGCCCCCTTCTTAAAACTCCACCTTCCACTATTGCCAAAAGTATGCAAACAACTGGTTTTATCAAGTCCTAACTTGTACTTTTCCCGTGTGGCCATTCTTTTCTTCATTTCTTGGTCACCATAGAAGATGGCTTTGTCGTTCCTTTGACTTAAAAGTAACAGAGAAAGTGCTTTGGCAGAGTAGCTTGGGTAAGCAAGTGCATACTGTTTAGGCTTGTATGAATCAAGTCTCATTCTCTCATCCCAACAAATTATAGATGGGTCTCACCTGAATAAGAATAAAAATGTGTCTGTCTGCAAGACTTCATGCACAAAAATGTGTGTTAAATGTTATAAAGGCACTACTCACAGCCTCTTCTCTGATCCTAATTAGCTGGGGAGAAGAGCAGTATCTAAAACATAGGTTTTATAAGGCCTGGGGGTGACATTGATTTTTTTTTCCCTAATTAAATGTGGCAAAGTAGTTTATTTCTTATCTATCAGAACTTAATTGACTTTGGAAAACTTAATGTCACAAAACCCTCAGAAGTCATTTGAGTTGAGGGAAAGCTAAGGTCTTGGTGTCAGATACCACTGGGTTTTGTCCATTTTGTTTCTGATCTAGCTCTTTATGGTGGTGCTTGAAGAAAGGAACATCAGTGACAAAGGACAGTAGTAACTTAAACTCTGGGCAGAGCTGTGCTCCCCATGCAAGTATGTTTATAGCTGTTGGTGGGCTGAAGATGGCATGCTTAGGCAGTGTTTTTCATACTCTACTGTGCACTTTAATCATTCCAAAAAAAAACAAAAAAAAACAAGAGTACATCTTAACTATTCAGAATACTGCACATTTATTCCAGATAGATGGCTTGGTGTGTAAGGTGCCTGCTTATTTAAAGTAACTTACAATAAGTGTGAAATTGTTATTTTCTAAAGGACTTAAGACCTTGAAATGTAGCTGTAGGAAAATGACTACATTTTGCAGACCATTTTAGAAATAGTAAAGTGACTGACTGATGAGTGTGTTGGAGAGCTACTTAGAACCATTCCCCTTTCTGTGTATTTTATGTCCCTTATATAAGAATGCTATAGTGTATAGTTTCTACTTGTGTGGTTTATGCAAACTAATATGGTCCTCCACCCCGCAGCTAGCATCACTATGAACCGGAAACTAGTTAGACGTGCACGTTCTTGGGCGTTAGCCCAGGCATACTGAATTGGATCTGAAGTGAGGCCCTGCAATCTATCTGTCTGCCCTAAGTCCCAGGGGAGGCCAATGCACCCCTAGTTTCAGAGTCACTGATCTGAGTTCTTATCTAGTGAAAGCTAGGGAATTTTTTCCCTACTCTTGAGATAATTATTTCTTCTTTATGTATGTTCAGCCTTAACTGGTTATCTGTGGTCATTTATCAACAATAATTTATTTACAGTACTGCCTAAGAAATGCATGTGTTTTATGTATATACAGTATAGTTATTAATAATTCATTTAACTTCATTTGGCATTTCCCTGCCACTGACTAAAAAGTTTACATTAACTGACTGATTTCAATATATAGGTGCAATGTTCTGAATTTCTTTAATTGTTGTGACATTTACTTAGCTAAAAATAATTGATGGGTGCTACAGTCTCCTGTTTATGCATAACATGGGTACATTGTGGGCAGTATAATACAAGCTTTCTCTTTGTTGCCTCTTAATTTAGCAGCAGACCACGGTTTTGCTCTGGCTAGACCAGTTCTCAGAACAGAATTGCCATTCCATACCATTTTTCTTGTATCTGAGATCTCAGATAGATGGCTGGCCAGACCAACATAGCACCTTGTTTATTTTCTTCTCTTAATAGAAAGGATTCTTTTCAAATAGCTTACTTGGCATTTGAACACTGCAGTCAAGTGATGGTTCTTCTTGGAACTCACACTCCAGGTGAAGTACTTAACAAAATAAAAGGACAGCACATTTTATAATGTGGGTGTCTCCCCTCTCAGTTGTGTGCATCTTAATAAGTACAAGCAAGCAGGGCTGTTGGTCTCCTTACAGTTCAGCACTTCCATCAATGATCTTCTTCCTCTGTTTACAATCACTGAGTTAACTCATGAAAGAAAGATCCACTTTTCAGAATCAAACTCAATGAATACTTGCTTTCTGAGAATCACTGCTGTCTGTCCCACACTAGCAGTGCTAAGTGGCTTACTCTACACACTGGTGCTGGAAAGTAAGTAGGCAGGCTGTTGGGACGCTGTGGAGACCCTCCCTTCCCCTTCCGTCACTGGATCCAGAGCATTCTACACAATTTATTAACCCAGGTTTGCAATACCACCTTTAAAGATCCTGCATTCAACCCACGTCACCCCTGCCTGTCCTCTCTCATTGGCCCTTCTCCTACCCAGCACCTACCCACCCAGCAGTAATAATATGCATGGTGTGTAGGGGTGGCCTATTGTTATTTTAGCTAGCGTGCCTCAGAAAGCTTACACTCACACATAACCCCAGATGCTTGAGAGTGAGTTTAGAATCAAACTTCTGTGACAGATAAAAACCTGTCCTGCTGAAGTAAGAGCTCAGTGATAGGCCTTCGTATACACAAGGCCCAAGGTAGATGCAGTCCCCGGAACCAGAGAAAAGTGGGGAGTGGGGGTCTGCAGTGCAGTTGAACTGACTCCTTGTATCTAGTGAATGTACCTGTTCACCTTGTTCCCTTTAAGGATGCGCTCCAAGTGATTGCTGCTTTCCTGACAACTTGACTGAGTTTCACTCTCTTCTTTTCCTCCCTGTTTTAATGAGTAACTTGGAATATTTCATTAACGTGTTCTCAAGTGATTTAGCTGCCATTCTGCCATTTTGAGTTTTTGTTTAATTTTATCTGCTTGAGCACACTGATCAACCACTGACCTGCCTTCTTGCATTGTCTTGCAATGACGTAAGAGTGACATTGTGTATATGGCTTTATAGTTGGAATTTCAGAGCACTGACACCAGATATTCTCAGTTTGTTCTCTGGGGGAATTTCATTTGCATCTATGTTTTTAGCTATCTGTGATAACTTGTTAAATATTAAAAAGATATTTTGCTTCTATTGGAACATTTGTATACTCGCAATTATATTTCTGTAAACAGCTGCAGTCAAAAATAAAACATTGAAAGTTTTCATTTCGCAGTGAGTGTCAATCTTTTTTCCTCAGACTTTGGCCTGAATGTATCAGCAATGTGGGGAAATGTCAGAGACTGGAGACAACTAGGGAAGAGATAGGAAGGAACCGTGTGTGAGGGCCCAGCCTGGAGCCTCTGATTACTCACTCAGCAGGGGCTAAGCCCTGGGTTCAGGTCACAATATCTCAAAAAGAATATGTCTACCAACCAGATGTGGGAACCAGTGAATCAAAGGCAAACAGTAAGTTAGTAGTACAGGTGTTACAAGGACACTGTGAGCAGAAGTGGGCAGAGCTCTGAGGTTTCAAGGCAAGCCAGTAAGAAGCATGGGTGCTAACAAAAATGAAAAGCTTCCTTGAGATCCCACCACTTCAGAGAGAGTCCGATGTGCTGGGCACCTGCCCTCAGCCCTGCGGAGGTGGGAACAGGACTTCCCAGGAGCTCACTGACCAGCCGGCCAGCGTCGCTGAGTCTCTGAGCTCCAGCTTCCGTGGAGAACCTGATAATAAGGGATTGAGGTGCAAAGCAATCCAAACAGACCTGAAGTCAACCTCTGCCCTCCACACACAAACATAGGTGCACCTGCATATACACACAGATGTACAAACACCACACATGTACACCTAAGATCAGGAAATGTAAACATTTGTCATTGATAAGCTTAAATAGCATGGAAAAGGTATAATAAGCAAGATGAAAAGGTGGCTGGAAAGTTGGTTCGGCAGTCACGAGCTCATACTTCTTTGCAAAGGACCTGAGTTTAGTTCCTGCCCCATATCAGGCAGCTCACAGCTGCCAGTAAATCCAGTTCTATGCAGAGACACCCTTTTCTGACCTCTACAGGCGCTTCTGAGCATGCATACATATGTAGGCATACATTTTTTGCAACCTACTTTTAATAAGGGTTCAACCTCTCCTTTAGCCCACTACTCAGCCTAGGTAATGGAAAACTTAGGATGTGGGGGAAGTGGACCTGTTCAGCAATAGTTCTTCCGGGGCAAGCTCGATCTTCCTTGGCAGCCATTCCGTCCCATAGCAAACACCAAATACAAGTCAGCAGCTGCAGACCAGTCCTCTAGGCAGGTAGACACCACACCAGAGCCTGCTGCTTCAATCCATACCTCTAAGCAAGTAGACACCAGGCATGAACCAGCAGCTGTAGTTCAATCCTGAAGAAACCCCAAGGCTCGACAAGTGGCCTGAGGGGAAGCTGCAGAAGTGACAAAGTGCTGCAGGCAATTCTTGGGCGAGTTTCTTTCTTTTTTTTTTTTTTTCTTTTCTTTTTTTTCTTTTTTCTTTTTTTCGGAGCTGGGGACCGAACCCAGGGCCTTGCGCTCGCTAGGCAAGCACTCTACCGCTGAGCTAAATCCCCAACCCGGGCGAGTTTCTTTCAATAGTGGCGTTACCACAAGTTGAGCTCAACAACGCTATGCAAGGCAAACCAATACATGCATATTGTTAGCGAAGAATAGTGAGGTGGAGCAAACAACCAATGCTCAGTACCTGTCTTCACTATCTGGGGTCATATACTTCCTTCATCCCTGGTCCTTTCATGTATTTGCTGTATCTGAACATCCTTCCTCCTGTGTCTGCTCCAACAAAAAGTCCTTTCACCTGTGTACCCAGCAAAAACATCATTTGACATAACCAACTTTCCAAAGAAACTAGAGGTTTCCAACTCACACATACACATAAAGTTAGTCTTTGTAAACCGAAAATATGGACCACCATGATGGTTTGTCCGGTAAAGGTTCTTGTCTCATAAGCCTGATAATCTGAATTCTGAACCCAGGAAAACATGGAAAGAGAGAACTGACTCTGTACAGTTACCCTCTGACCTCCAGAAATGCACCGTGGCATGCGTGCACACAACACAAATGTCAAGACAAAAGCAGGGGCTCCAGAGTTTGCTCCTGCGTGGAGCCTTGACTTGCACATTTTGCAACCATACACCAATTGGTATGTACACAAATACTTCTCCCGTAAAGGAGGCTGTCCCCTTAGGGCTGTCACCAGAGCTAAGCCAGTAATGTGTGTATTAATTTACTTAAGTTCCTGGTTCACAGTAAGTACACCAGTATTAGCATTACTAGCTCTGATGCCACCCTGCTCTATTGTCCCATACACTAGGTACCATTTTCCAGTCCCACAATATGGAAACCATGAACTCACAGCAGCTAAGATTATCTGCACAAAATCAGGCCAGCCAAAGTTCTAGCATAGATGGGGGGAGGTACTCTTCAGACCTCACCCCTTACTATGTTGCTATTAGCTTTTAGGGTGTTTCCCTGGTAGATATTTTGTGTTCCAGTGGAAGGCTCCACACCCATGCAAAAACAACACTAATTGGACTTAGTGGTTTATCACAAAAATGGAACAAGGCAGGAAATTATGAGGGGGCGGATTTGTTGGGTGTCATAGGGAGAAAGTTGGAGGGTGGAAATTGGAGTGGGTGTGATATTTCATTGTATGTGTGTATGAAATTCTCAAGAATAAGGTTAATTTGTTAAAAGAGATAAAGTCCTTTAATTATCCTTAGCGCCAAGGCTGTTGTCTCATTGGTGTGCAGTTTTCTTAAAACATCAGGAAAAGAATTCCCGGGCCCTAACCCTAACCCTCAGGAACCAAGTTCTGTTTGGTCCTATTACTGTCATAAAACACCAGACCAAAAGTAACTTAGGGAGGGAAGGGTTTATTTCAGCTTACAGCTTATAATGCATCACTGAGGAAAATCAGGGCAGGAACTCAAGCAGGCAAGAACCTAGAGGCAGGAGCTGATGCAGAGGCCGTGGGAGGGTGCTGCTTACCAACTTGCTCAGCCTACTTTCTTATAGAACCCAGGACCACCAGCCTAGGGGATGGCACCACCCATGGTGGACTGGGTCCCTCACATCAATCACTAAGAAAATGCACCATGTGCTTCCTGCCTAGCCATTCTGGTGATATTTTCTGTTGCAGTTCCCTCTTTCAGGTGACGATAACCTGTGGTAAGAAGACATAAGAACTAGCCAGCACGGCCTCCGTTCTGAGTCCTGACTCAGGTGGAACTTTTGCGTATGCTTTCCTTCTGCCTGTTTCTCCTGGAGCCTAGCCATACATATTTCCCTAATACTCCAGCTTCCTTACTGTCTCTGAAGTTCCCCCTCCCATTTGCCATTCAGCTCAAGTCAGAGCTTGACTACCATGCATGACTCAAATGGTATGGCTGTTCCTCTCCCCTCATCTAGAAATCTATAACAGACTTCTCTAAATCAAAAATAAATAATAAAATCCCCTCCCTTGGTGAGATGTTAACAACGCACAACCCTTCCCCTGAGTTCCCAGCATGCATGAGTCCCTGGGGGTTTAGTGAGGGAAATCAATGTGTTTATGAGACTTACTTACAGAGCAGTGGGTCACGGGGGCAGTATAGGTGACTGTAAAGTAGCCATTTTGGAAGGTCTGCACCACTTACCCCAGGGCTGCATAGATGAATTCACCCCTCCCCCTCATTCTTGCTCCCCTGCCCCCTGTCCCTGGTCTGCAACCTGTAGCCTCTCCAGGTCCACTTGCAGTTAAGTCAGAATCATTTACAGTTGTGTGGGAGGGGCAGCTAGATACTCAGGTGAGGTCCCATGACTCCTCTTAGCCTTCCTATGAAAGAAGGTAGCCCACAAGCCCGCTTGTGAGGCTCTCTTGTGAGCCGGCCCAGCAGAACTGAAGATGGTGATAGTTTGGCCTGGAAAATAGTCTGGTCCAACATTAGATGAGTAATTCTCTTTGGTCACAGACCTTCTGTGTAGTCTTCACTTTCTCTATCTCCTTGAACCTACCTGGTATGTGTCATTCCACTGTACTGAAATAGCCTTTGTCCAAATCTCCAAGGAGTAGCCAAGTCTGCTGGTCGGTCCTCAGACCTCACTGACTTGGCATTTGACACACTCGATGCCTCTGTCCTTGACACTTTCTTCACTTGGCTCTCAGGACAGCCTAAGTCTGCTTTTCTGCTTCCCCCATGGGAAGAAGAATTCCTGTGTCTACTGAGGCTGTCTGAAGAAGTCCCGTGTCTACCCAGGCTGTCTGAAGAAGTCCCGTGTCTACCCAGGCTGTCTGAAGACAAACCTCAGTGACTGTCGGAGACTGGTGCAGGTTGGGAACCCAATCAGAGTTTCTCTTGGACTATCTTCAGCTCCCTAAAAAGCCATTCCCTACCCACCTCTTGTCAGATGAAACGTCCTGATAACTAATGCCTGGGTTTGGGGTTGGGGATTTAGCTCAGCGGTAGAGCACTTGCTTAGCAAGCGCAAGGCTCTGGGTTCAGTCCCCAGCTCCAAAAAACAAAAAAAACAAAAAAACAAAAACAAAAAAATGCCTGGGTTTGCTTGCTTTCTGTTGCTGGGATACAACACCACAACTAAGAACAAATTGGGGCAGAAAGGGTTAATTTTGCTTTACACTTGTAATCTGTTTTGGGCAGCCAGGGCGGGAGTGAAAAGCAGAGACCCTGAAGGAGGGATGAGGTTTACTGGCTTGCTCAGCTACCTTTCTTAAACGACCCAGGACTACCTGCCCAGGTGTGGAATCGCCCTCAGTGAGCTGGGCCCCCTCTCACACCAATCGTCACACAAAATGTTCACCGCTTCCCTACCCCACCCCACCCCAAGTTTCCTAGAGCGCAGTCTGCAGGAGGCAACTCCTCAACTGAATACCCTCTTCCCAGATAACTCTAGCTTGTGTCAGGTTGACAAAAAACTAACTGGCACACAGATTTAAAAACAACAACAACAACAACATTTGGAATGTATTAACGCTATTATCCACCAATCTTAGGGCTAAAACAGCATCTGAGGCCTACAGTTGAGATCCCTCTGCCTGGCTGTGATCTACCTCCCTCATGTTTCTACCAGTGTATTTTTGAGATGCCTCGATCTATAACCTGTTCTGTTACCGTAAAAACTTTAGAACTTGACGAAAGTGTATTGGAACAGGGAGTCTGAGATACCCTTAATCCAATCAAATTTGGCTCTAGAATAAACTTGAGGGAGAGCTGTGTTTTGTGCAAACCTCTTCTCAAACTCATCCTGACCTCAAGTATTGACGAGCCTTAGAGAGCAGTCAGCGGGTCTCCGAACACAGCTCTAGATCTCCCCAGTGTGCACTCTTTAGGACCATCTCTGTGTGCCACTAACTAGTAAATTCCTTAACTGCTACATATGTTGCTGGGATCCTCCTCTTTGTGTGTCAGCTTCAGCTGTCTTAGCAGACACCTCAAACATAACATGAGGGAAGCCAAATGCTAGTCCCACCGCTGTCCCTCCCCATCCGCATCCCAAATGCCCCTTCCAGATCCTTCTTCACTGCAGCGTAGCCAATCGACCTCTGCAGGGTTAGACTGCACCCACTTCTGATTCATCACCAAACCCTGGTAAGCCTAACCTTTGATCTGGTCAAACATACCTGGTCCCTTTACTGTTGTAACAGCATCCTGGGAGGGAAAGCCCACCCTCCTCTCTCAGACTCCATTGCCCACAGATCAACCAGATTCCCCTTTTCAAACAAGCCTTAGCGCACCTCTGCTCAAAGTCTCCAGGGTCTATCATGAGAGCAGTGACTGCACAGCCCCATTTGTCTGACCCGGCAGTCTCCCAGCTTCTTCGCTGTAGCCCTGCTTCCTAATTTTCCTATCCTTGAACTTACTTCAAGGCACCCCAGTGCCTGGCGTGTTCATCCTCCTGATAAGCAGTCTCACTTGGACTCTCTGACATGTATGAGCTTAACGGACAGTTTCTTGGTTGGCCTGTACGAAATCAACCTTGGTGGGTTGGGGATTTAGCTCAGTGGTAGAGCGCTTGCCTAGCAAGTGCAAGGCCCTGGGTTCGGTCCCCAGCTCCGGAAAAAAACAAAAAAAAACAAAAAAAAAACAAAAAAAAAACAAAAAAAAAAAAACAAAAACGAAATCAACCTTGGTGCCAAGTCTGTCCCTTTAATCTTTCTTCTTCCTGGCATTTTCTAACACCCAGCATAGGTGTCTGTAACTGCTATTTTTCACAATGATACAATTCTTCAAGGGTGCATGCTTCCCATAGTGATGTGTGCCCGGCACTTGGAAGAGTGGCCCATTGGTTAGGTATGTCAGAGTCAGCACTACCCCACCCCGACTCGGGGTATCTATCGCTCAGCTTTCTCTGCGTCCTGTAGTTTTATACCACTTTCTTTCCCAGTGCTCTTAAAACGTCTCACTGCATTATGTATCTGTGTGTTTGCACTCTCTCAAGCACATACTCCATGGTACGTGTGTGGTCAGAGCATGGCTGTCAGGAGTCATTTCTCTCCTTCCACCATCTAGGTACCAGGGATAGGAGCTTTAATATGAAGCAGCCCTGCTGGGCTAGCTCAGGCTACCAACTCCTGGTTATCATTTGTTACTGAATCTCTAAACTGGTCTCCCAGGGGATTCTCCTTCAGCCTGTGTGGCATCTGGAATTAACTAAAGCCCATGTGGTTGCTGGGATTTGAACCCAGGACCTCTGGAAAAGCAGTCAGTGTTTTTAACCGCTGAGCAATCTCTCCAGCCCCAGAAGACCCCTTTTTAATCCAGATTTATATATATATATATATATATATATATATATATATATATATATATATATATATATTTGGTTCTTTTTTTCAGAGCTGGGGACCGAACCCAGGGCCTTGCGCTTCCTAGGCAAGCGCTCTACCACTGAGCTAAATCCCCAACCCCTAATCCAGATCTTTGATAGGGAGATCCATCCTCCTAGGCCACACCTTCTGCTGGCACCCACATAAAGGACACAGGAGGAGGAAGGTTGCTTTCTTTTCTGCCTGCCTTCACTCTCATTGGCAAATCCATTCCTTCCCTGGAATTCTGCTGTACACCGAAGATTAGCTGAGACGCTGTGAGAGCCAAAATTATGTTTTAACTTACTGTTCCTAAGAGATCAATGAAACAGAAATGCCTCTAACCTTTATTTAATTAAAGCTTGCCTTAAATTTGGCTAGAAGATTGTGACAGTGGTCTTATTCTCAACCTGTGGGACTAACAATATCTAATGTCACGGACAAAAATTCAGTTATTGTTGGAGAAGCTGGGCCACAGCCTGCAAACCAACCTAGTACATCCCTTTTCTATCTGTCTGTCTGTCTGTCTATCTATCCATCCATCCATCATCCATCCATCCATCCATCCATTTAGATTCATTCTATGGATATGAGCATTCTGTCTTCACACACACCAGGAGAGGGAACTGGCTTCCCTTATTACAGATGGCTGTGAGCTACCATGTGGTTGCTGGGAACTGAACTCAGGACCTCTGGAAGAGCAGTCAGTGCTCTTAACCGCTGAGCCATCTCTCCAGCCCCTAGATTCATTCTATAAATTCTGTTCCTCTAAATAATCCTGACTTAATCACCCTGTTACCAGACGAAGTGAGTTGGTTTGCTAAAATAAATTCCAAAGCAATCAGCATTGTTAGGTCTGCAGATTTCCTGGCCACCTAATTTTGTATATTTTCTTCCCATTTGCCACAAGAGGGCGCACTATTGTCGTCTCCTTGAATTGCACCCAGGTTGGAAAGAGACACCCTTCAAGGTTTGTAGAAAAAGGGTCTCATAGAGCCCAAGATAGCCTCAAACTCACTATGTAGCTCAGGATGACCTTAAATGTCTGATGATAGTCACGTGCCACCAGCATTCCCAGCAAGCATTTCAAGAAATTCAATCGAGCGGCTAGAGAGGTGGCCCAACATTTAAAAGCCCTTGCTGTTCTAGCAGAGGACCAAGTGGAGTTCAATTCTGAGCACTCACAGGGCTTACAAATGCCTGTAACTCCAGCCAGGAGATGTGACTCTGCCTTCTAGTCTCTACAGGCATGCCACACTCACGCGTGCACACACACCTAAATAACACTTAATTTTATGCCAAAATTGGGAACGCAGAATGTAGTTCAACAGTAGGATGCTAGCTTCACATTCGTAAGACTATTCATTAGACACCAACACACACACAGTCTTAAAATTATTTACTGTAGATAATAAGACCTATATGAGGGCTAGAGAGATGGCTCAGTGGTTAAGAGCACTGACTGCTCTTCCAGAGAGGTCCTGAGTTCAAATCCCAGCAACCACATGGTGGCTCACAACCATCTGTAATGGGATTTGATGTGTTTGAAGACAGTATGCTTGTCTACATAAAATAAATATTAAAAAAAAAAAAAGACCTACATGATATCTGCATATTTCCTTAAACTGAATGTAATCATCAGGGCTGGGGAGATGGTTTCATAGCTAAGAGCAGCCACTTGTAACTCCAGCTCTGGGGGCTGGAAGGCCTTCTTCAGGAGTCTGTGAGCACTTGTACACACATATTCATAAACCCTCAGGCACGCGTGCGCGCGCACGCGCGCGCGCACACCCTTCCCCACCCACAGAATTAAAAACAAAACAGATCTTTAAAATAAGAAAGGAGGGGTTGGGGATTTAGCTCAGTGGTAGAGCGCTTGCCTAGGAAGTGCAAGGCCCTGGGTTCGGTCCCCAGCTCCGAAAAAAAGAACCAAAAAAAATAAAATAAAATAAGAAAGGAATGTCATTGATTTCACAATACTACAGAAAAACCTTCCAGACGTTTGGTAGAAGGCTACTGGTTTTCATTTTGGCGTTCAGGATTTATTTGTATGTGTCTACCCATTTTTCGGCTCGCGTGTTATGTCTGTGCACTGCCTGCATGCAGTGCCTGAAGAAACCAGGAGAGGGCGCTGGGTTCTTTAGAACTGGAGTTAGGAACAGCAGTTAGCCTTTAGGTGGGTTTCCTGCTAGAGCCACAAGGGCTCTTAGCTGCTGAGTCATCGCGCCAGCTCAGGAGGGGGCTGTTGTTAAGTATTGAAGGGCTCAAACGCACGCACCGCCATCTGACGTGTGAAATATCCATTTATTTCCACACACACACACACAAAGAAAGAATAGCAAGAATGAGGCGGAGACCTGTTTTTGTATTCATTTCCCAGGACCTGGGTGTGCTATGTACAAGGCAGAGAAGAGCTGGAGAGCAATCCCCCGAGGCTTGTCAGTCACTGCACAGTAATTGAAACCAGGATGGATCATAAACAGGCTTTAGCTAACTGCTAAACAAGTTAGTCCCTCAGCCATTGTTTGAGCAATTCCCTCCTGCCCTAAACCACAGAGAGGTAACTAATAGCAACAAGTGGGTGGAGGATTGGATGCCATTTAGCCAGGGCTAGCCCGAAGAAAAAAGCTTATAGTGTACAAAAGACCTAGAAGAGTATTTTCCCCGCTCGCGGCTACACCTCTCCCTGATTCATATCCCAGGCCACCTGAGGCCCCTAATCTGACCTCGTTCATTTTGCTGTCACAGCCGTGGCAGAACTATCCAAAAACGCATGAGGCGAGCCTCCTCCTTTTCCTATCCTTGTGGAACAAAGGCGAAAACTGAAAGCAAGCCAGGCAAACTGGGGAAAAAGAAACCTGGGTCTAACTACATGGTATGGAAAACCTTATTTTCTAGCTTTGATCTGGTTGTCGGCTGGAATGGACTTGCCCAAATGATGGCCCACAGAAAGGCCAAACTTGTTCTTTTTCTGCTCCTCTTGAACCTCTTTTTTCAGTAAGAATCCTGCCTGGAAGTTTAGGTCAAACAAGCTGCTTGGAGCAAAGTAGAGTGGTGACTCCTCCCAGACAGTCTCCAGACGCTTCTTCCACCCTTCCAGGACCTGCACGCGGGCATCGGGTGGGGTGTGGCCAATGCTGTACACCAGTTGAGGTTCTAAGACCTGGAAGCCACAGAAGCGCAGAATGCCACTCTGGAGAGACACAGAACACAGAGGTAAGGCACGGGAGTGAGTCTGCACTGTAAGCAGGCACCAGAACTTGATCTGGGAATGGAGAGCTGGCTCAATGGTTAAGATTTTCTGTTCTTTCAGAGAACCCAGCTTGGTGCCCAGCACCCATACGGAGGGGTTCACGTGTCACTGCAGTTCTAAGGGATTGGATGACCTTTTCTAACCTCTGGGACACACACATAAATGTAGTATACACACGGAGAGCAATAAAATAAATAGAAATCTTAAAAGAAAGAGAGAGAGAGAGAGAGAGAGAGAGAGAGAGAGAGAGAGAGGAGAGCTGGAGAGATGGCTCAGTGGTTAAGAGCACTGACTGCTCTTCCAAAGGACCTGAGTTCAAATCCCAGCAACCACATGGTGGCTCACAACCATCTGTAATGGGATCTGATGCCCTCTTCTGGTGTGTCTGAAGACAGCAACAGTGTACTTATATGTAATAAATAAATAAATAAATCTTTAAAAAAAGAGAGGGGTTGGGGATTTAGCTCAGTGGTAGAGCGCTTGCCTAGGAAGCGCAAGGCCCTGGGTTCAGTCCCCAGCTCCGGAAAAAAAAAAAAGAACCAAAAATAAATAAATAAATAAATAAATAAATAAATAAATAAATAAATAAATAAAAGAGAGAGAGAGAGAGAAAGGAGGGAAGTAAGGAAGAAAGAAAGGAGGAAGGAAGAAAGGAAGGAAGAAAAGAAAGAAAGAAAACTTTGCAGCTAGAGAGATGTCGTGGTGATTAAGAGCTTTGGCTGCTCTTCCAGAAGACCTGAGTTTAATTCCCAGGACCCACGTGGTGGCTCACAACCATTTGTAACTGCTATTCCAGGAAACCCAATGTATTCTTCTAGTCTTCCCGAACATTGTATACACGACAGCAGGTGAAACTCATAAAATAAAACTTAAATTTTAAAAACCTTTTAAGAGGGTGAGTTGGGCTTGCCACTGGGAGAAAGTGCAGAGGACCCTGGGGAATTGACTCCCGCCCTCCCTGGTTGTAACCTGGCTAGGCCACCTTGCTTTGAGTGAGTAAAAACCTTGACACTGTGCCAACCTGGATCTTCTGCCAAAAGAGCCGTAAATTCTATTACGTTAGGGAGACTGCTTGCTCCTTGGCACGGGCTCATGCGAGGATGCGTGGCTGCTCATTTTTCTGCCTCTGCACATGATGAGCTCAGTCTTTACAAATGGTCTTCCCAGGGCCCATCTGGCTCGCTCTCCTCTGCAGCCCCATTCCTGAGTGGACACAATCCTCTGGGGCCTAAGGACTCCAAAGCCCACCTCTAAGACAAGCTCAGTGAACTTAATTCTTGTCCTGGGGAGCCACATAAAGCAGCTCATGCCTTAAGTCCAGCACCCAACAGGTTGAGGCAGGAGAACTGCCACAAGTTCAAGTCCACCCTGGGATTATATATGAGCCTCCCCCACCCCCTTAAAAAAAGAAAAGGGCTGGAGAGATGGTTCAGCCGGCAGGGTAAAGGTGCTCTCCCTGTAAGACTGATGAAGAGAGAGCCCAGAACCTATGTAAAAAGGCGAATGCAGCTGGGTGGTGGTGCATGCCTTTAATCCCAGCACTCAGGAGGCAGAGGTGGGTGGAGTTTGAGGCTAGCCTGGTCTACAGAGTGAGTTTCAGGATAGCCAGGGCTATGCAGATACACAGGGAAACCCTGTCTCAAAACAAAAAAATCGGGGCTGGGGATTTAGCTCAGCGGTTAGAGCGCTTACCTAGGAAGCGCAAGGCCCTGGGTTCGGTCCCCAGCTCCGAAAAAAAGAACCAAAAAAAAAAAAACAAAAAACAAAAACAAAAACAAAACAAAAAAATCCAATATATATCTATATCTACATATATATATATATATATATATATATATATATATGAATATGAAATCCCAGCATGCCAAGGCAAGATGGGAGACAGAGACAGAACTGCCCAGAAGCTCAAAGGCTGCTGAGCCTTGACCACACAGTATTACAAAAGCCAAGGAAATCCTGGTATCAACAAGGTGGAAAGAGGAGTGGATGCCCAAAAGTTACACACACACTGCACACACACACACACACACACACACACACAAGCACACATATGCATGCACACACACATACACACACACAAGCACACATATGCACACACATATGCATTCACACAGACATACACACACACACAAATGCATGCACACACACACATACACACACACACACATACACACACACACACACACTTTTTTTTAATTAAAATGTTCTGGGCGTGCAGACACAATTCTAGGAAGACTAGAGAAAGCCCAGGCCTCGGCTGCACACACTGAGGCCCCAGTGTGTGAGTCAGAGACTCTTTGACTGTTTGCCCTGGGTCACCTCACAAGCCCCTGAAGGAAGCTCAGGAGATGCTGCCCTGTTACCAGGCTGTCGTCCTCACACCTCACGTCAGTTTTTAGTTACTCTCTGGAGGTGTGGACTCCAAGGAAAGCTCAACTAACAAACTCCTCTGGAAGTTCCCCCGTGAGGAGCTACCTGAATTGGCCAGAGAATGACGTTCATGTCCCCGTGGACACCCTGCAGAGAGTACATGGAGCCGCTGCCCCCGGTGGTGATGGAAAGCAAGGTCTTCTTATTCTGAAAGAGAAAACAAGTATCACCCGCTCCTCTCCAGGGTCCCCGTGAGTTAATGAAGGGGGCCCCTGGGAGAAGGACGAACGGATCCACCCCATAGGTGCTATTATTTCAGGCTGCAAGCACTCTGCCACCTCAGCGTGACTCTGCACATGTTCCAACTGTGGCCGTGACCAGCATGCGGCTGTGGGTAGCCATGACTACAGCACAAATCACCACTCACTCAAAACTTCCCACACAGCTGGGTACCGTGGCTCATGACTTTAATCCAGAGACAGAGGCAGGTGGGTCTCTAGTGAGCTCCAAGCCAGCCAGGGCTACCTGATAAGACCCTGTGTCAAGTTTTTAAAATGTAATTAAAAGGGGGCTGGGGATTTAGCTCAGTGGTAGAGCGCTTACCTAGGAAGCGCAAGGCCCTGGGTTCGGTCCCCAGCTCCGGAAAAAAAGAACCAAAAAAAAAAATGTAATTAAAATAAAAAAGGTGAGGCTGGAGAGATGGCTCAGTGGTTACAAGCACTGGCTGCTCTTCTAGAGGACCCAGGTTCAATTCCCAGCACCCGCATGGCGGCTCACAACTGTAACTCCTGTTCCAGGAGAATCTAACACCCTCTTTCAGACATACATGCAGGCAAAACACCAATATACATAAAATAAGGTTAAATTTTAAAAAATCTATTAAAAAAAAGTCACAAGATAGTTCTTGTCACCATTTGGCCTCCAAACAACAAAGACTCTCTTTCTGGTTTCATGTTTTATTCAGACAGGATCTCATGTAGCCCAGGCTAGCCTAAAACTCACCAAGTAGCTGGGGATGGCCTTGAACTCCAGGTCTTTCTGCCTTTCCCACCCAAATGGGATTTCAGGTGTTTATCACCAAGTCAATAAAAATTTTCCATCTAATTTTTACTAAGGAAAAATCTCAAGCATGAGAAACAAGGATAACAAAACAAAACAAAACAAAAATCTACCAAATAGCTTGAAGTCTAATTTCTGGTTTATCTACAAGAACCATTCATTAATCCCCTCAACACTTACTTTTTTGAGTTTTTTTTTTTCTAGAACACTTAAAACAAAGTCCAAAGGCTGGTGAGATGGCTTAGCTGGTAAAGTCACTTGCCACCAAGCCTGACAGCCTGAGCCTGATCTCCCGTCTGCAACTTGTTCCCTAACTTCCATACACACAGTGGCAGGCACGTGCCTCTCTCAGGTAAATAAATAGCAGTCTAGAGAGATGGTATGAGGGTTAAGAGCATTGGCTGCTCTTCAGAAGACCCAGGTTCAGTCCCCAGCACCCATGGCAGCTCACGACTCCAGTTCTAGGAAGATGTGACCCTCTTTTCTGGACTCCTCAGCCACTGCACACATGTGGTGTATAGCCATATAAACCCCCATAAACATATATAAAAAAATAATCGAGCAAATCTAAGACATTGCGTTAAAGAACATATAAGTAAAATAATAGGTAAATGTAAAAAAAAAAAAATCCAGCAAATCCAAAACATCCTGTCATTTGATTTATAAGCTTACAGTGCACCCCCCAACCCCACCCCAACCCGGTCTTAAGAGTCCATCTGTGATGTCAGGGCAGAATCTACTCAGGAAATACCCAACAGTTCACCTACCTGGAAAGGACCCTTGTCATACATGGTGGCATACGTGTAGGCGAATCCTGCTACAAGCACTCTCTCAAACCAGCCTTTCAGAATGGCGGGCACCCCAAACCAATACAATGGGAACTGTGGGACAGAAGACCAAGAGGTCAGATCATGGTACTCTCACACCTGCCCTTCCCCTGTGGCCGGAAAGAGCTTAGGTTCGGAGCAACTTTCCACCGTAGTGCACTTTCGCCCTTGTCATTTCCTCTGGAAAAGCTAAATGGTGGGGAGAGGGCATATGGGGAAGTGCCCTGCTCCCTTTGTATGAGCTACTTAGTGAGGCTGGGGCTGCAGGATTGCTGAACCCTAAGACGCCTGCCTGGGCAGCATAACGCATGCGCACACGCACACGCACAAATAAACTTAAATACACAAAGCACATCAACTCAGCCGCACACTTTCTGACACCACTTAGAATGCAGAGGGCTCTAGGGACAATAAGGACAGACACCCTAGACACTGCTCTCATGACTTCCGTCCTATGAGGTACCTGAAATATCACCAGGTCTGCAGCTTCCAGCTTTTTCTGTTCAGCTACAATATCCGGGCTCAGGCGGCCTTCCTTATACGCCAGAGATGACTCAACAGGGTACTGAAAGTTCTCCGAGTCCTTCGGCTCCCCTGTTGGGAGGCAAGAGGGGCTGAGGCTGGGTCACGTGGTCCACTGTCAGTGGAGGGAGACGATTCTTACCTGTGATGTCGTTTCTGGAAATGAGGGGGTTAAAGTTCATAGCATAGAGGTCAGATTCGACCACCTCCCATCCTTTCTTCTTCAGAGCCTCCACAGCAGCCTCCTTCATGGCATAGTTGAATGATGTCCTCTCTGCGTGGGCCAATACAATCAGGGCTCTTCTCACTGTTTAAGGCGTACGTGAGGAGGTGAGGAAAGAAAATCCAAACAGGACGGGTGAGTCCCTAATCTAAAAGTGCTTGGGACCAGACACGTTCCCCACCTTAGTTTCTCAGAGCGGGAAACAGTGGCTAGCATTATCAACTAAACGTCTTTAAGCTGAAAATCTAAAGTTCAGGCTCGTGAGATGGCTCGCCAGTGCTTCCTGCCAAGCCGCATGTACTAAGTCCATCCCCAGGATCCATGTGCTGGAAGGAAGGAGAGAACCAACTTCTGAAGTTATCCTGATCTTCACAAAGAACGCTCTGCCTCTCGCTCTACCCTTCCCACCCTCCCCTTCCACCCTCTCTAAAAGAGATGATTTTTTTTTTTTAATCTAAAGTCAAGAGGTGTTACTGAAATTGATTAATCCGTTCTACCTCCCGGGCAGCAGCTGTGTGAGTAACTTGCTAGCCTCCCCCATTGCTCTGGGTTCTCAAATGGAAGACACACACACACACACACACACACACACACACACACACACACACACACACAGAGAGAGATCCGATGCTCTCTTCTGGTGTATGTGAAGACAGCTACAGTGTACTTATATATAATAAATGAATAAAAAAAAGAAAGAAAGAAAAAGAAATCGGTCTACAACACAGAGGGCTGCAAAATAAATCCAAAATATTTTGAACATCATGTCAGCGCCCAGAAAAGTTTCCCAGGTGTGGTGGTGGTGCACACATTTAATACCAGCATTTGGGAGTCAGAGACAGGCAAATCTCTGAGTTTGAGGCCAGCTTGGTCTATAGAGCTAGTTCCAGAATAGCCAGGGCTACACAGAGAAACCCTGTCTCAAAGAACAAAACCAAAAAGTTTCCCAAAACACCAGATGTGGGGGCACACATTTTTAATCTCAACACCGGGGAGGCAGAGGCAGGTAGAACTCTGAGCTTGAGGCCAACCATGACTTCACATGGAGATCCTGTCCAAAATTTTATTTTTATGTTATTTATTTATTTTTTGCGGTTGAAGAAAGGTGTTTATTGGGTGTGAGGAAACACACGTACAGAAGACACACAGAGAAAAATGATCCTCAGCAAAACCCAGAGTGAGGGGTGGGTAGGTAGAGAGGGCCTCGGAAAGCTTCAAAATGCCCCACCCAGAAAGTTAAAGCATTTAAGGCCGAGATGCTTGCCTAGCTCCTGGCTCCAGCCTTAGTAGCATTTAAAGAAGCTTCGGATCTCAGAGGGCCTCTGATTACAGCTTTACTATCTGTATGGTCCAGCAAAGCTTCCGAAACCAGGAACCCCGAGATCAATCGTCAGGGAAGAGGTGACAAGTCGCAGGTCATTGGGACCCATTTGTTTAGTTTACTTACTGTCCTAGTTGCTACATCAAGACCAAGTACTTCTTAGAATTTAACTGTGGGCTTTGCTACCGTTTCCAAGGGTTAGACCCTTAGCATCATGGCATCATGGCAGCACTCGTGACACTGGAGCAGTAGCTACACTGATCCAAAGGAAGAGATCCAAAGGAAGAGAAAGAGAGGGCAGCACAGGGCCTGACTTGGCCTTTTGAAACCTCAAAGCCCACCCCAAAGTGATACACTTCCTCCAGCGAGGCCAAGCCTCCTTATCCTTCTAAGGCTCAGTCCCTGCTGACTAAGCGTTCACGTAGAGGAGTCTGTGGGGGCCATTCTCATTCAATCCACCATCCTTACTGTTGCTATAACTGAACACCACAGATTGTAAAAAGGATTTTTTTGGTTCACAGCACTAGAAGTTGGGAGGAGGGGAGGTGGCACCGAGTGAAGGCCTGCTCGCTGGTAAGAACTCTGAAGAGTCCTAAGACAGTTCTGGGTAACACCAGGCAAGAGAGGCGGATTAAGAAAGAGCTAGCTACAGAAGCTCTCAGAACACTCCCACTATAAAACAATCTCTCGGGGTTGGGGATTTAGCTCAGTGGTAGAGCACAAGGCCCTGGGTTCGGTCCCCAGCTCCGAAAAAAAGAACAACAACAAAAAAAAAAATCTCTCCACACACTAATCCACAGATCATTTCTAAAGACAGAGCCATTTTCACCCAATCACCCCATACCCTGTGAGAAAAGGGTCACGCATAGTCCAGGCTAGCTTCAAATTCACCGTGGGAAAGGGTAACCTTGAACCCCCTCATCCTCATATCTCTACCTCCCAAATGCTGGCGCCTCCATGCCCATGCCAGCCACCTCCTTAATATCCCACTTAGTTCTTCCTTTTAATATGCCCTCATAGTGATTAAATCCTAGTGTGTGCGTCCATGCGCATGCGCGCTTATTCCTGCGTGTACACGCGGAGGCCAGAGGACAGCCTCGGCTGTCGTTCCTCAGGCACCTTCTACTCTGTTTGAAGCAAGATCTAGCCCGGAAGTTTGCAAGGAGGCCAGGAGGGCTGCCAGCAAGCCCAGGACTTTCCTGACTCTGTTTCCCTACGCTCTGACTATAATCTGCCACACCTGGCTTTTCTAAAAGAACAAAAAACAAAACAAAACATGGGTCCTAGGGATCTGAACTCAGGGCCTCATGCTTGTAGCACTGAATCCACTGCAGCCATAAATAAAGGAGCCAATGAGTGAGGCTAGCCGTGCTCTTGAATTGAGGTTGCATTTTTGTTGTTGTTGTTGTTGTTTTTTGTTTGTTTTGTTTGTTTTTGCATGCTTTGGTTCTGGCTTCATGGTTTGAATGTGGAATGCCCCCACAACTAGGTTTAGTCGTTCACATCTGTAATCCCAGCATCTGAGAGGCAGAAGCAGGAGGATAATAGGTTCTAGTCCAGCCTGAAGGGCAAAGCAGACCCTGTCTTTAAAAAAAAAGAGTCCCTATAGGCTCAAGGATTGGAACCCCAGCCTGTGGTGCTACTTTAGAAGATGGCAGAACTTTGGGAACAGGGGTTGGAGGCCTGGGTAAGGGCAGGGCTGGCTAGAAGTAGTGAATCACTAGGGGTGTGCTTCTGAAGATTAGATCTGGGCCTCTGGGTGTTTGTTTCTCTCCCGGTCTGCCAAGAGGTGAGGAGCCTCTACCACAAGCTCCTGGACCACTTCCGCTCACAGCTATGCAAAGCGATGGAATGAGCTTGCTAGCAATAAAGATGGAAAGAGGCTCTTCTCCTCTTTCTCTTCCTCCTCTTCTTCCTCCTTCTCCTCCTGCATGAGTTCCCCTTTCCCTCTTTTTCTCTCCCTCTCCCACCCCCACCTTCCCCATGGTGACGTCCCTGGCCTTGGTCCTTGGGGACCACCTGAGAGCAGCCTCCCATTTAAAAAAAGGAAAGGGGGTAGACCTGTCAAAGCCTCAAGACCGAGTGTGAACAATGCCTTGGGGAACTGTGAGAGAGGCTCCGGGAAAAGAGGCAGAAGGCCTTTTACCTCGTGTGCATTTTGTTTCCTGGATTGTTCTTGGATGGGATTTCGTGCCTCCCGTGACACTTATGTTCACATTTATAAGGCGTGCTTATTCTTGTTGGATGCTGTGACATAGCTGTGGAACCCATTGTGGTTGAAAGGACATGCGGAGTGCTGTCTTTTCTCCTGCCTTGCTTTCGTGCTTTCCTAGATATAACCCATAGCATGTGCCAGGCGATTGTGTTTAAATTGGACTGTCCTGAGAAAGTTCTGGGAAAGGGCGGCTCTGTTAATATTTAGTATGTGCTTCCTGGTGTGGTTTTTTTACATGTGGTCATGTCTTTCTAAACTCACCCTTCCTTAGATCACTGCCTTTCTGGGTTACATACATGTATAAGTGTGCAGTGAACCTGAAGTAAGGTTTTCTACAGCTTGAGACTGTAGTCCAACCTGTTCTTTGAGGTCTTCAAGTCCCAGTCTCACTGACAGATCTGCAGAGACCTGAATTGATCCTCAGACCCCATTAAGGGTGTGAAAAACAATGGACAGGGTTGTCCTCCGGCCTTCACACAAATGATGTGGCACACATGCACACACAGACACACAGATACAGGCACACACACACATGCACACACATATACAGGCACACACACAGGCACACACACAGGCACACACATACACAGGCACACACATTATACAGGCAGGCACATACAGACACATGCACATACATACACAGGCACACACATATACAGGCAGGCACACACACACACACACATGCACATACATACACAGCCTCACACCACTCTAATAATAACAAATACATCTTAAAAATAAAAAATGAAATGGAAGGAAGGGACGAGCAGGATGGATAAAGAATGCATTCCGAGTCAGCGAGAAATTAGTGTCTAATGATGTTGGCTCCCCGGCCCAACCCACCCCCCCAAAAGAACAGAATTTCTCTGTGTAGCCCTGGCTCTCCCGGAACACAGGCTGGCTGCCTCTGCCCCTCAGTGTTGGGATTAAGAGTGTGCATCACCGCCTGACAATGTTGGCATGTTTAATTGACCACCGACATGAAAATAAAGCGATCTCCTTAGAAAATCAGAATGGCCCCCTTTCAGGGATGGTTGACTAGTTACAAAAGGACTCTCTGGGTGCTGTTGGTATAGTTTCTTGGGCTAGTGTTAAATAACTATTTTTTAAGGATTTATTTTTATGTATGTGTCAATGTGGGTGTCATTTGTAGGCTGGTACCTTTGGAAGTCAGGGTCTTGGATCCCTGGAGCTGAAGTTACAGGGATTTGTAGAGCCTCCTACCAGGCTCAGGTCTACTCTGGTCCTCAGGATAATTCAGCAAATGCTCTTAACTCTCGGCTCTCCAGCCCTTTGCTCTCATTTGAATTATTCCACAAACAGAAATAACTTCCGGGGTAATAAAAGACCTAAGTGTTTGTTTTGGGATGAGTTCTGAAACACACCAGGAATTCCTGTTGGCACACTCGCCAACACCAACCTCTGCTTTGCTTTGCCTGTCACCATCTAATGGGTGGGCTAATGGATGGGCTGCCTTCTCTTTTACGCTGGGGTTTGTCTGGAGCCTGTACTCTCCACAGCTGAGCCAGCCCAGCAGCCCCAGCATGATTTCCAGTGCCTCTGTCCCCTGCTCTGAGGGGCTGCCAAGAAACGGATGGGTCGTTCACTGTTCCGTGAATCCTGAAACGGAGAACTTGCTCCCCCCACCCCACACACACCTGTGCCTGATTTCCACTCCATTTACCCCCTGAAATGCTGCTGTCATCAGAGATCCAAGCTCCCGGCTGTACCACATTGCTAACCAGGCACCTCTTAGCTAGTGTAAGGGCTGGGGACCTGGGACTCATCACTGTTGATCCTAAATTTCGTAAAAAGCAATTTTTTATTAAAATTAAAATAGGTCAAGTGTGGTGGTGGAAGCCTTGAATCTTAGCACTGGGGAGGCAGAGACAGATCTCTGTGAATTAGAGGCCAGCCTGGTCTACATAGTGAGTTCCAGGACAGCCAGAGCTAATGTAGAAAGACTCGGTTTCAAAATAGTAATCGTCGTCGTCGTCGTCGTCGTCATCATCATCATCATCATCATCATCATCAAATTTTAAAATTTACTTCTTTTACAGGTATGGGTGTTTTGTTTGCACACATGCCTGTGCCACAGGCACATGCCTGGTACCCTCAGAAAGACTGGAGAAACCGGAAAGACTGGAGCTCCAGAAAGTTGTGAGTCCCCCTGTAGATGCTGAGGCTCAAGCCCAGACTCTGCGAGAGCAGCCTGCATGCTTAACCAACGAGATCTCTCTAGCCCGAGATTTTTTGTTTGTTTTGTCATGGGTTTTCTTGTTTGTTTTCTGAGACAAGGTCTCACCGTGTGGCCTTGGTTGTCCTGGAGCTCGTTAGGTACATGAGGCTGGTACATGAGGCTGGCCTCAAACTTATAAAGATCCATCGGCCTCTACCTCCCAAGGACTCTTAAATTACAGTATTTATAAATTACAGTATTGGTGTGTGTGTGTGTGTGTGTGTGTGTGTGTCTGTGTGTCTATCTGTGTGCGTGTCTGTGTGTGTGTCTCTGTCTCTGTGTGTCTGTGTGTGTGTGTGCATCTCTGTGTGTGTCTGTGTGTCTGTGTCTGTTTGTGTGCATGTCTGTGTGTTTCTGTGTCTCCGTGTGTGTCTATGTGTGTATCTGTGTGTGTCTGTGTGTGTGTATCTGTGTATCTGTGTGTCTGTCTGAGTGTCTGTCTATCTGTGCGTGTATCTGTGTATCTGTGTGTCTGTCTGTGTGTCTGTCTGTCTGTGCGTGTATCTGTGTATCTGTGTGTCTGTCTGTGTGTCTGTGTGTCTGTGTGTATCTGTGTATCTGTGTGTCTGTGTGTGTATCTGTGTATCTGTGTGTCTCTGTGTATCTGTCTGTCTGTGTGTGTATCTGTGTATCTGTGTGTCTGTGTGTGTCTGTGTATCTGTCTGTGTGTGTCTCTGTGTGTGTGTGTGTGTGTGTGTGTGTGTGTGTGACTGTGGTCTTGGACAGAATTTGCAGGAGTTGGTTCTCTCTTTCCATGTGGGTCCCAGGGACGGAACTCAGGTCATCAAGCTTAGTAGCAAGCCTTTTTATCTGGTAACATTCTTGCCAACCCTGACTCTAAATTTTGGTATCTGAAGTTATCTTGACCTGACCGTCACCTGGAAACAAACCTCTACCCAGTATCCAACCTATTCTTGCTTTCAACCTCCCTCCCCAACCTCCACCTGGACGCTTCCTTGCTTCCCAGCCTTCTCACTGAGCCTCAGGGCTTCAGGAGGGTTCAGGAGACCTCCAGCAGACTGGCCTGCAGTGGCCTGTAGTGGGTGACATTTTCTTGATTAGTGATTGATGTGGGAGGGTCAGCTCACTGTGCTTGGTGTCACCCTCCAGCAGGTGCCACTGGGTTATGTAAGAAAACAGGTTGTGGGGTCGGGGACTTAGCTCAGTGGTAGAGCGCTTGCCTAGGAAGCGCAAGGCCCTGGGTTCGGTCCCCAGCTCCGAAAAAAAGAACAAAAAAACCCAAAACAAACAAACAAAAAAAAAAACAGGTTGTAAGGGTCACAGAAAGCAAGCCAGTAAGCAGAGTTCTCACCTCTGGGTTCCTTCCTTGATTTCCCTCGGTGATGAACTGGTACCCAGAACTGTCAGCTGGAACATAGCTGTCCTTCTAAACTAGCTTTTGGTCAGTGTTTATCACAGCCACAGAGAGCAGACTGGGATGCCAATTTACAGCCTATTAGAGAGCCATCTCTCTGTTTTATTTTTCATTTTGTTCATCTCCTACTCTGGTTTGTAAATTAAATTTAGCCAGGCCTGGGCACACACCTGTAATCGTGGCACTGGGGAGCAGAGGCAGAAGGATCCAGTGTTCAAGGTCAGCCTAGACCAAATTAAGTTTGAAGTCAGTTTGGCCAAAATGAATGAATGAATGAATGAATGAATGAATGAATAACAAACACTGAACTGAATCACAGGTGTGAGGGTATATGATAAATATAATAATGTTTGGGCTCTATGCTGACTGCGACTCCGATGGCGGGGGTCTTGGAACACGTATTCCTCAGGGATAAATGGAGAGCAGTACACAAAGCAGACACAGCCTTACCAGCTGTTGAAAACCCTCCCCTGCTGTCTCTTCCCGCATCGTAGGGCTCAGAGAACACTGGGATGGCACTCTACCAGCCGCAGAGGCATCCTTCACTGCCTCGTGCTTTTAGCAAGGAGAGATCCTGAGTGTATTGGCGGAGGTTGAAGTAGTTTTAAAGGGGAAGGAACTCCAAAAAGTTAGTCCGTCCCCAACGGGGCAAACACGGCCTAAACCTTACTGCTACCCAGAACTCAGAGCCAGGCCCGGTTGGGAAGCACTTAGTCCTGGAGGCTACTTGGCCAAGAAAGCCTTAGATGCCAGTCAAACACTAGACAATAGTGTGGCCGTAACTGCCAGGGAGTCTCTTCCCCTGGACTGATGGCAAAGCCAGGAGACTGTCACGAAAATGAACCAAATAGCAAATCAGGATTCCTCCTCCGGGGTCACGGCAGAAACGTTCCAGGGCCAGGAAGGCTGGAGTTAGGTCCCAGTTCTGTTGTGCTCCTTCCCAGCTCCACTCGCCACACCCCATCTCTCCATCTTGTTTCCTTTTGCAAGTTGATGATCCCTGTTTTTTTAAATCTGTGTTTTTGTTTGTTTGTTTGTTTGTTTGTTTGAGAGACAGTCTCACTCTACTATGTAGCTCTGACTGTCTCGGAACTGGATCTATAGACCAGGCTAGCTTCGAACTTAAAAGAGATCTGCCTGCCTTTGCCTCCAGAGTGCCACCAAGCCCAGCAGTGATCCCTATACATTGCCTATTTGCATTTTTAAATGTTTGCAAAGCATTTCCAAATGCTTAAACACTCTCTGGCCTAGGCTGGGTATGTGCACAGAGCGCAGGTGGTAGAGAGAGTTTGTCTAGCATGCAGGAAGCCCTGGTTTCAAGTCAATTCCCAGAGCCATATAAATCAAGCGTGGCGATGCACACTTAAATCCTCGCACTTAGGCAGTGAAGGCAATAAGACCCTAAGTTCAAGGCCATCTTTTACTATACAGCAGTTTTAAGGCCAGCCTGGGATACATGTTACCCTATTTCTAAATAGTTTGAACGAGGTACCAAGAGTGGCCAGCTCTGTTAAGGAATGGTGTAGAAGCGGTAATGCTAGAGTTGCCCATGGGTGAATTGGGGCTGCAGAATAATCTGCACCTATGGTTCTGAGAAGAAGCTCTCCTTCCGGGGACTCACCGAGGCTCATCCAGGATCCTAATCTCTACACTTTTCAACTTCGAGGCAAGGAACAAACCCCATAGCAAGCCCCTACATCCTCCTCAGGATGAATTAGGCTGGAGTTGGAGCCATACTCACCCGCCATGGCTCCAGAAGTTGGGGGCGGATCGTAGTGTCAAGCGCTGATTGGCTGAGCAGCTGGTTGCCAGGACGACCCTGAAATGCTTCGGAAAGATCCTGCGTGCCACAGCCTAGGCTAGTGCGAGCTGTACTGAGCACTTTCAGGCTTTATATCTTGCTTTTCCGGCCCAGCCCACTGTGCAGGGCAGCCAGCGAGGGCGGGGCTGGATTGCCGAGCCCAGAGGCGCTGGGGGGAGGATACCAAGTTATTGGCAGGGAGAAGCAGTTTAGGGCTGGCCTAGGACTTCTGTATATGGAAGTCAAAAGGGTTTTCTGGGAGCTTGAGAGTGAGAGAGGTTTTGAGGATATGGTTACATATTGGGTAAATTCAACTGCTCCCTGTCCAAGATCTTCTGGGTACAAAATGGAAAGTTCCAACAGAAAATTTTCGAGCTTCGTGGGACCTGCCTGTGTGGGTTAGTCCTTGGTCAGATGTGGGAAATCGCCTTTGCACGCAAGGGGAAGGGTGGGGCAGCTAAAGGACCGGCTCAGATTTTGCCAAGTCACTGTGACTCTAGACTGAAATCTCTGAGAGACTTGTCTCTAGTGTGAGTGAATTCGTTTCTTCTTTTCAGCGTTCTGATTCTGCTCTTAGAAACTGCAAAAGGTGGCCCTTGGGTGTACACGCTTGGGTCTCTTCAGCTTTGGTGTCGTTCCCCCCCCCTCTCCACCCCCCCCCCCGAACTCATCTGTGTGGCCCTCCAGGAAGCCAGAGCAAAACTGGCGGGGGAGACAGCAGCCATAGGGAAATATTTGTGTAGCCACAGGTGGAACTTAATAACTTTACACGAAATTTACATCAGAATATAGAACTGGACAAAAAGGTTTTAAATGTCCTTAAATAAAAATTATGTTTGTGGGGCATGGTGGCCCATGCCTTTAATCCCAGCAGTCAGGAGTGAGCCGCAAACGGAACTTGTGAGTTGAAGACTAGCCTGGTCAATGTAGTAATTTCTAGGATAGTTAAGGCTACATGGTAAGAACCTTTCCCAAAACAAAACAAAAATGGTAAAGTTATCCTACAGAACTTGTAGGGCCTTGTCAGGAAGTCAAAGGGGGAGCTGTTAGAGTAACTGACTGCTTTTCCAGAGGACCCTTTTTAGTTCCCAGCACCTAATGGGGCTGCCCACAACCACTTGTAACTCAGCTACAGGGGATCCAGCATCCTCATCTGACCTCCATGGGCGCGCACACACACACACACACACACACACACACACACACACACACACACTTTTTTTAAGTGACAAGCAAGGGACTTTTTTTTTAAGTGACTAGCAAGAGAATATGTAGGAGATGGTGGGAGCCCTCACCCAGCACTTGGCTGGAAGGGTCCCTTAGGTCTCAAATCTAGAACAAATGTCTAACCGAGGTCCCTGTTATGAAAGCAGACCTGGCCACCAGATTCTCCTAGCATCCTTCAGTCCCTACTTGTTATAGGTTATGACTGGCATACCCTGCCTCCTACCCTGAATTATCCAGCTCAGGAGCTGACCTGCCTTCCCGGAGCAGTTCTTTCTTATAAGATCTAGCCATTTTGGCAAAGTATATATCATCTAGGTTTTTTTTGTTTTTTGTTTTTTTTTTTGGTTGTTGTTTTTTTTTTTTTTTTTTTTTTTTTTTTTACCTTCCTGGTGTCTGGCTGTCTCCTTCTTATATGGCCCAGCTCAGTGACATGATCCCTCTGGACTCTCCCATGTCTCTGTCTCTGACTACACTGTCTCTCTACAATAAAACTCCTCCGTCATATACAGGAGAGCAGTCTTGTCCTCCCTATTTTTTCATTCAGGGTCAGGAGTTCAAGGTCCCCCTCAGTATTGAGATCAGGCCATGCTCTACTCTAAGTCACAGCTATGGTGTAAAAACAGTGGTACTTCAGGCTGTGCAGTGCCTTAGGCCACTCCATTTTACAAGGACCCAGAAATTATACCAACAGCAGCATCCATCCAGCACACACTCATAAATGGCTTACTCCGGGGTTGGGGATTTAGCTCAGTGGTAGAGCGCTTGCCTAGCAAGCGCAAGGCCCTGGGTTCGGTCCCCAGCTCCAAAAAAAAAAAAAAAAAAAAAAAGGGCTGGAGAGATGGCTCAGTGGTTAAGAGCACTGACTGCTCTTCCAGAGGTCCTGAGTTCAAATCCCAGCAACCACATGGTGGCTCACAGCCATCTGTAATGAGATCTGATGTCCTCTTCTGGTGTGTCTGAAGACAGCTACAGTGTACTTACATGTAAATAAATAAATAAATATTTTAAAAAAATAAAAAAAAATAAATGGCTTACTCCAGGGGACATATCCTTGGGTTTACGGGGGAGATGGAAAGCTGTCCCATGGTATAGCAGGCACAGAGGTTCTTACGCTCACAGTAAGTGCTGGGGGGAACAGAGAATGTTAAGCATGCAGGGTTGTCTCTTCGAGGTGAAAGGCTGGGAGTAGAGGTGGTTGATAGCCTAGTGACCTTTGTGCTATCAGTGTGACCGACCGAGACCACACCAGATCCTCCCCCTGACCCTTCTCTTAAACTTCTTTTCTCAGTCAGTCTTTAGAATGGATCTTGTGGATGTCATTTGGACTTCACACAGAGTTTTGATGTAGTCTTAAGCTTTGCATGGGGTTGAGTTTACTATCGCCAGGAAACTTTCGTCAGACTCTGCTGTGCTTAAATAAACTATTGGGATCAGACTCTTGAAGTTTGAACCAACACCCGCTACTGAGTCGTGTTGAACGAAACCTTGGATCGTTGGCTGTGGTATTCACAGAGACGCCCCAAGCATGGGTGCATTCAAATCATACCAGGGAAACCAGGCCCAAGAGCTTACTGACCCTCCAGACTGAGGAGCGGGTTCCCCCACATGGACTGCATGTGCTCCCTCACATGGCAATGGCACGGCCCCACACCAACCTATCATCCAAGAGCTGGTATGTGCAGCCAGAGCTGGGGACCCCCTATTCTGCTCTGCCCCTCACTGTTGATGCAACCTGCTTGCCTGTCTGGATCTGGACCTAACCTGCTGCTCTTCCCTGCTCCTGACCTATTTCTTGCTCTGGTCCTGGTTCAGCCTTTTCACCTTTTCACCGAATTCTGCAGCTTCGTTCGAAAACCTGACTCCGGCAGCAGCTCTGCCAGGAGCTCCCTCCACACACTGGTCTTGTTCCTTGTCTATGTGGCTACTCTCTCAGCACATTATTGAAACCCCTTGGGTTCTACAGCAGTGCTCATTCTTTAACCCACAGAGATAGGGATAAAGGGATAGATAGATAGATAGATAGATAGATAGATAGATAGATAGATAGACAGACGGATAGATAGATAGATAGATACATAGATAGATGATAGATATATACAGAGAAAGAAAGATAGAAACAGAGATAGAGAGATAGAGAGACAGAGAGATAGAGACAGAGAGACAGATAGATAGTGATATGGATTTAGTGATGTGTGATATGAATTAATATTTGCAATTAAAATTGGAATAAAGCTGGGCAAGTTAATGTATTCTTTTAATCTCAGCACTTGGGCACCAGAGGCAGGCAGATATTTGAGTCTAAGGCAAGACTGGTCCACATAGCTAGTTCTAGAACAGCCAGAGCTACATAGGGGGACCCTGTCTCAAAAACAAAGAAAGAAACAAAAGGGTTGAAATAAAGAACCTATGTGCATGTGCCTTGGCCAAGCTCCCGAAGTAGGGTAGACTTCATAACAGAGTGCCACCATTAAAAGTGCTCAACCTTATGACTTTTCTGTTACTTGATAAATTCTGACACTGAGGAAAAGACATGAGTGCAGTCTCCTGTTTCTGGTGACAGGACAGTGACAAACCTTGTCATGGATCTCAGTGGATTCTCATCCTGGTCAGGGCAAAGCTGAAATAACACAACGGGATATAAGAGGGAAGAAAGAAATATCAGCTGTGGCTGGCAAGGAGAACAAGGACAATTTTTAAAGCTGTGCTCTTCCCAGACAAAGAAAAGGTGAGAGTTTATTAGGGAGGCTGATACCTGTTCCTATGGGGGAGGTACTTTGTGGAGGGCACATTCCTGCACATGCTCAGTTTGCACTAGAATCTGGAAATAAAAGTATGCCCTGAAGGTTCCTTAACACAGTGACTGCCCTCGAAGGTGCCAGCCTTGCTTAACTACGAACAGTTGAAGAGACACAAGACCTCACTTCAAAAAACGAAAATAGGGGCTGGGGGTATAGCTTCGCTGTGGAGGCTACCTGCTTCCTCACGAGATGCTGCGTGACCAGCCAGCTTAGGCTATCATGGCCAATTCAACCCTCAAACAATGAGCTAGAGTAGCCACCTCAGGCTGCTTCTGTCTCAGAAACAGACAAATGTCTCACACACCACATAATATTGAACACTGGGTTTTCTGGTGTTTCCCTAAAGTTTGTGCCTGAGGGTCATCTCTCAGCTGTAAACAAATGCCAGTTTAAAAAACTGTAGAGAATAAGAGTTTATTCTGGAGTCATTTTGAGTGGCCCTGGCCTGGGAACACTGATTTGGGGTACCCCAAATTCCAAGTTCCAATGTGGGTGCAGCCTCACAGGTTTTTACAGTTTTACGGATCAGAGTCATAAGTTAAGGCAACTTTACGTTGGTGGGTACATTGGGGAGGTGGATACGTCGAGATGGGGGACAGGATGTGTTTTATAGGCCAAGATGCTATCTGGTGACATTCTCAGCTCTTGGATGGGCGGAAGTGACACTGCCATATCCAGTGGAAACAGGACGAGTCGCAGAGCCAGCACGACTGCTTGACACAGTTCTAGAAAAGCTGAGCCCAACACTGCAATCGCTGTCCTTCAGTCTGTCAGTTTTAGGTTTTGGTCTCTGTGTGTTTCATTTTGGGAACTTTCTACATTATGATTCGTTTTATGTTTGAGTCTTTTAAGGAAAATCCTAAAATTAACTTTGCCCACTCTTTGGATGTCTCCCTTATGGCCTGGAGATCCGTAAGCATGGATAAACACATAACCAGATGAGGCCATGACTCCAGGAATCCACTTGGGGTATCTGCCCCTGAGCAAACTCAAAACAGCAGAATTAGTGCAGGGTAAACAGAGACACATGACAAACTCTGACTGGCCAGGAGAAAAGGTTACAGACTCAAGGCCTCCTTTTACAATCTGCTTAGAGATTTCGGAAAATGTAAGCTCGAGAGTCATACAGGATACGTCGCTGGAGGAACAGTACTCAGAAAGTGAGACAGATTGACTAAACTTCCCTACGTTAGAGCAGAGGATGAAACACATAATAAGTTAGGCATTAATGTTTGCTATTCTTCAAAAGACCACTTCACATATTTTCTGTTCATCTCAAGTACTTTCAGACTGCAAACACTGCCAACCTGGAAGCAGGCTGTCATATAATGTGGTTGCTTTGAAGGAGACGTCTTTAGATTCTTTACATTGGAGTTACAGGACTGATAATAAAAATAAATTCTGTTCTGTTTCTATTTTCTAATTATGACTGAGCTTGTATTGAAAAATCAAACACAGGGGTTGGGGATTTAGCTCAGTGGTAGAGCACTTGCCTAGCAAGTGCAAGGCCCTGGGTTCGATCCCCAGCTACAAAAAAAAAAAAAAAAGAAAGAAAGAAAAAGAAAAGTCAAACACATAGCCTATACTTCCTGCATAACCATTAGACTGTCTTTGTTCTGTGAAACCTGTATAAATAAAGTACCTCATTGCTAGTCAAAGCTGCTAGGTTACCCTGACCATTGCCTGACTCATTCCAGCCCTCCTCTTCGTCAGAGCCCCACCACCACCACCACACCCGTAGGCCAACAGGCACAGGGCTGTTATAGCTTCTGTGGGGTTTTTAATTCTGTGATCTGCTAAGTTATAGCTTCTATGAGGTTTTTACTTATTATCACAAGATGTCAGTTCCAGAAAGTTAAAACTAGCCCAAGATAATTAGCCTCTGAACCTACGAAATTCCAGTCTCTCCACAGTACTGAAATTCTAATTGATCCATCAGTCTCTGCAGTCACAGGTTCCTTCCAGTGTTTTCTTTTTTTGTTCCAGCCAGAGAGCCAGAGAGCTTCTTTTCAGGAATTTTTTTCCCTTGAGTCAGGGTTTCTCTTGTGTAGGGTTTCCTGGCTGTCCTGGAACTAGATCTGTAGACCAGGCTGGTCTTGAACTCACAGAGATATGCCTGCCTTGGTCTCCTGAGTGCTGGGATTAAAAAGGCTTGGGCCACTACCTGGCTTCAGTCTGCCTTCTTTGTTTTAGAATTATTTATTTAATGTACATGAGTACACTGTAGCTGTGTTCAGACACACCACAAGAGGGCATCGGATCCCATTGCAGATCCCACAATGTGGATGCTGGGAATTGAACTCAGGACCTCTGGATGAGCAGTCAGTGCTCTTAACCACTGAGCCATCTCTCCAGCCTCAGCCTGCTCTCTTGTAGAATCCAAGAACCTCCAGCCCAGGGATGGTACCACCCATGATGGGCTGGGCCCTCCCCTATCAATCACTAATTAAGAAAATGCCCTACAGCTGGATCATACCGAGGAGCATTTTCTCAATCTCGGGTCCCTCTTCAGGTGACTCTAGCTTGTGTCAAGTTGACATAAGACTAGCCAGGACATGGGAGACATGGATTGGCACTGCACTGTCTTTAAGTTTCTGTCATGTTTCTGTTTGTGGTCATTACAAGGCCATAGGACTCCCATGGTCTTGTATGAAACAGGCCTTTCTCCCAGGGCTCTGTATGCAGCGGACATTGCTTGTGGGGTATCCTTCCCCGCACTGAGGGGGAGGCAGGGCCAGGAACTGTGAAGCCTTGTTGATGTCACCATCTAGAAATAAAAAGCCATGGTAGTTGAGTCCCAGGAGTCCTCCTCCTGGTGGAGGTACAGACTCCTCATTAGTCATGGCTGTCACACGTGTCCAGGTGTGGACCAGCACAAGAAGTCCCCAAAGTCACTAATGTTTGCCTGAGCCGTGGCGATGGACTTAGCACACTGCTCACAGCCACTCTGAGGTCTGTCTGGGGATTTGGGTATCTGTTGTCCTCAACAGTTCCTGTGCGTGCCAGCCATACCCCTGCGGGCCACAAGGCCCCAGTCTCAGGGGAGAGACGTTTCTTCACTAAGTCCTGTCTTCTATCTCCACCGCCAGCACAGCGTAGGACACAACTGCTCTGTGGATTCTCTGATTTGCGTCTTGTTGAAATTTGGCTGTTCTATGTGTCTGAATCAGGGCATCGATGAATGGGAGGGCCTCAAGAAAGAAATCGAAATAGCTGCTTGGTGCGTGGCAAGGGAACCAGTTATTCCAAACTACCAGAGGCTGTCTCTAGGTAAAGCTGAGGGAGGGAAATTTCCACGGTTCTGGGGAATGGGAGCCTGGAAGGAAGGATGCCTGTGAGCTGTGAAGTATATAAGAAGCACGTCTGAGTAGAGACTGAGGGAGTCTGGAGGCCACTGTGGACCTGATATGTTGCAAGGCACCATGGGTGCATGTTAACGGGAGAGCCATATATCCCTTTTGATGGAGATAAGAATGGCTGATCTGGCAGGTAGGAACTAGCTTCACAAGTTCCTGAGGGGATGCTGGCTTTCGACAAACTACCCAGGCTTTAGGAGAAGGAGTTTCTTTGAACCTGGTAATCCTCTTTTTCTTTTCTGGCAGGGTCTCAATATATAGCCCAGGCTAGTCTCAGACTTAGAACCCTTCTGTCTCTGCTTCCCAAGAGCTGGGAATACAGGTTTACAGCCACACCCAGCAAAGCGCTCTCAATTTGGTTCATAACAGTAGCTCAGCCCAAAGGACCTTCATAAACTGTAAGGGACTTTCTATTCTCATGTAGAAAATTAAATCTTGGTTGCAGCTCACAGAAGGCAAGGTCGTTGGCGTGAGTTTGACATTCACTAGAAGACCTCCAGGGAAGAACTCAACTGCTCCCAAAGAAAAGGTGCATGCATGTGTTTTGTGTGTGTGTGTGCCTGTGCATGCATGTATGTACATGCATGTGGGGACATTTTTGCCTTCTGACTGGTATGACTCATGCACTGAGCGGCAAGCATTTACTGAAACGTCACCAGATCCAGGCACTTGGCTCTATGAAAGGAGTAAACATTAGCCTCATCCTGCCCCTGGCACTTGAGAGCAAAGCAAGACAATGTGCAGGCCACCTCAGCACCCATCATGGCTCACAGTGTTACATCTTTAGTGATTCAGCTCGATGAAGAGTCTTCTTGCAGAATAAGAAGCTTTGGCCCAGGGCAAGAGCACATAGACGGTGTAGAAGCCCTGGCCCTTTCGGCTCTGCTCTCTCTTTCCATCCCTCTGTGCTGGTTTCACAGGCATCACCTCCACGCCTGGCTTCCTTTTAGGTGCTTGTTTGTTTGTTTGTTTGTTTGTTTGTTTTTTGAGATGTGGTCTCACAGAGCTCACTGACCTTGACCTGCTGGTCCTCCTGCCCCAAGCTAGCCATGCATTTTCTCTTTCTCTTTGGTATTCCTTCATTCTTGTAAGGAGTAAACCCAGAGCCCTAGACCGATTAGCAAACACTTTACTATTGAATAGCCTTTCTGGCTCCCCTTCCCCACTCTGTGCTATTCTCAAGGCTGGCTTCAAAGTCCTGATTTTTCTTTAAATTAAAAAAAAAAAATTCTATGTTTACCTCCATAGTGCCTGAGTTGGAAGTCAGGGAACAACGTGAGGCAGCAGGTTCTCTCCTTCTGTCATGAGAGTCTCAGGGGCCAAACTCAGGCTGTAAGGCTTGGCAGCCCTCTGTTCACCCATTTGTCCATCTGACCTGCCCCTGACCTTTGCCCCCGTCTCCCTCATGCTGGGCCACAGGCACATACCACGCACCACGCACCAGGCTATCTTTTATAGATTTACTTTTATTTTTGCAGCACTGAACCCCCTATTGCAGGGCCTCGTGTGAACTTGGCAAGTGCTCTACCGCTGAGGTAAAACCCTAGCAGGGGTGCACACCTTTAGTTCCAGCACTCAGGGATTAAAGGCAGGCAGATCTCTGTGAGTTCAAGGCCAGCCTGGTCTACAGAGCGAGTTCCAGGACAGCTAGAGCTACAGAGAGAAACCCTGTCTTGAAAAACAAAACAAAGGGCTGGAGAGATTGCTCAGTGGTTAAGAGCCCTGGTTGCTCTTTCCAGAGGTCTGAGTTCAAATCCCAGCAACCACATGGTGGCTCACAACCACTTATAAAGGGATCTGATGTCCTCTTCTGACATATAGATATATATGCAACAGAGCACTCATACAATAAATTAAAAAAAAAACCAAACAAACCCAAAACAAAAACAAAACAACCCTTTGAGATGAACTGTCTAGACTGACTTGAACTGTCATCTAGACAGCACTTGTCTCCAGCCTTAGCCCCATGAGCTGGGACTACCAGCCTGTGTCACCAGGCTGTTATCCCTTATCAATTACTAAGGAAATCAGAAGTCAGGCATTCTGCCCCAAAACCAATGATCAAACAAGGACAGACCATGCTCCAGGAGTTTGAACTGCATTTTACACATGAAATAAGGCCATTCTCATCCTTTGGCAGGAAGTGAACATTTATTTACCACACAGGTATGTCCATTAGTGTTTGTTTAGTGGTCTTGCCTCTTCTGAGGCAGCGTCTCACCATGTAGTCCTGGCTGACTGGAGCTCACATGTGTAGAGCAGACAGGCCTAGGAGCCAGAGCGGTTTGTGCCTCCGAAGTGCTGGGATGGAGGTGAACACTTGGCACGTTTGGCGGTTTAGTCTTTCTCAGCTTGCAGCACCTTCGCCCTAAAGTCTCAATCTTCTCACAGCAGTCAAGTATGATGCTCCGTTTGGGGGAGAAAAGCTGAGACTCAGAGTTCTTTTTTTTTTTTTTTTTTTCTTTTTTCTTTTTTTCGGAGCTAGGGACC
Organism: Rattus norvegicus; assembly: GCF_021556685.1. Taxonomy (NCBI): domain Eukaryota; kingdom Metazoa; phylum Chordata; class Mammalia; order Rodentia; family Muridae; genus Rattus; species Rattus norvegicus. The sequence goes on from NC_141552.1 coordinate 50,435,886, forward strand.
GAACCCAGGGCCTTGCTCTCGCTAGGCAAGCGCTCTACCACTGAGCTAAATCCCCAACCCCCAGAGTTCTTTTTTTGTTGTTGTTTTGTTTTCCAAGACAGGGTTTCTCTAAGTAGCTCTGACTGTCCTGGAACTTAGTCTGTAGACCAAGCTGGTGTCGAACTCATAAGAGATCCCCCTGCCGTCTCTGCCTCCAAAGTGCTGGGTTAAAAGCCACTACCATCTGGCTTGTCTGGGAGATCTTTTTCCCAGAGTTACAACAAGATCCAGGGACTTGAATCCATACTTAGGCTCCAATCTAGCCCCTTGCTAAGCTCGTCTCTTATGCTTAGAGCCCTGGGGATCTATAGTAAACAGTGTGCCATTATAGCGCTGTGCCGTAGATCGGCAAACCATAGAAGTGAAGGTTACCTTAGGCTGAGGTGGCTCAGTGGGAAAACACCGCTTAGCATTCAGGAGGCTGTGTGTACATCCTCAGCGCCAAATACACTTAAACAAAGGCCGCACTTGAACGGATGACATCTCTAGACGCGGATGGCTGTTGACTTCTCAAACTGTAGGACTCTCTACATAAGGAGAAATAGTTAATTATTTGCAGGACACTTGTTACTTTTCTCCTTACTGCAACCAAATACCAGGCAAGAAACAACTTTAGGGAGGAGGGTTGTGCTGGCTCATGGTTTGAGGGGACACAGGCCATCGTCATGGGGAAGGCATGGTAGCCAGTGGCTTTGCAGCAGCTGCCTGCTCACATCTCAGTGGACAGGAAGGAAGGTGGAGACTGGGAAGGAAGTTCAACAAGGCCAGAAAGCTCTAGAATCGTCCCCTCAGCAACTCATTCCTTTCTGCTAGACCCTGTCTCTCAAACAAGCCAGGGATTGAGGGCTCAAACACACGAGTCTATGAGGGATACTCATCAAACCATAACAATACTTGTCAACAACACAACTTTGGACATGGATAAAAAGATCAGAAAGAGGGGTTGGGGATTTAGCTCAGTGGTAGAGCGCTTGCCTAGCAAGCGCAAGGCCCTGGGTTCGGTCCCCAGCTCCGGAAAAAAAAAAAAAAAAAAAAAAGATCAGAAAGAAAAGGATTTCCCTAAGTCCAGAGTGAAAGCTGTGCTCCAGTTTGCTCATCTCAGTGCCCATTCAGATGGTGCTCTGTGCTGATCTTACACATCCTGTGTGCGGGAGCCTTTGCTTCTGTGTCATGTCCCTCATACAAGCTCCGACACCAGAATGTCCCTTCTCCTCCTAAGGAGTGGCCTGTCATTGGTAATTGCTGTGGAGGACTTGAGTTTCGATGCCAGCACTCATGTCAAAAGCTCGAATTCATGACTCTTCGGCCTCTACCTCTCATTCTGGGAAACAGGACATGAGACAGGAAGGGGAGTTCAGTGGACCCTCACTGAAAAACCAGTCTGGAACTTTGCTGCAACTCCACAAGCAAACTAGGTGGCAGTGGCCACCTTTCCCCATTCCTCCCACCAGGAAAAGGTATGAACGTCATCTTTCAAAAGCGGGCAAATTCTTATCTACCTTGTATCTAAGAAATCCCAATTGTTTTCTTTGCAACCCATGTATACTTGACTTAAAAAAAATTTTTTTTGGAGGGGATCATTTTTGAGACAAGGTCTCGCTACAGAGTACAGAGTCCCCAGAATAACTAGACATGGCTGACCTCAACTCAGATTTTGCTTGCATCTCTCCTGACAGCTGCGATTAAAAGTGTGTACCACTACTGTCCAGCCAATTAGAAAAGCTATTTTTAAGGGAATCTTTTAAAGCCAGGTGTGGCGGTGCACACCTTTGGTCCCAGCACTCAGGGGACAGCCAGTGCTTAGCAGCCACCTCACGGTCCCAACAAGTAGTCAGTCACTTTTCAGAAGCACACACAGACTAAGCTGAAGTCTCAGCCTATCTGGCGATAACTGGTCAAGTCCCATAGGCCCGAGAGAGAACACCTCTGTGCCCTGAGCTCCTGTAACAGTTAGACGCTTGGCCTGGTGACACTGTATGATGGCAGCTGTAAAGACAAGAGCAGCTGATGTAAGTGAACTGCCCTGGCTGCTTTCCATCGAGGATTATTTCAGAGAAGGGCTTTTCCTGAATTTGATTAATGTACTGCAGTCATAGAAATGGCCAACTGTCAGTCCATCCGTCCGTTCTCCAGGAGACACATACTTGACAGTTGCATATAAAGACACCAAATGTTATTAAATGTGGACCCAAATGAAAGGCTGCAGGGTGCATTCACTGTACTGATTTTCCTGGATGACTCAACTTAAAAAAAAAAAAGGTTAAAAATTTAAAGATTTATTGTAGAATACTTATAATTTCTGGCACACACACACACACACACACACACACACACACAAACCATATATAGTTGATCCTTAGTGTCCATGTCCACCAAGGATACGAGAACTTAAACACAGAGGCGCTGGCCATCAGGTTTATTAGAAAAAGGTTATCGTGTGGTTATTTGTCCTTTGAACTTCTGGGCTCAGCCTTTGCTCCAAGCTCCCTCCCATGGTGGAGCCCTGGCTCTGCATATTCACAGACGGGGCAGCCATATCAGACTGCAAAGCCACACAACAGAGTCTCAGGCAGTTGGGAGAGCCAGGCCCACTGCTTCTGTCTAGATGGTTTGCAGAGCAGACACTGGGGATGACACTACAGCCTCCTCAGCAGCTAGCCAGTCTGCTTTGCCTGCAGGGCTTACGATGTCACCTTTTCTTTACAAACTTCTTTCTGGAAGCATTGGGATTTAAGCGTCTCCTCCCAGCACCCAACATGCTGTCCCGGACTTGCAGGATGGCTGAGCGGCTGGAGATGTCATTCTCTGCGAAGGGAGAAACCCCAGCTATGTAGTCGGGGGCAAACACGTTGGTCTTCTGCCTGGCCTTGTGGGAGAGTCGCAGCTGGGGGAAGCGCTGATCCTCGGTCAGGTGGGGGTTGACGGCATATTTGCCCCCTTTTGGAGTGGGTAGTGAGTACTGTGATAAGAAGAAGACTGTTAGAACAGAAAGCCCAGCTCACACAGGGCCTCATGCAGTCACACAGAACTGTCCTGCCCACTGTGTGCCAACAAGACAAGTATCTCCCACGCCATTCTTCCTCAGTTGACAGATGAAAAACCACAGGTAGCGTCTTACAGGCAGCGTCTTAACTACACACACTCAGCTAAGGACAAATGGACAGAGCTTCAAGAAGCTGAGGTTCGGGGCTGGGGATTTAGCTCAGTGGTAGAGCGCTTACCTAGGAAGCGCAAGGCCCTGGGTTCGGTCCCCAGCTCCGAAAAAAAGAACCAAAAAAAAAAAAAAAAAAAAAAAGAAGCTGAGGTTCTTTCCACAGAGGTGCACGTCCGCAGCTCTGCAACGGCCACACAGGCTCAAGGCCGAGCAAAGGTAGACTTATCCTGAGAAAAGGTATTACACAGGTTTTACGAGTGGGGGTGAGGCGATCTTAAATGTGAAATGCACTATGTGGTGCTGGGTTAGATGCAGGGCTGTAATCTTTGCCGCTGAAAAGCTTGCTTGGCTGGGCATGGTGGTACACTTCCAAGATCCTGGTATTTGGATGAGAGGTAAGAGGATCAGGAGTTCAAGGTCATCCTTGGCCAGCAAAAACTATCTTACCTAAAATAAGCACTTAAACTCCAGAGAGAGGGGCTGGGCTGTAGCTCAGTTGGCTGAGTGCTGGCCTAGTAGGCACGGATACCTGGGCCTTGATCCCCAGCATCATCTATATCAGGAGAGCTGGCATGAACCAACAGTCCCAGCACGCAGGAAGTAGAGGCAGGAGGAAACGAGAGACTGTTCCAAACCAAGCCAAAGCAAAGCAAAGCAAAGCACACACCCACACACCTTACCCACACCTTTACACCATCGTCATATGCACACCTCACTATACACATACCCTAAGAGAAAGGGCTTATTCTACGGTGGGGACAAGAGTTCGAAATCTGGAAACATCCGGCTGTGTTAGAAGAGTAAGAGCAAAGAGCTGCAAAGCAGAATGTGTTTGCAGGGTTCTCACTAAGCATGGAGGCAGGGGCAGGTGGGGCCTTTGAGTCCTAGTCTACAGAGTGGCCTTGGTCATGGTGACTCTTCACAGTGGTAGAAGAGTAACTAAGACACAATTCATAAATAGACGAATAAGGCAGCCAGGGGCACAGGCCAGGAGTCCCAGCTACTTAGGGAGGCTGAGGCAGGAGGATTATGAATTCACTCACCTTTAAAGGGTGTGAGTGGTGGGTAGATGGCTCAGTGGGTAAAGTGTTTGCTGTACAAATTAAGGAACCAACTCCAGATCCCAGCACCCACATAAAAACCAGGGGTGGTAGCACCTGCCTAAACCCAGTGCTGGGGGCAAGAGAAAAAGACAAGACTCACTGGCCAAGCAGTCCAGCTGAGATGCTGAGTTCTAGGGCAGTGGGACTCTGTCTCAAGAAAGTAAGATGGAGGCCAGGTATGATGGTGTGTAGGCCTTTAATACCAGCACTTGGGATGTGGAGACAGGTGGATCTCTCGGAGTTCAAGATCAATATGGTCTACACAAGTTCCGGGACAGTCAGAGCTACTCAATGACACACCCTGCCTCAAAAAACAAGCAAACAAACAAACAACAACAACAACAACAACAAAAGAAAACAACAACAACAACAACAACAACAACAAAAAACAAAGCAAACCCAACGAACAACATTAAGAAAAGAGAAGGAAGGAGAGTGGAAGAAGACACCTGACACACACCTCCGCCTTGCCCAGGCAGGTACCACCACCCACACACAAATAAAATCAAAGAAATGGGGATTGGGCTGCATCTCAGCAGAGTCTGAGCAGCAAGTGTGGAGCCGGGGTCCAACCCCAGCATCACAAAAATAAGTAAGCAAATACAAAGTTCTTATTCGTAAATAGAACACAGAATAGAGAAGGCCTGCCAATATTAGAAAACAGTTATTCAGGGTTGGTGAGATGACTCAGCAGTGAAGAGCACCGACTGCTCTTCCAGAGGTCCTGAGTTCAATTCCCAGCAACCACATGGTGGCTCACAACCATCTGTAATGGGATCTGATGCCGTCTTCTGGTGTGTCTGAAGACAGCAACAGTGTACTTATAATAAATAAATAAATAAATAAATAAATCTTTAAAAAAAAAAAAAAGTTATTCAGCCTTTAATCCCCGCAGAGGCAGGCAGATCCCCGAGTTCCAGAAGAGCCAGGGCCATCCTGGGAAATTCAAAACAACTCACACAAAACTAAAACCAACCAAACAAGAACCAGCACAGTTATGTGACATTAACAATGTCACAGCTGACCCACACAATTACTCAGAGTGACTGTGACTTTACAGGAAGGATCCATCTCAATCAAGGGACAAGTGTCACCTGCGATGTACCCTCCTTCACCTCAACACAGAGGACCCAGCACTGCCAAGTTGCCCACACCAAAACACTGAAGCTGGTGTGTGCACACCAGCAATCCTGGCACTCAGGAGACTGAGGCAGGGGATTTCGGAGTCTGAGGACCACAGCTGAGTGGGACCGGCTGCTGCACCAACACTTCCTGATCCTGACTCTTAACTGTGGAGCTATGGCTCCGGGACCCCCTCCCATCTTCTAGTGACTGAGCTCCAGTCTGTAGCCATGTGGACCTCCCACCTTATAGACATTCTGTCAGTTATATTGAACGCTATAACTAGAGGTGTAAACCACCATACCTGCTGTTCTTCCTTGATCTGTTCACACAAACCCAGGATGCCCTGTGTTGGGCATTCATCTGTGCTGGTCACACATATGGCCTGTCCTGCCTTCTTCCTATCTGGGTACTTAACATGGGTTCTGGCCCTACCAGCAGAAGAGACTAGCTGGCTCTCTTGTTATTCTCTGGTCGTTTTCTGAAATTGGTTCTAGTAGCCAAGGCTGGCCTTGAACTCTTGCTCTTCCTGCCTCCACCCAAGTGCTGGGATTCCAGGTGTGCATCATCCTCTGCCCAGTTCTCTCTTGGTCATTTGATTCCCAAGTTAGGGGTTCAGGATACACGCCACCTACCCGGAGGCCTCGAGGATTCAGAACTTTCGGGTTTCGGGAGAAATGCATGTGCAAGGTACCGTCATCATTGATAGTCACAGACACTTTCTTCAGGGTCTTGTTCCCACAATGCCCACAGAACACTCGGTTCATGTCCGATGTTGTCCTAAGGGACACAAAAGAAAGACCGCACGCTAGCCCCACAGGCAGGAGACCCTACCTCCAGCCTCAGAGAAGAAAATGGTAATGCAGAAAAAGCTAGTCTTGTTAAGTCATATTATCTTCCAAAAACCAAAGCCTATGCTAAGGAAGATGCGGCAAAGGGAAGCTCCCTGCCTTAGGGAGAGAAGGGCAAGGATGTCACACTGTGGCCAGGAAAAGAGCAGGGTGTGGCACATGAACAGTACACACCACTCGCCCACTCAGGAAAAGGGCAGGGTGTAGGCATTTTCTATGTGCCAAATACCCTGCCACACTCCTGACTTCCACTCCCAGGTCCTTACAACAAACATCCCAATCTAAAGACCTAAGAAGACAACTAACCAGTACCCACAGAGTCATGCAGACGTGAACCCAGATACTCCCGATTCGCAGACTACTCTGTGTGTGTAGATGGAGAACTCTACACGTGAAGGAGCCATGACAAACAATGAATCCCATGCCGCCATCACCCAGCTCCTCTAGCCTCCTGTGTCACCTGGGAGCAAATCCCAGACCTCTGTCCATCCACACAGTCCAGTGTGTGTCACCAGAGAAGTGACCTCTGCTCCAGAACGCACATCCTTGATTCTAGGACCCTCAGATATGTGTGTGAGGCTCAGTCAATGGCAACCTCTGTCCCAGGGATTTCAGTGTGGCGGACAGACACAGTGGGTGGGCCACAGAGGCACACAAGGGTGGAAGGAAAGCACATAGGGAATGGGGCTCTCTTCTGGGGAGTCACCAGCAGGGATGGGAAGACTTGCAGCCACACACTTGAAACAGCCATGACAGCGCAAGATGTAGCTCCGGGCCTCTCGGACCAGCATGCCGTTCACTGCCAGCACGTGCAGCCCCATCTGAAGTAGAACATTCTACAACCAAGAGTAATAGAAATCAGCCTCTTTACTACTGATTTGGCAATGATTCTGTTCAGTTATGAGGACTCAATGTTCTGGTGTAGCTTATAATCCCTGGCTTTTGTTAGAGAACACGAGGGAGGTTTGGCTGGGAAGATAGGGACCTGGGTTACTGGGCCACTGGGCCCCCTGAACAGAGCCTGGCCTCACTGGCAGTGCCTTTCAGTAGACCCCCTTTTCTTTCTTTTTTATTTGTTGAGACAGGGTTTCTCTATGTAGCCCTAGCTGTCCTGGAACTCACTCTGTAGACCAGGCTGTCCTCAAACTCACAGAGATCTGCCTGCCCCTGCCTCCCTAGTTCTGGGAATTTGATCTCTGGCATCCACCTGGTGAACAGAGAGGAGACTCCTGCAAGTTGCCCTGGCCTCCATATGTACACCGAGGGATAGGAATACTCTCATACACACACAAATGTAATTTTTAAAAAGGTAAATATTTTAGCCAGGCCATAATGGCACATACCTTTAGTCCCAGCACTTGGGAGGCAGACAAATCTCTGTGAGATCAAGGCAACTCTGGTCTACAGAGCGAGTTCTAGGACAGCCAGGGATACACAGAAAAATCCTGTCTCAAAAAACCCACAAGTACCTAATTAATTAAAATACTTTTGGGGGCTGGAGAGATGGCTCAGTGGTTAAGAGCACTGAATGCTCTTCCAGAGGTCCTGAGTTCAATTCCCAGCAACCACATGGTGGCTCACAACCATCTGTAAAGAGAGCCGATGCCCTCTTCTGGTGTGTCTGAAGACAGCTACAGTGTATTCACATACATAAAATAAATAAATAAATATTTAAAAAAAAATACTTTTAAGAACAAAACCAAAACTGCCTATGCACTGTCACCGATGTGAAAGTCTACCCTCAAACAAAATGAGCAATGAGCCCCTCCTCACTACCCACCTGCATGGCGAAGTCTGTGGTCACACAGCCAACCTGCACGTCCTTTGGGATGTCGCACTGCTCTGACTCATGCTGGATCTGCTTGATGTTGCTGGGGGTTATCCACCCACCCCCATCGTCATCACTGTCTTCAAGTTCATCTTCTTCCTCCTCCTCCTCCTCCTCTTCCTCTTCCTCCTCCCTTCCATCAATCTGAAACATCAAGAGGCAAGCTCCTAGCCACAGGACTCGTGTGCAGAGCCTCCAATGTCACCAGGAGAGTGCAAGCCAGGGCCTTACCAGCAGCTGCTGCAGCTCATGGTCAATGTTAGGCAGAGGGTTCCTCCAGAACATGAAGGAGCTGAATTCCAGGTTCTCAGACCCATCAGCTGGGGGACCATGATCCACCGTTTCTTGTAAGGCTTTAGACTGAGAGTAAATGAAACATTGTTTTTTAGTGTAGACAGATGAAACCTGAGCTTTACATATATAACAAATCAGAATAATTGAAAAACATGAAAACTGCTTTCAGTTTAAATGTGTAAGCATTCTATATGCAAGCTGGGTCTGAAGCACTGAGAAAATACAGGATCAGGGCTCCTAAAAGGAGTTACCTTGGAGGGCAGATGGAAACCAGAAATGTGCAGAGGAGTTTCAGGGTGCTGAATTGAAGAGCTCACTTTAACCTAAAAAAAAAAAAGGAAAAAAAAAAAAAAAGGAAAAAAGCCTGTTTTCAGTAAGGACAATCAGTTTAAAAATACAACATGAAGGCTAATGAAAACGAACAAAACCCAAGGTCTTTCTCCCTAGGTGTTGAATATAAAGAACTAGAAGTCACAAGAATACACAGTCAAGACGACAACACTCAGAGACCCTGGACTCCATTACCAAGTGCTTCTAGGGCGTTTGTGTCCACTCTGGACATTTCATGATGCCCAGAGAGCTGGGAGGTGTGCACCTGTGAGGCCGCAAGTGTCCTACAGTGAGAGCTGAGCCTAAACGCCTTCCAGGGGTCAAAGCAAGCCCTGCTTAGAGCTTTTGGAAACAGTGTCACTGGGATGACTGTGACCTCCGTCCTCTCTACTCTTACCTCTGGAAGGCACAGGATTACCAGAGTACACCACCATGCCTATTTACGGGGTATTGGGGGATGAAACCTAGAGGCCGATGCATGCGAGGCAACATTCTTCTAACTGAGCTACGACCTCAGCCTAGCCTATCCTTTTGTCTTTGGATACAAAAGTAAAATGGAATGAAATAAACAAAAAAGAAAAACGAGTCTGTTTTTAGGCTTTTAAATTGGAGGATTCTAAACCTGACTGAGAAGTGTGAGAGCAGTTCTGAACAGTAGAAGCAGATGAATCCAGCCAGAACGATAATCCTAGCCAGGGAAGGAGAGGCAGGAGGAGCAAGAACTCAAAGCCAGTGCTGGAGACGGCCAAGTAGCTAAGAGCCCTCGTAGTTCCTGCAGAGGGCCCAGGTTCCTTTCCCAGTACCACGTGGCTGTTGATAGCTACTCTAACCTCCAAAAGCCTTCTGCTGAGCTCGGTGGACCCTGGGTATAGATATGGCAAGCGAGCATACACATGGGCAAAATGCTCACACAGTAAAAGTGCCACTTTTCAATTTTCTTTTTTAAAAGAACCTTAAAAAAATAACAAGGGTTGAAGGGGTGGCTCAGTGGTTAAGAGCACTGACTGCTCTTCCAGAGGTCCTGAGTTCAATTCCCAGTAACCACATGGTGGTTCACAACCATCTGTAATGGGATCTGATGCCCTCTTCTGGTGTGCCTGCAGACAGCTACAGTGTACTTATATATAATAAATAAATAAATCTTAAAACAAACAAACAAACAAACAAACAACAACAACAAGAAAAATCCCAAATGTTTATGATCATGCTTGGTTATATGGCAAGTTCCAGGATAACCTGGGCTACAGAAAGTGTTCCAAAAAACCAAGAGTGTGAATACATTGATGTGCTTATTAAACATAAAATACAAACTTCATTACTGGGTGGTGGTGTCACATACCTTTAATCCAGCACTCAGGAGGCAGAGGCAGAAAGATCTGAGTTCAAGGGCCTGCCTGGCCCACAGAGTGAAAAAGAAAAAGGGAATACACACACACACACACACACACACACACACACACACACACACACACACACACACACACACACTCTTCAATTGGATTCTCACCAAAACAAGCTTACTATACTCACACAACGGCAAAGTGTGACTACTGACTGGATATTTGGTGACATTAGGGGCCCATATTAATTTTCTGTAAGGACGATGGTGGCTCTGGAGTTAGTTATGTTTGAGGCGGGGTCTAGCTTAGCCCAGGCACACCTTACTCTCATTTTGTAGACCCATCCACCTGGAACTTCTGAGTCTTCAGAGTACTGGGATTACAGGACAAGTGATGGTCCTCTGTCAACATAACAGTGCCAGTGACTGAACGCGGGCTCCATGCATGAGACAAGCACTTTATTAAGGGAGCAACATCCCAGCCCAAGGTTATCATCATCTTTAGATTAACTTATTCAGGAATGGCAAGATGGCTGAGGGAGTAGAAGCACCCACAGATGGAGGGAGAAAACCAACTCACGTAGGATCCTTACCCTTCTAGCAAGCTGTCATATGCTCACAAACACGTGCACACACAAAATAAATGAAATACAAAGAATAAGTAAAGAGCTGGCCCTGGTGGTGCATGCCTTTAATCCCAGTGCTCTTGGGAAGCAGGCAGGTCTTTGTGAGTCCCAGGACAAGCAAGGCTACAGAATGAGATCTTGTCTTAAAACAATACAAGGGTTCAGGTCCAAACTGGACAACACAGTGAGACCTCCTGTCTTATAAATGAATGAAAGACTCGTTGATTACGTACATGATGAAGACATAAAGTAGAGTACGGGCACCAGAGCGCACACGTGGAGGTCAGAGCACGACTTCTCCAGGACCTACTTTCTCCTTGTGCTGTGTTTTTGTTTCAGACAAGGTCTCTCCTGTTGCTTCTGCTGCTGTACTACAAACTGAGCTTCCCGCCAATTGTGCCTTCTCTCTCACACTGTTAACAGGAGTGCCAGGACTGCATCTACCCTTGCATACAGGTGCAGTCATAGGTCGTCAGATCACACAGGACCTGCTGGCTTTGTCTTTTGATATTCCTCCTTTCACACACGACAGTTCTTATAATAAAGAGTATACTAAAAAACAATGAAACCTGGGGCTGGAGGTGGCTCAGTGGTTAAGAACATTTAGTGCGCAATCCTGAGGACTAGGGTTCGGTTCTCAGCACCCATGCTGCAGGTTAAGAGATTGACAAATGCCTGTGAGTCTTTCTACTCTCTTCTGGCCTCCACAGGCATCCTCCCCACCACCCCAAAAGCACAGTCACACACACTCTTCAAAACCAAACCACCCAGTCAAACAGAACCCCCTCATGTACCTTCTCTGGTTCTTTCTTTAGATGAGACACCCCAACAAATTCTGCTTCCAGCTGGTAGGTCAGAGCCAGCACCTGGATATCTGTGGCAGAGAGGCTGGGGTAGTCCCCAGTTTTCTTGGAAAACTCAGTTACTGCAAGCAAAGAAGAGATTCCCAACCTTAGTCAAGGGCAAAACTGGCAAGTCCTTGGATATCATAGTATGGAAAGAACTCATGTTCCCATGTAGGGCCTGGAGAGATGGTTTATCAGTTAAGAGCACTAGCTGATCTTCCAAAGGACCTAGGCTTAATTTTCAGCATCCTCATGGTGGTTCAAAACTCTAACACCAATTCCAAAGGATCCAACACCCTCTTCGGGCCTCTGAGAGCACCAGGCAGATACACAGCACACAAACATATGTGTAGGCAACGCACCTATTCACATAAACCGGAACAAACTGGTATTGGCCATTGGATGACTAGTGAGGGTGCCTGGCAGCAAATGCAGCCGCCTGAGTTTGGTTCTGGGGTTTGCATGATAGAAGGAGAAGCCAGTTCTCTGCAGCTACCCTCTAAACTCATCCACATTGTGCCATGCACAAAAGCTTCTCAAAGGACTTAGAATCCATACTCCGTCTGGGAGACATGGCTCACTCCGTAATCCTGGCACTCAGGAGATGGAGACCGGAAGTTAAAGGTTACCCTCAGCCTCATAAAAGTTCAAGGTCAAGCCAGACTACTGGAGACCTTGTTTCAAAACACCACCACCAAATGACCAAACAAAAATAAAGAATCAGTATCCCATAAAAACAGCAACATCTACTTTCTGACCGTTTTCTCTTTGTGACTGAAAAACCTGTGCTCGCCACCACCAAGCCACTCACAAGGTAGCTCTGAGGTAACATTCTCATCCACGAGATCAAAGCACAGGACAAGGGGAGAGAAGAGTTCCTTACTACAGCTTGGTTATTAGTATAAGCCTCATCTTTCTAAGCTCTAACTCTTTTGTTTAAGTGTAACAGCTAGAGTAACTGCAGCAACCACATGGTGGCTCACAACCACCTGTAATGGATGCCCTCTGATGTGTCTGAGGACAGTGACAGTGTACTCAGATAAATAATAAATAAGTAAAACTTTAGATTAACAGACGGCTTGATTTCAAGATGGAAAGGAAGGTTAACTGGACTGTAACCATGGCCTAGGATGAAAGCAAGAGAGAGCTGTTGTGTATCAAAGGTCAGCTTTTTAAATAGTTTAAGAACTGCACACTGTGCCGGATCCACAGTGCATGGCAATGCTACAGTGTGTAAGACACTGACGATAAACACAAAATTTCCTCATATTACAACAGTGTCTTCTGATAATAACGGCATAACTGCTACATTTCCTATAAAATGGCATTAGCGGTGGGTCTGACAGTGAGTTTCTGTATGCTTATGAATGGCCCAGATGGGGCTGGAGAGATGGCTCAGTGGTTAAGAGCACTGACTGCTCTTCCAGAGGTCCTGAGTTCAATTCCCAGCAACCACATGGTGGCTCACAACCATCTGTAATGGGATCCAATGCCCTCTTCTGGTGTGTGTACACAGTGACAGTGTACTCATATAAATACACACATACATGAATGGCCCTGATGTGTATACATGCCTGTCTGTGCTCCACGTGTATGCCTGGTGCCCTAAGTTCAGAAGAGGGTGTCAGACTCCGTGGACTTGGAGTTAACAGATGGCTGAGTTGCCGTGTGGGTGCTGGGAATTGAACCTGGGTTCTTCAGAGGAGCAGCCTGTGATCTTAAACTGTTCGGTCATCCTTCCAGCCCCATAATGGTACCTACCCCCTTACTCCCACCTAGCAGGTGGGAGGTGAGGCAGATGTAGACAATTCTAAGTTCAAGGCCAGCATGGTCTATGTGGTGAGTCCCAGCTGGCGGGAGGTAAAGAGGTGAGACTCTGCCTCTGCCTCAAAAAAAAAAAAAAAAAAAAAAAAAAAGGGCTTCCTGGGCACCCAGCAAACCCAACAAACCTTTTCTGTATTTTTGTTAAGATTCACTTACTTGCCAACCAGGGATGGTGCATGCTTTTGGCCCCAGCACTGGAGAGGCAGAAGCAGATGGTTGAATCTGAGGACAGCCTGGCCTATAGAGTTCTAGGTCAAAGTTTTTGTTTATGCATTTGAGTGTTTTGTTAGCACGTAGGTTATGTGCACCATGTTGACCTATTTCCTCTCAACCATATCTTATGAGGTATTACTTGTATTTTGGGAAGCTGAAGCTGCCTGACAGAGATCCTATAACTGTCAAGTTGGTAGGAAAAGCTACAGAAACCACAAATTGGCAAAGTGGACCACAGCCAAGTCCACCACTTGCTACTTCTACTCCTGCTAACCTGGATTCCTGAAGAGGATGATGATCCCCAAGCCACTAGTTTTCTTTCAGAACTACTGCAAGACCTAAACAGGTCCCTTTTTCTTCTTTTTAAAATTTATTTTTGAGATGAGGTCTCACTATGTAGCCCTGGCTTGCTTGGAACCTCTGCCTCCGGATGGCTTGGACTAAAAACATGTGACATCACATTGGACCCAACCCCCCCTCCCCCTTTATTTTTAATATGACAGAGTCTCACTATCTAATTCAGGCTGGCCTGGGACCCATGACCCTGAAACCTCTGTCTCCCCAGAGCTGAGACTACAGCACTGGGCTAGCCTGCATGACTTTTTCTTACTTGAGGCTGCCTCTCTATTGGAAACTATAATCACCCAATAAACAAAGGACTACAGATCTACGGTTTTTATTTTTAAATCTCTTCAGTTTTTTGGCAGGACGGGGGCCACACTCAGAGCCTTCTGTATACCTGGCAAGCGCTCTCTCACTGAATCTTACTAGTCTACACAACTTTACTTCATGTTTCCAATTTGCTAGACACCATTCCATTTTCGTATGGCCTACAGTACTGCCGGAGATGTGGTAGATACCATTTCTAGTCTCGTTTTACGGTAAAGCTTAAAGCCTGTGTGATAAACGCTGGCGCACACGTTTATTAAAGCCAGGCTGAAGTGACTGTCTCTAAAACCAATGTTGACTGGTACCAGGGCAGGACTGTCTCCACTCGGGCCCGGCGTCCCTGCCAAGGCTGCGCCAGGACACTCACCTAGCCTCACGTACTCCGGGAAGGGTTCCTTGAACCGCAGCTCGTAGGGCAGCACTGCCAGCCGCCTGCGTGTGGCCTTGTCGCGAATCTCTCTCACCACCTCCCGGATGGTGTAGATGTTTTTTCCGATGTCCTGTGGACAGACCGGCCTAGTTATCCCACTCGCTTGACCCCACACGCACCCCTAGAGGGTCTCGTGCCCAGATCCCGTGGCGGAATCTCTAGTACCTGTAGAGGCGCATCCCTCAAGAAAGCTCCGGCGTCAGCCACAACGTGCTCCACAGGCGCCATGTTGGCTGCCAAGGACAGACCGCGCATGCGTATGGCGCTTGCGCTGTTCCCTAGGTTTGCACCGCACTCCTCCCGGACTGGAGAGGAACAGCTGCTGCGATTTCGCGGCTCCCCCTAGCGGCCACAAACCACCCCTTCAGGACTATGTGTGCCACTTGCCCTGCCAGGAGCTATGTGCGTGATTAAATTTGAGAGAATTCTTAAGTAATCTGCCTCGGAATTAATAGAGTTTTCTTTACTTTTAAAAGAAAAACCCGTAGATATGCACATGGTTGAAAGTCAGTAGCTAGAAAGAGAATCTATCATATAAATCAGTAAGGTGCGTTCGATTTTACAAGCAAGGAAGCCAAGCTGACTTGGCCAGATAACCTCCGAGCTGACCTGAAACCACTCTTTAAAATCCATTGTGTTACCTCCACATCAAACCAGATACACTCAAACTAATAGAAGAAAAAGTGGGGAAGAGTCTCGAACACAGGGGCACTGGGGAAATTTTCCTGAACAAAACACCAATGGCTTATGCTCTAAGATCAAGAATCAACAAATGGGACCTCATAAAACTGCAAATCTTTTGTAAAGCAAAAGACACTGTCATTAGGACAAAATGGCAACCAACAGATTGGGAAAAGATCTTTACCAATCCTACATGTGATAGAGAGCTAATATCCAAAATATACAAAGAACTCAAGAAATTAGACTCCAGAGAACCAAATAACCCTATTAAAAAATGGGGTACAGAGCTAAACAAAACATTCTCAGCTGAGGATTATCGAATGGCCAGAAAGCACCTAAAGAAATGTTCAACATCCTTAGTCATCAGGGAAATGCAAATCAAAACAACCCTGAGATTCCACCACACGCCAGTCAAAATGGCTAAGATCAAAAGTTCAGGTGACAGCAGATGCTGGCAAGGATGTGGAGAAAGAGGAACACTCCTCCATTGTTGGTGGAATTGCAGTCTGGTTCAACCACTCTGGAAATCAGTCTGGAGGTTCCTCAGAAAATTGGACATTCCACTACCTGAGGACCCAGCTATATCTCTCCTGGGCATATACCCAAAAGATGCTCCAACATACAACAAAGACACATGCTCCACTATGTTCATAGCAGCCTTGTTTATAATAACTAGAAGCTGGAAAGAACCCAGATGCCCTTCGATGGAGGAATGGATTAAAAAAATGTGGTACATCTACACAATGGAGTACTACTCAGCTATCAAAAACAATGACTTCATGAAATTCATAGGCAAATGGAATAAACTAGAAAATATCATCCTGAGTGAGGTTACTCAATCACAGAAAAACACACTTGGTATGCGCTCATTGATAAGTGGATATTAGCCAAAAAGCTCAAATTACCCAAGATGCAATCCATAGACCACAGGAAGCTCAAGAAGAAGGATGACCAAAATGTGGATGCTCCCACTCCTTCTTAAAAGGGGGAAAATATCCATAGGAGGGGATAGGGAAGCAAAGTTTAGAGCAGTGACTTAAGGAATGGCCATTCAGAGCCTGACCCACATGTGGTCCATATATATATAGCCACCAAAACTAGATAATATTGATGAAGCTAGAAAATGCATGCTGAAAGGAACTGGATATAGATCTATCCAGAGAGACACATCCAGAGCATGTCCAATACAGAGGTCAAGGCTAGCAGCAAACCACTGAACTGAGAACGGGACCCCCTTGGGGGGAAATTAGAGGAAGTATTGAGAGAGTTGAAGGAGCTTGCAACCCCATAAGAACAACAATGCCAACCAACCAGAGCTTCCAGGGACTAAACCACTATGGAAAGACTATACATGGACTGACCCAGGGCTCCAACTGCATATGTAGCAGAGAATAGTCTTGTTGGGGCATCAGGGAAAAGGGAAGCCCTTGGTCCTGCCAAGGTTGAACCCCCAGTGCAGGGGAATATGGGGCGGCAATAAGGGGGATGTATAGGGGGAATATCGGTATGGGGGAGGGGGAGGAGAGGGAATGGGGGCTTATGGACAGGAGACCAGGAAGGGGAATAACCTTTGAAATGTAAGTAAAGAAATATATCTAATAAAAAATTTTTAAAAAATCCATTGTTATACAGTCATGCAATGCAGCCCTACTTTATTTGGGACAATGATTGTGTTACTAGATATCCTCGTCCCACCTTCCCAAACAAGGCACATGATTCTCTAGAAAATTGAACAGAAGGGGTATTAATGACTATTAATGACTTCCAATTTTCCTTTCAAATCTGAGATTAGGAGATGTGGGCTGCTACATGCGGACAATGCTGATCTGAGTCGTTAGCCTCTGTTTTCATTTCAACTGTCCTGTTTCACTCATCTGTCCAGTGTCAAAAATAGGCGCGCACCACGCAGGTGCCACAATCCTCTGGGCTGGAGTGAAGGGCACCTGTGGTCCACCTAATCTAAGTGTGGGAACCTAATTCTTTCTGGTCTGCTTTCAACAGCTGAGCCAGCCATCTGCCTAGTCCTAGAGAACTCTTTTTTTTTTTTTTTTTTTCTTTTCTTTTTTTCAGAGCTGGGGACCGAACCCAGGGCCTTGTGCTTGCTAGGCAAGCGCTCTACCACTGAGCTAAATCCCCAACCCCTAGAGAACTCTTTCTAAGCATTTATGTCCAATTCTTGTTCCAAGTCCACATTTTCTAGGAAGTTCCATCTAAAATTTCCTAGCAACTACACTTGTTAGAGCTCCAAGAATTGTCTTAGAGTCTTTCTATAAGCTCCGCTGCTCTTAACCTTCTGCCTCAGTGCTCATATTGCAGGCATGTGATACCACTTCCTATTTTATTAAGGCATTACCAACAAAAGCATTCAGGGTGGGAACCTCTGCGCCATCCTCGGCCCCACCCCCACCAACAGCCATGTTCACTGCCCTGCAGTCAACATCACTCGGAAATGTTTGTCTGCGCTCTTCCACCCTCTTCTCATTATTTTAGATCAAGCTTTTATCTCTTCCCCAGATCTCTCTATCTGTAATGGATTTTCCACATTGACCTAAACAGTGACTGAAGATACAGGAGCCAGAGTCTAGTATAAGAGATTTACACAAGTTAAAAGTTTATTCTAGAGTTTAAACTCTAGAATAAAAACTGATGTAAAGCTAGTCCTGGTGGCTCATGCAGACAGCCCCATCGCTTTGGCTTTAAGGTTGGCTCACTGACAGGTAGGGAGAGTGAGAGTTCAGGTCATTCTTAGTCACATATCTAGTTCAAGGTGAGCCTGGGCTACAGCTGATTCTGTCTCAGATAAGTGACACAAAAGAATCTGATTTGGGTCAGCGATTCTGAAACTCAAGTGTGCATCACAACCCCCTGGAGAACTCATACAAATGAGCTCACTGGGTCTCAGTTTCTGACTTGGTAGGTGCAGGCATGGCCTGAGAAGTGACATTTCTGGTAGCCCAGGGAGTCCAAAATCACCTATGACATAGTTTAAGGCCTTTCTGGGCTACATGGAACCCTGACTCAAAGAAATCATTAAAGGACAAGTCTGGGAGTGGCTGCTCCCGCTCAGTACGCTTGTGATGTTGTCAGTACACTTGTGTGGCATCTGCAGTGTCAGTGGTGGTTCCCTGTGAGCCTGGACTGCACGATGACTTCCAGGTTAACCAGGGCTAGAGAGAGACCCTGGCTTTTAAAAAGAGTTGGGCAGGGTTGGGGATTTAGCTCAGTGGTAGAGCGCTTGCCTAGCAATTGCAAGGCCCTGGGTTCGATCCCCAGCTCCGAAAAATAGAAAAAAGGGGAAAAAAAAAAAAGAGTTGGGCAGTGGCAGCACACGCCTTTAATCCCAGTACTCACTCGGGAGGCAGAGGCAGGTGGATCTGTAAGTTCAAGGCCAGCCTGGTCTACAAAGTGAGTTCCAGGACAGCCAGGGCTACATAATGGGATCCTCCTGCCTTAGAAGAACAAGATGGGGGCTGGAGAGATGGCTCAGTGGTTAAGAGCCCTGACTACTCTTCCAGAGGTCCTGAGTTCAAATCCCAGCAACCACATTGTGGCTCACAACCCTCCGTAATGAGATCTGACACCCTCTTATGGTGTCTGAAGACAGCTGCAGTGTACTTGTATAGAATAAGTAAATAATAAATATTTTTTAAAAAAATAACAAAATGAAACAAAACAAAAACACCCCCCCCAAAAAAGGCTGCAATTTCAATTCAAAACTGGGGAAGCAGGGGCTGCAGGATCACTAAGAATTTTAGGCCAGATATGCAATGAGTTCCACACTAGCTGAGGCTAGAGTAAGATCACGTCTTTAATAATAATGATAATAAAAGCTGACTGGAGAGCCATTAAGAACACTGGCTGCTATTTCTGGGACTTGAGAGCTCAATTCCCAGCACCACGTGGCATCTCATGATAGTTGATAGCTCCAGTTCCTGGGGAGGTCATACTCTTCTGGCTTCCAAAGGTGTAACTGGGCTCCAGACCTTAAGGCAACTATATCCATGGTGGAAGTGCCGCTCAGGCCACAGAACTCGGCACGCGCAGCACCACCCGCCAAGAAGTAAACACAGACCGATCCGCCCAAGCCCATAATTCCAGGAAAGCCTCGAAATCACTGACCTTGCCTTCTGGCTTCTGCAGTTCTGCTTCTGGCTAACAGTTCTTGCTAACTAAAGTATTGACATGTTTTTTTGTGCTTGAAACCTCACCCTGAGAAAGGCTCAGGGCTACACTGGGATCCTGAACACCTAGTGTAGTCACAGGCTAGCTAAAAAAAACTTTCTGTTGGCTTAAACCCATGTCGAAGATTCTCCACAGTTTTGGAGATCCCACCGAGGTTCCCAGAGACCTGACCTTAAGACACTGTGGGTTTTAGACTCTAGGAGTGGGTACGATTATGGTAGTCTAGGAACTCCTAGGGAATGCACAACCTGAATTCCAGATCCCCAAGTCTTCTGATCAATCCCTGTCTAATACTTCATAGGAGTCTGACACTGCAACCCTGAAAGGGAGCAAATTAGAACGCCACCTGGTCTGTCACCTCCAGAGGTGAGTCTGGTTAAGGCGCTTTCCGTTCGGACACATAGGAGGGGTCAGGAGTGGCCACTTAACTAGTGTCCAGGAACCATGTGTGATGTCACTGGATTCCCATTCTGTTCAGTGGGTTTTTAGCATATAGATATGACATGTGTTTGTTTCCCTGTATTAACCAATGGCTTTTTCTGAAGAGAACCCTCTGGCTTAAGACCTGTGCCTCTCCTGTTGGGGACCCAAATCCTCTTGGCTCTGCCAGGTCACCCAAGTGACCAAAAAAATCAAAAACCAAAAAACCCCACAATGACAACAAAAAAACAAAAACAAAAACAAAACAACAACAAAAAAAAAACAAACCCAAAACTAAACAACAAAAAACCCCAAGAAAACAAAACAAAGCCACAAAACTATTCACCAACAAAAAACAAACAAGACAAAACCAAACCAAACCAAACTTGTTGTTTTGTTGCTTGACTTCTGCTCACCAGTGTGGGTCACGCGCGCACACACACACACACACACACACACACAGGAGGGATGCATCCCAGGAAGGGAAGGGAAGGGGAAATAGTTCCTCCCCCAGGTGAGCATTCTCTCCCTTTCCCCCATCCCATGCCTGCTCTAAGCAGCCCCTGGGAAGGGGAAAAGTTCCCCTGGGCTGATCCTGAAGGAAAAGAGAAAGTCCTGCTCCTTTCTCTTTCATTCGTCTGCTTTTAAACTACTGATTTGGGAACCCGCCATTCTCTGAAGAAAGTAGGAAAACTACCCTGGTCTTGGCAGGGGGGTCGATGCCGGACAAGGAGTTTCCCTTCTGGGTAATACTAACCATGGAGACTTACAAAACTTTTTTTTGCTAGGTCCATTTTAGAAGGATTAAAGATTAAAAAGATTGGGGCTGGAGAGATGGCTCAGTGGTTAAGAGCACTGACTGTTCTTCCAGAGGTCCTGAGTTCAATTCCCAGCAACCACATGGTGGCTCACAACCATCTGTAATGGGATCTGATGCTCTCTTCTGGTGTGTCTGAAGGCAGCGACAGTGTACTCATATAATAAATAAATCTTAAAAAAAAAGATTTCCTTTGTCACCCAGTCAGCTCTTGTTATTAAAGAAATTATAGAAGTTAGAAAAATTTTAAAGTATAAGCAGGTTCCAGTTGCTGGAGTGTATTAGGATTTTCCAGACTTATGGAATGAATCAATCTCTCTCTCTCTCTCTCTCCCTCTCTCTCTCTCTCTCTCTCTCTCTCTCTCTCTCTCTCTCTCTCAAGCTCTGATGCCAGTGAGGGAACAGCGAAGGAATGGATGTGCTAGCAAGGCAAGCCCTCCTGCTACTGTCCTTACATAGGCTGCCAGCAGAAGGTGTGGCCCAGACTGAAGGTGTATCTTTTGGCCTCAAGACCTGATTAAAGGCCTGTGTCCTGCTTCAAGATCCTGATCACAGATGTGCGCCTCCATTTCTGGACTGTAGTTCCTTCCAGACATAGTCAAGTTGGCAACCAGGAATAGCCATTGCATGGAGGTAGTGTCATGTGTGTAACAGAGAACTGAATGGACAGGACCTTTTGCATCAACTGAAAGCCACCTCACCTTCTCTGATGGTGAGACATAGAGTTACAGATACCCGGCAAAGTCTTGGTGTCTCACCCTTTGTCAGATAATATCTATCTCCTAGCTGAGAGCTTTACCTCCAATCAAAAGATACAGTGGGACTATCTCTCCTACTGAAAACAAAGATTCATAGGGGTAGGGACAGAAACCAACCCCCTAGGACTGGCCCAACACCAGGTTCCTATAATTAACTGTTCGACTAACCAGTTCAGCTACCCCTAAGCAAATTAAACAATAGCCAGTGGTTCTGGAAACAAAAAGGGAAATTGCAGTCTCTCCTGGCTTGGAGACAGGCATCCTGGTGCTCTGTTAGTCATCCTGGAACATACCTCCTCTGCTTATGAAGAAACCTGGGACCTCTGATTCTCATGAGTCTGATTCTTCCAGAGGAAAAGGTATACATTCTCTTGGATCTGAACCACACATTCTTCAGCCTCCCATTGGTGAGGTGAGTCAACTCATCTTTGCTTTTAAATGGACGGATTCAGAGAGAGGTTACAGTAGCTAACTTACATGGACTAGGTTGCTCCAAAGATTTAAAAATTCCCTGTTTGATGAGGCAATAAATGCTGACATCCTGCCTTTCTGTCAGAGGTTTCTCAGGAAAACAGGTTATAAAAGGGCCACTGAGGGACTGTACAGACCTTGGGCTATAAAATGTCAGCTAAGAAAGCCACACTTTGTATATCAGAGGCTACCTATCTTAGCTACCAGCTGAGGAGAGGCAAAGGAGTCTGTCTCAGAGTAGGATTTCGGCCATCCTTCCTTCAGATCCCATTAGAGACAGACTGGAGAGTTCAGCTAAGTATTGCTGTCTCTGAATACAAGCTTGTGGAAATAGCAAGGACTCTACACCAGCACAAATGTAGGCACTGAGCCCCTGATATGGACTGAGACTAAGCCAGAGTATTTGCAGTTTAAAAACAGCTCCGACTTCAGCCTTAGCACTTCCGGGTGTCTCAAAACCTTGTCATCTGTCATCTGTTTGTCCAGGAAATGAAAGACAAGAAGGATTTTAACCCAAACTTTGGGGTTGTGGGAACCCTGTGACAAACCTGTTGAACAACTGGACCCTGTAGCTGTGGCAGCTACTGCTACTGCTAGTTACAAACAAGTTAACTCTGGGTCAGGATCTTTATAACCCCCAGGTCCCATGTGACTGAGACCCTCCTCTGAGGAACACCAGAATGCTGGCTGTCTAAAGCCTGTGTGGGCCCTACTCCTGGCCTACCCTCAAGTGAGAATCCAAGGCCATCAATTCGACTACCCTCTTGCCTGATAATGAAGGTAATTGTCCGTGACTGTCACAAGATGAAAGATGAACCAGGTATAAGAGAGCTGTACTTGAACTGACATGATTTTGGCCCAAGCCAAGGACTTCAGCCGAGAGAACAGAACTGATTGCTCTGACCCAGGCTCTCACATGGTGTAAAGAAAGTTTGCTATCATATACATGGACCGTCACAATGCTTTTACTGCTGGGCATTCCACAGTATGATCTATAGCGAAAGAGGATCTTCTCACTGCTGGATGAAAAAGGACATTGGAAAATCTTGGCCCTCCTAGAGATTTTTTGGCTTTCCCTATGAATTGCTGGCCTCCACTGCCAGCTGTTGGCCATCCAACAAATGGTCCTAAGACCAGTGGGGCCTATTGCCTCCATAATAAAGAAGAAATGGATGGCTCAAACCTATAGGCAGGTGGAGGACACCAAAGGGAAAGATCATTCTTCCAGAAACAACTGGCAGGACTCTGGTAATTGACCTTCACAAGGCTACTCATCTGGAGTAGCCTGACAAAACTTTCTGTGTTGCTCAGACAGCCTGGCACAAGATGTCTCAGCCAGATGCCAGACTTGTGCTCAATTAATCCAAAACAGAGATCCCTTATTCAGAAAGGGTTCTGAATGAGACGTCAACACCCCGGCAAACTCTGGGAGAATTGACTTCACTGAGATCGAGCTACCAGGGGAGGATACAAGTCCTTTTCAGATGGATAGACGCATTCCTCACCCAGAATGAAATTGCTCAAATAGCAGGTAAAAACCCCTCCAGGAACTGGCCCCTTGATTTAGCCTCCCCTAGCAATGGGGTCTGACAATGGTCTGGCTTTCAGAGCCCAAAACCTTTCAACTAATAATCAGAAATAGATAGAGAACTTCATTGTGCACATAGACATGGTCAAGGTCCGACCCCCACTGCCTTCGTGCCTGCTTCTGGGAACTGAAAAAGGCAGATACAGGAGAGGTGATGTCTAAAGTGGCTACAGGCCAGCAAGCCATATTCCGTTTTGTTCACTTCCTGATGCCCATTTTAAAAGTCTGGTTGAACTGGAGAGAGAAAAGATATGGGAATTTATCTTTTGAGATAGGAATATAGAGTTTACAATTCCATGCAAGCCCTGTGGCCTGGCCCTCTGGTTGCCTGGAACAAGGGAGTTTCCATTGCAAAAATTAGAGTTGTGAAACTTAGACTTCCTGAAAAATCCCTTAAGGAAGATTCTGGCCTTTGGAAAACAGAGGAAACCAGGGCAATCAATACCACAGGAAGGGATCCTAGGATAGAGTTCATCATCCCCAGCCAGAAATCAGACTGTCAGCCCATTGACTGATAAAAGTGTGACTTGGATATACTTCTCAGGAGATAAAGGAAACTATGTATGGCTTTGGGGGACACCTGTCATTTTTATGCTAATTGATCAAGAGTAATTAGGAAAAAGTCTTGTCATGGTAGAGGAAAACTTCAAAAAGAAAAACAGACAATGACATAAATCAAATAATACCAGTCTTGGGCTGCAGAGATGGCTCGGAGGTTAAGAGCACTGACTGCTCTTCCAGAGGTTCTGAGTTCAATTCCCAGTAACCACATGGTGGCTCACAATCATCTGTAATGAGATCTGATGCCCTCTTCTGGTGTGCATGAAGACAGCTACAGTGTACTCATAAAATAAACAAATCTTTTTTTTTCTTTTTTAAACAAATCTTAAAAAAAAAAAAAAGTCTGTTTTCTTGGTCCCCTGGCTAACTACTCTGCTGTCAGCACTGGATGGACCTCTAATTCTCATTCTGATTGGCTGAATGATAGGCCAGTTATCTATCAGTGTATCCCGTTCAGTAAAATTAATGGTCCTTAGGACCAACTATGCTTTTTATGTTTTGAAACACCTTTTCTATGTAGCTCTGGCTGTCCTGGAACTTGCTCTGTAGACCAGGCTGGCCTTCAACTCACAAAGATAACTGGCTTCTGCTTTCTGAGTGCTGGGAGTAAAGGTGCACTTCACTTCCTGGCCCACTTCTCCCTCTTTAGTCCATAATTTGACTCACTCGCTAAGAGCTGACTCCATGGTGGGAGTCCACTCAGGCCATAAAACTCAGCACACAGACAGCATCAGCTGCCAAAGTGAAAACAAAGACCTAATCCACCCAAGTCCATGTGTCTGGGAGTCTCTAAATGTGCTAACCTTGCCTTTTGGCTTCTGTAGTTCTGCTTCTGACTCTTTCTGCTAACTGGAGTATGTCAACCCAGAACATGAGTTTTGCATTTAAAACCTTGGCCTGTGAAAGGCTCGATACTACACAGGGCTCCTGAACACCTAGTGTCGTCACAGAGTGGCTAATAAAGACTTCCTTTTGGTAGATACGCCTCAGCAAAGGCTCCTGACACTCAGCTGGTACACAGTATACATGCCAGCGAAACATCTATAGAATAAAATGTAATAAAAATTTAATATGGGGGTTGGGGATTTAGCTCAGTGGTAGAGCGCTTGCCTAGCAAGCGCAAGGCCCTGGGTTCGGTCCCCAGCTCCGAAAAAAAAAAAAAAAGAAAAGAAAAGAAAAAAAAATTTAATATTTCAGTTAACAAAACCAAACCCAACAAAAAGCCAGGTGGTATGGCACCTATCTGTAAGCTGAACAATCAACTGGGAGGTGAATGCCAGCCTAGGTTACAAACTCTGCCTCCACTGGTCTCCTCTCTCACCCCCGCCTCCCGCCCCAATGGTATAAGCTGGTAATCCTAACTACTCAGAGGTTGAGGTAATGGAATTAAAAGTTCGAGGTTAGTTGGAGCACTTGAAACAAGACCGTTCCAAAGAAAAACCAGAAAGTTAGCAAAATGGCTGGGAACACAGGTCAGTTTTAACGCCCTTGACTAGTTCTGTGCAGACAGTTAGATTCGACTGTCAATCTTGCAAAACCCAGAAAGTTTCTGCTGTCCAGGCTGTGGTGAGGTACGCCTACAATGCCAGGAATTAGGAGGCCAAGGACAGCATTGGGTTCCAGGTCAGCCAGGGTTACATAGACTCCCTGTTTGCTAATTCATAAGGTTCAGTTTACTGCATATACGGAGATAATGGGAGTTGATTCCCCATGGGGGCACTTATGGACTCGAGAAAAGTTTTGAAGGGATGTCATGTCGTCTGTGTCCTGTCCCGTGCCCCACTCCCATCCCCCTTCCCAGTTTTGTTTTTTGGAACAATAGCAGATAACTTACAAAGGCCAGGGTATTTATACTTCCAGAACTGAGAACAAGGCCTTGCACATAGTTGGCACCGGCTGTCAAAATTACACGAGATGCTTAAGGTTTTGACCAGCGTACATCTATGGTGTCAATACATTCTTTGCAAATTTGGGGACATGCTTATAGTGACACGGTTTATCTGACATTCAAATGTAAGGAGCGTACTGGTTTTTATCCAGCAACCCCTACAAGATTTGCCGACTTAACTGACCGGATGATCTTCTCCCACCTGTACTATGGGGAAAAAACAATTCTACCTGCTTCCAAAGGAATAAATAAAGCCCCTGGTACCGGTGAACCCTCATTTTATACGCCCGCTCCAGCATAGCCCTGGTGGTCCTTTCACTCCGGCCCTCACCGGGTCAAATGCTCACAGCCCGGCTCTAGGTGGTCCGCACCTGCGCGCCCCGGCCAGCCTCTTCCGGGTCAGGTGACCGCGCGCGCCCACGTGACCCGGTCTGAGTGCGGGCGCTGGAAGGCGGAAGTGGAGCGGAGTTAGGCGCCGCTGGTGTGGCCGCGGCAGGTAGGTTGCGCGGGCACTGGGGGCTCGGCAGCGAGCGGGTGGCGCGGGACAGCCAGGGGCGGCGGGCGGCGCGAGGGGCCGGGGGCGGCGCGGGGCGGGCGCCGGGGGGCGGCGGCTTCCTGTGGGAGGGGCCTGGCGCGCGGTTCCGGCCTCCGAGGAGGGGTGTCCCGACTCGCGCCCGGGCGGGGTGGGCGCGGGGCCCGGCGGGAGTCGCCCGTTGCTGGCGTTTCCGGAAGGGGACCCCAGCCTGGGCGCCTGCGGTGTGGAGGAGCCGCGTCTGTGAAGGGGGGCCGACTTCGGCCGGGGAGACTCGCATGCTCCCCGGAAGGGGCTGCCTGGGAGTGGGCGTCTGGCTAGTAGAGACTGGAAGAAAAATCTGGACGTTGCGGCCTGGACCCCATTCTGAGAGTCTCTTCCTTCCGTCCTCTTTGAAGATGATGGCGACCCGAGACTTTGATACCGGTCCTGTTTAGTTTTTAAACTTCAGGAGGGATCCCTGAGTCTTGGTAGTCTGACTCTGGTCACACCCACTTTGCCCTGTTTGGGTAGGGTTTCCACTTGTTGGGAGCTTAGCCCTTCCTATCATCTTTCTTTGAGATGCTCCCAGATCGGGTCATCTTCGAGGCAAAAATAAAAAAAAAAAAATTAAAGACGTGTAGGTGCTTTGCTGTGATCATAACAAGACTTTTAACCTACACTGTTGTCAGCAGCGACATGGACCAGCGTTACCGCAGCAATGCATTGACTGCTGAAGTCTTGGACCGTTGAAAGTCTTCCCATATCGCTTTGATACGTTTCCTCTAAAGCTTAAATTATGCAGCTTCCTTTACTGTGTGACTGCTTATCTTGACCAGCTGTGACTAGGTGGGGTGACTGAGAAGTTTCTGTTGTGTTCCTTAGAACTGTGACCTAGATCTTAGTTTTTGAGGCTAAAATACCCATCTTAAGATTCTTAGTCCTCTAGGCTGAGTCCTGAAGATGGCCTCAAGTTCCAGGCCAGCCTGGGCTAACCAGTAAGACCTGAATAAACAAACATCCTCTTTCCCCTTCACATTTGCTAAGGTTTGCAGAAGTGAAATGAAGTTTATGAGTGCAACGAAGGTGTCAGGGTTCAAATGGTACAGTGACAAGAACCAGAATCAAAGGTCGCTGGGGGGAAAAACATTAATACATTAGGGGTTGAAGACTTGGGGATATATTACAAGCATTTAAAAGTTAATTTTTGTAGCAGTCTCGAGAAGTCATTCCCACTTCATAGATAACAAACTGAGAGAGTTGACTTAAAATAAAAGATGTAATTTTGGGGCTGGGAATTTAGCTCAGTGGTAGAGCGCTTACCTAGGAAGCGCAAGGCCCTGGGTTCGGTCCCCAGCTCCGAAAAAAAGAACCAAAAAAAAAAAAAAATGTAATTTTGTTTGTGTGTGTGTGTTCCTGTGTGTATGAGCTCACTGAGGCCAGATGAGAGCGTTGGGTCCCTTGGAGCTAGGGATATAGGTGGTTGTGAGCCTCTGGGTTTGCATGCTGGGAACTGAACTTTGGTCCTGTGGAAGAGCTATAGGTGCTCTTACCTGTATCTCGTTAGTCCCAACCTGACACTTCATTTTGTTTTTCTTCCTTGTTTATTGTCTTCTTCCTGCTAGGACTGTAAATCATTCAAGGGCTGTGATCCAATATTACATGACTTCTTTGGCTACTAGCTCTGTGTTAGGAGTACTTGGTCAGTGTTTGAGAAATAAATGAGGTTTTAAAGGTCACACTGCTTGCTGTATGTAGTGAACAAAGGGTTTGAACATAAGTTTTCTGTCACTTTCTCTGTTCAGTGTTATTGGTCTATGGGAAAACCATGAGGAAAAGGCTTCAATTGGCTTGTCTGTCTCTTTTACTTTTTTTTTTTTTGGTTTTTGTTGAACATTGTACCTTACCACTGAGCTCCATAGCCCTTCTTTTTTGTAATTTTTATTTTTTCCTTTTGAGACAGGATCTCAGTAAGTTGTCTGGTGTGATTTCAAATTCCCGTAGCTCAGGCAAGCCTTGATCTTGTGATCCTTTTGCCTTCGTCTCCACAGTAGTTGGGATTTGAGGCCTGTACCACTCAGGCCATATTAGTCTTTCACTTAATGACTATGTCTCCATCTGCAAAGAACTGATACCAGATTCTCATTTAATTTAATTTAATTTTATTTTTTTGGTTATTTATTTGAGACAAAGTTTTACTGTGTAGACCTGGCTGGCCTAGAACTCATGAAGATCCACCTGCTTCTGCCTCCCAAGTGCTGAAATTAAAACTGTACTATTAACTGTGCTCAACCAACCTCCCCTCCCCTTCCCCTCCCTCTCTCCCTCCCTTCCTTCCTTCCTTCCTTTCTCTTTTTTTTTTTCCCCTTTTCTTTTTTTCGGAGCTGGGGACCGAACCCAGGGTCTTGCACTTGCTAGGCAAGCGCTCTACCACTGAACTAAATCCCCAACCCCCCCTTTCTCTCTTTTGAGACAGGGTCAAACTGTGATTTTTTTGGCTTTTTGATAGAAGGTAAGTTATAGCTCAGGCTGGCCTCAAACTGGTTATGTTGCCGAGGAACTTAGGATAGATTCTCTTGTCTCTCCCTTTCAAGAGTTAGGGTCCAGGCCTTCACTCACCATTGCGCCTGGCCCAGTGTCTCATTCAATGCCAGCTCTATGAAGGTTGCATTGCTTCATTCGAGGATGAAGAAACTGAGGCTTGCTGAAGCCCTGATGTTGGATTCTAGAACTAGTGAACAAATGCAAGAGTTGGTTCTCTCCTACTATATGGATCCTGGGAATCGAGTTCCAGTTGTCAGGTGGTAGCAGATACCTTTACCTGATGAGCCACCTTTTCTACCACCTAGGTTTTTTATTTCTAGACATAGTATTTTTAGTTCATAGAAGCGATAAAAATTTCATCTTAAAATAGTTTTCAAATATAAAAAGTATGCTATTAGATTGGGTATAAGTGGCAAATATACCTGTAATCTGAGCACTTGGGAGGTAGAGGCAGGAGGATTGCTAGAAGTTCAAATGTTCAGGTATAATGTGGGTTACGAGAAGAAAAGGAAAGAAAAGACATGTAGATAAAACAGAAAAGGACTGGAGAGATGTCTCAGTGGTTAAGAGCACTGGCTGCTCTTCCAGAGGTCCTGAGTTCAAATCCCAGCAACCACATGGTGGCTCACAACCATCTGTAATGGGATCCGATGCTCTCTTCTGGTGTGTCTGAACACAGCTAGAGTATATTCACATACATGAAATAAATAAATCTTAAAAAAAAAAAAACAGAAAAGGGTCAGAGAAAAGATTGTAAATGTATAATGTAACCTATACTGCTGAGAAAACCCTGCCTGCTCTATACTTGTGTACAGCCTCAGTGCATTGCAGAGTGATTTATAAACTGTAGAAGTTTGTCTTGAGAGTGGAGGCTGGGAAGTCTGAGATGGAGGGTATGATGGTTTATATGTGCTTGACCCAGGGAATGGCACTATTAGGAGGTGGGGCCTTAGTAAGGTAGGCGTGTCAGTGTGGGCATGGGCTTTAAGACCCTCACCCTAGCTGCCCTGAAGTGAGTTTCACTAGCAGCCTTCAGATGAAGATGTAAACCTCTCAGCTCTGCGTGCACCATGCTGTCTGGATGCTGCCATGCTTCCACCTTGATGATACCGGACTGAATCTCTAAACCTGTAAGCCAGCCCCAATTAAATGTCTTTTTTTTTTTTAAAGAAATCGATTCTATGTATATAAGTACACTGTCGCTGTCTTCAGACACTCCAGAAGAGGGCATTGGATTCCATTACAGATGGCTGTGAGCCACCATGTGGTTGCTGGGATTTGAACTCAGGATCTCTGGAAGAGCAGCCAGTGCTCTTAACAGCTGAGCCATCTCTCCAGCGCCCCCAATTAAATGTCCTTTATAAGACTTGTCATGGTGTCTGTTCACAGCAGTAAACCCCTAATTAAGACAGAGGGTCTACTATTTTTTTTTTTTTTTGGTTCTTTTTTTCAGAGCTGGGGACCGAACCCAGGGCCTTGCGCTTCCTAGGCAAGCGCTCTACCACTGAGCTAAATCCCCAACCCCGAGGGTCTACTTTTGGAGGGCCTTCTTGCTAAGTCATTCCATCGTAGAATGCAAGAGAACAAGCATATGCATAGGACTAGGGCCCTGTCATGTGTTCTGTGAGCACCAGGCCTCTCGTGACCTAATCTCGTAAGGGTTCCTCCTCCCAACCCTGTTGCACTAGGGTAAAGTTTCCACAACATACACTTTGGGGACCTATTCAAACCATAGCTTCTGTCAGAGTTGTCTTTTCCTGGAAAATAGTCTTCCTCCGTAGATAGTTGTACACCCTTACTTTATTACAGGCATTGTTCTGGAGTCTTACTGTTCAGTATGGAGGCCACTGATCACATAGGCTGTCAAACCTTGGTACAGTCATGAATGTCAGATACATCAGAATTTGTAGAGTCAACATGAAAACTTCAATGTTGTGTTGATTTTTGTTTGCTTGGCTTTTTGTTTTTCCCATGGCAGGGTTTCTCTGTGTAGCTCTGGCTGCCCTGGAACTTACTCTTTAGATTGGGCAGGCCTCAAACTCACAGAGATCTTCCTGCTTTTGCCTCTGGAGTGCTGGGATTAAAGGCATGTGCCACTACTGCTGACTCCATCTGATGTTTTTATATTCTAGTAA
The DNA here is from genome assembly GCF_021556685.1 of Rattus norvegicus. Taxonomy (NCBI): domain Eukaryota; kingdom Metazoa; phylum Chordata; class Mammalia; order Rodentia; family Muridae; genus Rattus; species Rattus norvegicus. Next base: position 50,467,109 of record NC_141552.1, read on the forward strand.
AATCATATAAATGTAATCTATAAATATATGCTATGAATGGTAATGTTTTATATTTACTATGTTAAAGACAATATAATGAGTTTCAGCAAGGTGTATGTAGTGACACATACCTATAATCTTAGCACTGCTTTTTGGGGAGTTATGGGGGCAGGTCTCACACTTCGTCAGTGCTCAGACTTTCTGGAATTTATATTGTAGCTCAGGCTAGCTTTAAATTGATATTCCTTCTGCCTTAGCCTCCTGGGTGCCAGGATTACGGGTGTGCTGGCTCTTGTCTGAAGATCCCAAAGGGGAGAAGGCATAGAGCACAGGACTGAGTGTGGGTAGAGCAGTCCAGGCGAAGGGCTAAGCAAGATCAAATGGCTGGAAGGAGAAACACCTTGACAGGTTTGGGGACCAGCCAGGAACACAGTGTGGCTAGAGAAGGCCAAGTGAGTGTTGAGAATGAGTTCATAAGGGTTTGGGGTGTGAGAGGGAACATTGGGCAGGTCAGGGAAAGCCTTGTAGGCCTTTGTGTGAATGCTGGTTTTCACAGGATGAGTGAAGCATTTGAGCTGAGGAGTGGATACTGTCCTGCCTTTCAACAGGGATTGTTATGAGGAGGAGAAAGAGGAGCCAGGGTAGAGGCAAAAAGATGTATGAGGAGGGCGTTGTCACACAGGAAAACGCACTGGGACATACTCTGAAGCTCAGCCAGGAGGATCTGCGAATGAGGACTTGGGTATAGAATGTGAGAGGGAGAGAGCAGGCAAAGGTGACTCAAGGTTTGGATATGAACAGGGAGAAAATGGAGTTGTCGTTAAATGAGGGAAAAGAGCTGGAGATGTGGCCCAGTTGGTAGGGTATTTGTGTAGTGCGCATAAAGCCTGGGGTCTGATCCCCAGCACGGCATAAGTAGGCTGTGGTGGCACACATCTGTAATGCCAGCACTCAGGAGGCAGAGACTGGAGGAGGATTAGAGTTCAGTCAGGGTTATCATCCTGTGGAATCCAGCCTGGGTTACATAAGACCCTGTCTCAGTAAACAAAAGCATAGGGAGAGACTGGGGGGGAGCCAGGGCTTAGGTTCAGTTTTGTTCACATTGATTGTACAAGGCCTATTATGAACCAGGAGAAGATGCTGGGGCAGTTAGATGAGGAAGTCTGGTGGCGAACAGGAGCAGGAGATGTGTACATGGCAGCTGTTATTGTGTAGCCTGGAGTTGAGACTGGACTAGGTCACCCAGAGAGGAGTGTAAATATATGTCCAAGAAGAATGTTGCTGTTGAGCTTGAACTTGTAGAGTAAGTCTCCGTCAACACTGGGCCGTGTGTAAAGACCACCTAAGTACTGCAGGGAAGTTGGGTCTCTCTTTCATATAAAGATGACACCCCCCCCCCCCCCCCCCCGCCGCCAACACACATACACACTTTTTTCCTCCAAGACAGGGTCTCTCTCTCTTTGTATAACCCTGGCCATCCAGCTGGCTTTGAACTCAGAGATTCACCTGCCTCTGCTTCTAAAGTTCTGGTATTAACATTGTGTGCCACCCTCTCCTGGCTAAGACAAGGTCTTATTATGTAGCCCTGACTGTCCTAGAACTCACTATGTAGGCAAGGGTGACTTTGAACTCAAGGGATCTTCCTGCCTCTGCCTCACAAGTGCTAGTGTTAAAGAAAGGCCCTTCTGAAAACAAGCTGAGGGTTCTTTTGCTCTAGTTGAGAAGGCTGTTTTCCAATGGCTGTCTTGGAGTACGTCTGAAATCAGCCCAAGTGCCAGCTTCTGGGATTTCTGACTTTCTGGGTTGGCAATCAGTTTACGAGCCTCCAAGGATAGAAAGAGAATGGCAGGCAGGGCAGTAAATAGGTTTTTAAAGTTTAAAATACCAGCTTTACCAAGCCTGCTATCTTATAGATTTAACACAAATGGAACCTTGTAGTGGGTGGGTGTGGCGGTTTGAATAGGTTTGGCCCTCATAGTCTTAGGTGTTTGAATGTTTGGCCCCTGGGGAGTAGCACTATGTGGAGGTATGACCTTGTTACAGGAGGTTCGCCACTGTGGAGGTGGGGCTTTGAGGCCTTAAATGCTCAACCTATGCCCAATGTGAAACATAGCCAATCTCCTCCTGTCTGCCTATGGATCAAGATGTAGAAACTCTGGGCTCCTCCAGCACCATGTCTGCCTGAATGCTGCCATGTTTCCCGTCATGGTGATAATGAACTAAACCTCTGAAACTGTAAGCCAGCCCAGTTAAATGTTGCCATGGTCATGGTGTCTCTTCACAGCAATGGAACCCCTAACTAAGACAATGGGTGACCCTTAGATTCCAGTCTTGGTCTTGGGATCTGAAGTTTTCATTAGGAAGATAGTGGATTCATGAACATCAAGTCAGATTATGATCAGATTATGTCACACATGTGGAGGTCACAGGACAACTTTCAGGAGTTGCTCTTTGTTTCTATCATGTGGGATGGAATGCAGATCGTCACTGTTGCCAACAAACACCTTTTTGTTGGAGCCATCTCATCAGCCTGGCCCAGGTGAGCTTTTGACCTTCATAACTTAAGAGCTGACATCTTGTTCTCAGGGACGATTTTGTTCCTTCGATTCCAATTAGAATCTGTTTAGAAGGTTGTGAGATTCCTGTTCTCTTCACTCCCTTGGTTTAGAAACAGTGATTGGAGTGGTAATCCCTAGGCAATGCAGGACTCTTGACTCGGGGCGGGTCTCTTCCTTTGGTTACTCATGCATTCTCTATGGTGTTTGTCCTGAGAGCTGTTTTGCCATCTGTTACTATTAGCTGATAATTTCCCTCTATGAGTATTATTAGTTTTTGATCAGCTTGGTGCTTTCTAACTAGCTGGTATTCCACTGCACCGCTGCTGACATCATCTATGATGTCATAAGAACAGCCGCCATCCGCATGGCAGCCCACAGGCTGCACAACACCCAGGATCTCCTTAGTAGTTCCAGAAAGTTCTCTAGGTGAAGACTGGTGTCTCCTCTGTGGGGTGGTGTTGACAATAACATCAAAAGTGAGATTTCCACTGTGCTCGGTGATTTTTTGTTTGTTTTTTGTTTTTTCTTTTCTTTTTTCTGTCTCCTAGTGCCTTCTTAAAGATCAGGCAGAGGCAGAACGTGCAATCTCAGTTTGGTCTGTCTGCTCTGAGTGGTTGGTTTCACCCTCAGCCTCAGACCTTCCCATCCCCAGTTGTCCATCTTGGGAGCCAAGGCGATCTCACCTCCAGTATACCTCAGGTGAAACACTTTGGCCTCCTTAGGGTTAAACTTGGATTGTGTGGTGGAGGTAACTAGTGCTGCTAGCCTCTTTCCAGCAGAAAACTCCCTTCCGGTTTTTACATGCTGTTTGGTAAAGGTTTTGGAATGTGATTGCTTCTCACTTTGGGCCTCTGGTGAGTGGAAGACAGTTCAGTGCTGGATGCTGGAAAGAGGCCGGGAAAGAAGCGGGCATGTGTGTTGGAAAAATCTGGACAGGCTTGAGGGTGGGAAGGGAAGGAGAGATCTATGGGACAGACTGTTCACGTCTTTTAGAAGAGGATACAGAGCTGGTCTTTACTTACACATATGCCCTGCCTGTTTCTCTCTTGTTTAGGATGCAGATGCTAGGGTTGAACCCAGGCCTTGTACATATTAGGAAGCACAGTATTTCTGAACCCTGGTGTTGCCCCACCTCCTTTTTTTCTCCTAAGATGGTTTCAGTCAGATACTCAGACTGGCTTTGAACCCACTGTTGTAGTGTAGGCTGGCCCCTTCTGATTCTTCTGCCTCAGCCAGAGGTTACGACCTATACCACTAGGCCAGGCTAGCTCTGTCTCTCTTCTTCTTCCTGCACTTCTGCTTATTTCTGTGTGTATAGGTTGTTTTTAGGAAGTACAGAGTATTAAACCTAGTGCCAGACAAGTGCTTTGCTCCCACCTCTACCTTCCTAGTGCTGGGATTAAAGGAGTCTTCTTTTTTAATCTTTTTTTTTTTTTTTTTTTTTTTTTTTTTTTTGGTTCTTTTTTTCGGAGCTGGGGACCGAACGCAGGGCCTTGCGCTTCCTAGGCAAGCGCTCTACCACTGAGCTAAATCCCCAACCCCCTAATCTTTTTTTTTTTTTTTTTTTTAATTTTGAAACAGGTTCAATGTAGCCCAGACTGGCCTCAAATTTACTAGCCTTAAAATCCCGCTCCTTTCTTCCTCATTTCCTGAGTGCTGAACTTAAAGTATCTCTCTCTCTCTCTCTCTCTCTCTCTCTCTCTCTCTCTCTCTTAATTAATCCAGGTTGGCCTGGAACCTTGTTATAATACATAGCCAGGAATAACCCAGAACTTTGTCCTAGAAGCAGGAGGATCAGGAGTTCAAACTCATCCTCAATTCCATAAAGAGTTTGAGGACATTTTGTTAGAACCAAAAAGTAAAGTTAAAAGCAAAACAGAAGTAAAAACAAGTGGAGACTGCAGACTGACCCTGTGGCACAGTGTGCAGTGTGTAGAGAGGGGCAGGGCTTGCTTAGCACGGGTCAGGCCTGGCGTCCTTACATCATAAGCACGGAGAAGAAGAACAAGAAGCAGATGTGGAGGTCTGGCTCACTGAGTGCTTGCTCATCCAGAAGCCCCAAGTACAGGGTCCGCACGATGGCACACACTGCCTGCAATTCCAGTTCTAGGGCATCCACACCAGTGCACCTCTCTGGACAGCTACACGCACATAAGAACTCATGTAGGTGTGCACACAAGCAAATTAAAAATGAATAAATATTTAAAAACAAGCAAAGGAGGAGAGAAATCAGTGAATCAACTGGTTCTAACAACCCAGTGTCCACAACAGACAAACAGATGAGTAAAAGGTGTAGCTGTACAATGGGGCAACATTCAGCCACAAGAGGAAAGGTACGCATTACAGTGACCTGAAACAATGCTCTATTTAAGAGAGCAGTTATAAAGAAGACCACACACAGGTCACACGATTGCATTTGTATGCATTGTCTGGAGTAGGCAAATCCATTGTGACAATAGATTGACGTTGGCTGGGAGCTGGGGGTGGGGATGGGCTGGTCATTGACAGATAGGGTTTATTTGGAAGTAATGAAATGGTCTGGAATCAGAGGTGGTGCCAGCCCAGCTCCAAAGCTAATAAAACCCAGTACAATTATGTGCCTGAAAAGGATGAGTTTGGAGTGAGGGATGGAACGTAGTAGGTTCGAAGAAAGCCTTGGGATCTGTCTCCAGCTTCTTACAAACCAGGTTTGATGGTATGTGTCTGTCATCCAAGGCATTTCCTAAGGAGGTAGGGATCTGAAGTTCAAGGCTACATAGTAAGTTTGAACTGAATCTTGACTAAAGAGAATCTGTCTTTTATTTTCTCTTTCAAAACAGGGTCTCTCTGTGTCGCTCAGGCTGTCCTGGAATTTACTATATAGACCAGGCTGGCCTTGACCTCACAGAGGTCCACCTGCTTCTGTCTCCTGAGTGCTGGGATTCAAGGTGTGCACCACTGCATCCATGTACGGTCTTTTAAAAAGAAGAGAATACGTTGGGTGTGGTGATGCACGCCTTCTGTCTCAGCACTTCGAGGCAGAGACAGGTGCATCTCTGTGAGTTTGAGGATAGCCTGGTCTATAGAGCGTGCTCAGGATAGCCATGGCTACACAGAGAAGCCCTGTTTCAAAAAACAAAATAACAAAAAACAGAAACAAAAAGGAGAATAAATGTATGGGATAATAAATAAAAGATGACTCACTCTTATTTCAAATGCAGCCTCTGTATCCTGCAGGGGCCAAGTCAGGATCCTGAGATAGTGCAGGATCTGGGGTGTAGCTCAGTAGTAGAACACGTGACTATAAGCCTGAGTTCTAGGCTTGGTGTTCTGCAGGAATGGTGACAGGGAAAAGAAGAAGCTTGTGCCAACTCCTCTCCTCCCCTCTACTACCACGTGTCATTGAGTGTCCTTTGTTTCCAGCTGGGCTCTGTTCTGTACTGGAGCTTGGACCCAGGGCCTTTCTTGTGCTAGGCTGAGCCACATTCCCAGCATTACTAAGTGTGAGGGGCCAATGGACTGGTCTGTGTGCTAGGACCTCAATGAAGAGAGTGGTTCAGTTCAGTCCGTTGGGAAACAAAGTTAATTCTCCTTTTGGGTTTAAGGAGGGGCAGCTGCCTGTATAATTGGGTAGGCAGGGGACTTTGAACAGCAACTACTCCCCATGTAGTCTTTTTATTTCTTTTTCATTTTTCACTCATTCGTTCTTTCGTTAGTTCGTTCATTCATTCATTCATCTCTGTAGTCTTGGCTGTCCTGGAACTTTCTTTACAGACCAGACTGGCCTCAAACTCAGAGGTCCACTTGCCTCTGCCTCCTGAGTTTAAATAAAGGTTGATCAGTTCAAGACAAGCATGAACTACAGGAGACCATGTCTTAAAAAACAAAACCTGGGGCTGGAGAGGGAGCTCAGGAGTTAGGAACTCTAGCATGGAGTCAGGAGGACTGAAACGTGGACCCAGCACCTAGGTAACGAGCTGCTGTTCCTGGCATGCCTGAACCCCAGCCTGGTGCAGCACCGAGGCAGGAGCATTACTGGGAGCTGCTACCTTCTAGTTTGGCCAATAAAACTTGAGCCCTAGTTTCAAGAAGAGACCTTGCCTCAAAGGAGTAAGGAGAGATAGAGGATGGCACAGTGTCCCTTTCTGGCCTCCGAGTGCACACAAGTGCATTTGCTTACACACATGGGTTAAAAAAAAAACAAAACTTAAAAATCTTGTCAAGCCTTACATGGACAGTAAGTTCAGTTAAAATGCCATTTTATCTATCTAGACATTGTGTGAATCTGCTCAATTAGAAAAGGACAGGAGTTTTGGTTGGTGTCTTCCCCACCGTGCACTGGCCTGTTACTGTCTGCAGAGGGGAAGTCTGAATATCTAGCCCTTGGTCTCCCTCCTCCCCTGCCTGTCTTGGGCATGTAAGCTAATCCCATTTTCCTGACTTTCTTTTCTTCTCTTCTCCCTCTTCCGGTGTCCTCCTTCCTACTCTGTCTGTCTTTCTGATGTATATGTAAACATGTCCTCATAACTAGCTGGAAAGAGTTACTAGTCATCTGCTTGTGTTTCTGAATCAGAAGCGGAACACATTCTGTGTTAGGGTTTTACAAGCTTCCTTTAGTCTTGTGGCATAGCCCATTGCTAGCCCCAAACTCTGGCATCTAGCTAGACCGCCTGTGTGGTGTTTACTGATGTGAGTCGACACACCCAGCACACTGATGTCTGTCTTCACTTTATAGTTGTGGTTAGATTTTTTACTGCGCACATTGGAGGATTTTACAGTTCACATAGCTTACCGTGCAATGGTCAGGTGGCATCTGGCTAATTGGATCTGGAATGGCAGACAAAGCTGACATAATAACAGATCAATGTTCATAAATGGCAGGCTATAATTATGAAGGACTGGAGAGAGATGGCGTTGGTGGTGTTTTGGGGACTATTTCTCCTATCTTCTCAGCTAGGTTTGTTCTTCCTGAACTTTCTTTAGCACTTTTCCATGGTTTTTTTTGGGGGGGGGGCTATTAGGTTTAGATCAAGATACTTAGTTTTTCTCCTCCTTAACAAATCCATGAGAAGGCTCCAAGTTTCATTTGGACCAAAGGCCAAAGGTCAGGTGAACAAGCTGCTTCAAAAACTACCCTTACTTCAGTTGCCTTAGGGAAGAGTGTCCAAACAGACATCACGATTTTAAAGTCTACGAGTGGTGGGTTTGCATCTGTTAAAGCACTGACCCCAGGGTATTCATACACTGTCATTCCCCCTTAAAACTGTTGTTCACTTAGAAAAAATGCTTAGACCTACAGATGGCTCAGACATTGAGATAATTATCCTGAGAACTCTGGCTTGGGTCTGGAGGGATGGCTCAATGGTTAAGACCACTGCTGGTTGTTCCTCTGGATGACCCAGGTTCTGATTCCAACAGTCGCATGGTGATTCGTACCCATCCATAACTCCAGTTCTGGGGATTCGGAAGCCTTTTTCTGGCCTCCATGGGCACAAGACATGCACATGGTCCACATATGTACACATAGGCAGAACACTCATATATAACATAAAATCTAAAAATATCTAAAATATTAAAAGATAAATGTTGTATACACAGTTAAAGTTTCATTTTCTAACCCCCTGGTCCGTGCCTCCTGTTTTGGCAGAGGAAACTTGGGGTTTAGTGTCAGTGACTCTGTCTTTTCCAGGCTGCCACGTTTCCTTGCACTGTATCCCCTGGCACACAGATGTTCTGTATATGTTCACGTGTTCACTGCACGTCCTTCTCTCTCTTCCTGCTCCTCTTCCTTTCTCCTTCCCTCACCCCTCATCCAGATTAGGAACGGTGAATATGATTTGAATTCTTATGTTTCAAGGGTGGTATAGTGTCCCAATTTAGAAATACACCACAACTTGAAAAGGCAGAAAGCCCCAAATAGTTGTAAGTTCTAGAAGCTAGCTAGCACTTCAGGGATGAGAACCCTTGGTTGTGCCTAGTGTCTCTGCTCAGTCATGTGGAGGGGACTGAGCACCACTGTTGGAGGTGGTAACAAGGTCTCTGGGGATCTTGAGCTGTAGAATACTGTACTGTTTTTTTTTTTTCCCTCTAAGGAGCATTCTGGAGGTTTCCACTGGAGGTAGAGTATCTAGGGTCAGAGGTGTAGCTCTGGCAGAGGACTTGCCTATCATGAGTACAGCTCTGGGTTGATGGTTTACTTTGGTTTGTTTTTGTAACCTAGACTAGCCTCAAACATGTCACCTCTGGAGTGCTGCTGAAATTATAGGTGTTTCTACCACATGCAGCCCTTCCAATGTTTTTGAGGCTCTTACTATGTAACCCAAACTGACCTTGATCCCAGTGATCCCCCTGTCTTTCAAGCTCTGGGATTATATATTTGTACCACAGCACTCAGCCGCATGCTGCTTTAATAGCAACACTTTCACGGATATCCAGAAGTTGAGACTCTGTGTCATTAAAACTTCATAACGACACTCACTTGTCACTCACGTCTTACTGTGGTCACGCTTGCATTGAAGGTGTAAAAGCAAAGACGCCATTGGTGCTGTAGCCACGAGTGCTGCTGTCTTCAAACTCTCCATCACCATAGTCTGGGGGAGAAAAGTCTGAAGTGCTAGCTAGCTTCTAGAACCCACAACTATTTGGGGCTTTCTGCCCTTTTAAGTTGTGGTGAATTTCTAAAATGGGACACTACACCACTCTTGAAAGATGAGAATCCATATCACATTCACCATTCCTTGCAGGAGCTGGCTGTGGTAGTGCACAACTTTAATCCCACCACTTGGGAGGCCGAGGAAGGAGGACCTCTTTGAGTTAGAGGCCAGCCTCGTCTATAAGAGTGAGTTCTAGGACAGCCAGAGCTACATAGTGAGACTATATCTCAAAAAACAAACAACACAACCGAAAACTCACTGTATTTTTATATTTTAAAAGTTTCCATTTATGCGTATGTCTGTGCACAGGTCACCTGCGTGTTGGATCCCCTGGAGTTGGAGTTATAGGCAGTTGTGAACAGCTTGATGTGTGTGTGGGCACTAAATTCAGGTCCTCTAAAGGAGTAGTATATGCTCTGAATAGCTTAGCTCTTATGTCCCTATGTACTTAGCGCGCGCGCGCGCGCGTGTGTGTGTGTGTGTGTGTGTGTGTGTGTGTGTGTGTGTGTGTGTGTGTGTGTAGGGGTTAGGGCATCAGAGGTCAGAGGACATCTTTGTGGAGCCGGTTCTCTCCTTCCACTGTGTATGTTCAGGTCCATAGATTGAACTCAGGTCTCCATGTGTGACATGTGTCACACCTGCTGAGCCATTTTGCCAGCCCATCTGACTCTTGAGCGTTGTCTTTTTCTGTTTTCTCTGTTGAAGTGTGAGTATGCCGCATGCTCAACATAAGTACTTGAGCAGGTCTTGAATGGTCTTGAATCTAGAATAGAATTATTGCTTTTTTTCTATGAAATAGGATTTTTCCTTCAGAAAACAACTGAGAAACAAATTGAAGTTACTAGATTTGAGAAATTGGCAGACATTTTCTTCCAACTGAATGAAGCAAACCTGACATTTTAAGGAAAACAACTGACAGTATTTGTTGCCAGTACCAAAATCGTTCTTACAAGAAAATTAGGATTTTTGGGCCACTCTACCGAGACAGGCTTGACAGCTTTCTGCTGTTTGGAGGCCTGTCTGGTGAGATCACCGATGACACTGACAACTGTGATTTTTATGTTGTGTAATGAACTATGTAAGGTTTAAACTGTCCGCACAGCTCAAGGAACCAGCATTTTCTAAATGAAACCTGATGATGTTCCAAGGATCACATTTGAGTATAAGAGTTCTGTTTCAGGTGAACTTCTACTTTTAGCCCCCATGAGTGACAGACACCTGTCGGGTGGTATCAGTTATCTTTGCATGGCTTTATTAGCCATTTGGGATCACTGGAGAAATGTTCAATCAGATCTTTAGGATCAATGACCCATAAAAAAGCTAGCTTAGCCGGTTTTTTATTTATTTACTTATTTATTTATATTTTTGGAGACAAGATGTCTATATGTAGGCCTGGCTGTCCTGGAACTTACTGTGTAGACTGTGTTGACCTTGAACTCACTGTACAGCTGAGAATGAACTTGCCTGTCTACTGCCTACACCTTGCAAGCACTGGGATTATAAATTTGTGTTGTCATACAGACTGCAGGCATGTATCATCATACCTGTCCTGGGACTGAGGTTTCCTTTTTAATCTTTAAGATTTATTTATTTAATCTTATGTGGATGAATATTTTGCCTGCATCTATGTCTGCATTCTACAGGCGTGCCTGATGCCCTTGGAGTTGAAAACAAGGCATCAGGCCTGAGAACTGGAGTTACAAATGGTTGTGAAGTACTATGTGGGTGCTGGGAATTGAACCCAGGTATCTGCAAGGATCACAGTGGTCTTAAGCTCAGAGCCATTTCTCCAGCTTCTCTGGGTTGAGTTCTTTCGTGTCCTCCTCAGCCGCTTCTAACCCTGCACTCTGCTTCCTTTGCAGTTCCATTGTGATGATATGGCGTCTGCCAGCTCCAGCCGGGCGGGGGTGGCCCTGCCTTTTGAGAAGTCCCAGCTTACTCTGAGAGGTGAGTGTCATTGCATGTTTGAGGCACATTTGTCTGGAGAAGTCAGGTGCTTTGAAATGGTTTAGGAATGTAGCATTTGTCTCAGCAGATTATCACACAGATAGGCAGGTAATGGGGATGTGGGAAATATAACTTTTGGCTAAAGTGGTCTGAGAGGTTGATTCCTTTGTGTCCTGGGCCCCCCCTCTGTACATTAATGCTCTAGGCGGTCCCATCCAGCCTCATAGCTTTAAGTGGCGTCATTAAAGGGTCACTCTCAGATTGGAGTCTGTAGCCTAAACCTTCCCTGGAACTCCCAGTATTCAATAGCCTGACCGCCATTCCGAGAGTGGAACAGAGAGAGTGCCCATGTCTGGAACCGAGCTCTGACTGTTCCTGATCACTCATGTTGGCCCCGCAGTGAAGCTGGCACCTAGTGTTCAGCACTCCTCCCCAGTCCTGTTGCCCACCCCTAGCCAACAGCACTCTGTTCTGGAGTGAGGTCTTCAGACCTGCCTTTCTGATTCTGCCCTTTGTCTTCCTTCCTTGATGCTGTGCTTACACAGCAGCCAGTATCTTGTTAAAATGTAAGCCACGGCTCTGCATTTCAGAGCAGAAGCTGATGCGCTCTGTCTTCTCCTGCGTGTCCTCTTACCCTGTGCATTCACTCTCCTGAGCCCTTCTGGCCTCCTGGTGTATGCCAGACTCACCTGGCAGGCCTCTGCCTCTGGGCCTTTGCCCTTGCTTTTAGCTTGCTTCGGTCTTGACACAGAAGTCACCCCTCAGTGAGGCCTTCCCCACTCCCTGCTAAGTTCCTCACATCTGCACACCCCCCTGCCCTTTATTATTTTCTTTTAGGCTAACACCTGCATACCTATATTAAAGGTACTCAGGGACTGAACCTAAGGCCTCAGACTTTTGCCAGTTTGACTTGGGGATGTAGCTTAGTTGTTGGAGTTTGCCCAGCATGCACAGTGCAGGACCGAGTTCAGTCCTACTGAATAAACTGGGTGTCGTGGGGTGTGCCCACAGTCCCATAATCCAGAGATGTAAGTCATCCTTAGCTACACAGACAGTTGGAGGCCAGCTTGGGATACATGAGACACTGTCTCAAACCAAACCATACCAACCAACAAACCAACCAAACCAAACCAAACCAGGGAAAAAGCTAGAGTACAGACACCCAAACTAAACCCAAATCAGAACAAAATGAAAGGCCTGTCCTGATAGCGCTGAGAGAATTGACTGGGGGGAGTGAGTGCTGGTTCCTGCCTCAGACCTGCCGTTTACTGACGCTGATTTCAGAGAAGCTAATTCAGCTCCCTGAAACTTAGATGACCCAGCTGTGAAATACAGACTTGGAATTTCAATTTCTCCCCTAGATTTTTTAGGTATGCGTGTGTTCCTGCATATGTGTATGCTTATTACACATATGTTTGCTACATGCATGCATGGTACCTGTGGAGACTGGAAGAGCATCAGTCCCTGAAACTGGAACTCCAGATGCTTGTGAGCTGCTTTGTGGGTGTTGGATTCAGGTCTCCCACAAGAGCGATAAGTGCTCATAACCACTGAGCCATCTCTCCAGACCCCTTTTTTGAGACAGGGTCTCACTATGTAGTCCTGCTGAGCTAGCCAGAAACTCACTGTGTAGACCAGACTGACTTTGAACTCACAGAAATCCACAGTGCTCTGTCTCCTGCGTTCCAAAACTAAAGGTGTATGCTGCCAGGCCTGGCAGGGACTTGTTGATTTCTAAGGAAATTGTTTAGGGCGGATTAAAACATGGTCCTGTTTAAGGTAAGGTGTGCAGTGCTCCTATCTCATCACTAGATGGCGTCAGCTAGCCTTGCTGTACATGCAAAGTGGTACATTTTCCACTTAAGTCTAATGTCTGTGACAAACCTTTATTCTCAGCCCCATCCCTGTTGCTTGACTCTTAGCCCCCCAATTTTTTTCTTTTGTTTCTTGATTTCTTCCCTACTGTAGCATTTGGGTTTTGGAGTAACTACTGCTTCAAAGAACCCAGCGGGTGATGTCCTTTGTCAAGTTGTAGACCTTTGTAGGACTTGCCACCTCCCTAAAGGATCTGGGAAGGAGCCTAACTTCCCAGATGGGGTGGTTAGTCTTGTTATCGGGGGTGGTGTGTATGAGAAACATCAGTTCTATCCTCTGATTTGGGCACAGGGTGGACAGTATCTAGATGTGTTCCCTCTAATAGCCCTGGAAGTCCCACTGTTTGTCATGAATGTCATGGGATAGGTATCCCATGGAAGGTGATGTTTGTTGGCTTATGCTCCATGGGTTCTTACCAGTTAGTGATGCATGACTATGACAAGTGCTGCTGTATGCTAGGAATGGTGCTATCTGCCTGTAATCTCAGTACCAGGGACACAGAAGCCGGTTTTGGCTGAGTAGTAGGTTCAAGTCAGCCTGTGCTGCACGGCAAGATGCTGCTGCTTAGAACTAGGAAAGAAACCAAACTAAACAAAAAGGAGAGTGAAAGGAGAGAGGGAGCGAGGGAAAGAGAGGAAGAGAGAGAGACAGAGAGACAGAGAGACAGAGTCACATGAGGGCTGTAAACGGAACAAGTAGTACAGGTAGCTGACCACCGTGGAGTATGTTCAGCCTTACTGCTCCATGGAGAAAAGCAGCAGAGGGGATAAGCCTGGGAATAGTATACAGCTGGGATGGAGTCAGGCTGGGGGACACATGCTGGTTCACAGCTCCCTCTTTATATAACTGGAGAGGTGAACCTCACTCCTCCCCCCCAACACCCCATACTCCTGTCCCAGGCAGACCTAAAACTCACTCTGTAGCCCAGGGTGGACTTTTGAAATTAAGGTGAGCCTCCTGTCTCGACCTCTCGAGTCAGTGGGATTACCGGCATGAGTGACTTTGTCTGGCTTTTTTGTTTTGAGTTTTAAGAGTTTCTCTGTCTGGCCTGGAACGCCTCATGTAGACCAGGCCATCTTTGAACTTGCAGCACTCGTGTTCTTCCTCAGCTGCTGGGATTGCAGGTATATGTCCCCATCCTAGCCTCAGTGACCTCCTGGGTACAGTCAGGGAGACAGTACATCTCCACTTCATGAGTTGTGGGGCTGCATATGGTGCATGCCTTGCAGTGTCTGTGGTAACTGTTGGTTGAATCTTAGTGATTATCTTTAGGCTATTTTTTTTTAATGGCTTGCAAAAAGTGAGGAAACAGCACTCTACTTTGCAGTGTGGCCAAATGAAGATACTCAGAAGCAGTGCAGGAAGTCCCTGAGGGCTTCCAGGACCCTGGAGCTCTCAAACCTTAAAGGAGGCTCAGCTGCTCTTAGGAGCCATGTTTGTGCTAACTGTCCCAGAGCAAAGAACTGTAAGCAGTTGTCTCAACAATGTAAAAGTTAACACAGCCATGCAGTGGACTTTGTGATAATCGTTTAAAAGTTGATTTGTGGAGACGGGTACAGGCCATTGGGCAAAGCACTTTTCTGTCTCATGTGCTTTTAGGGTGGGAGTGATCTTGCTTTATAGTTCAGGGTGTTTTGTACACTCGTACTTTTTGTTTCTTGTTTGGTCTATACCCTTTCTTCTTGTTCTAAAAAATTGGTTTTGTACATGTGTGTTTGTGTGCACATGATGCTTTGGTCAGTGGTCTATCTTGGGTGTTATTACTCAGGCACTGGCCTTTTATGTGGGCTCTGGGGATGAAAATGAGGTTGTCTAGTGTTTACAGCGAACATTGTTCTGACAGAGCTCTCACAGTGTAATTTCTCAAAAGGTTTTTTTTTTTTTTTTTTTTTTTAAAGAGGACAAAGCAAAACAGCAACAAAAAAGATCTTTTGAAAGGAAATAACCAAAAGGAGCCAGACTATCTGCCCAAGCAGCATATGGGAGTCCTTTAAGTCATCTGCCCTTTCCTTCTGTCTCATCCAGTGGTGTCAGCAAAGCCCAAGGTGCACAACCGCCAGCCCAGAATCAACTCCTATGTGGAGGTGGCAGTGGATGGACTCCCCAGTGAGACCAAGAAGACTGGGAAGCGCATCGGGAGCTCTGAGCTTCTCTGGAATGAAGTCATCGTTCTGTAAGGGTGTCTGCCACTTTTCGAATGCAGGAGGTGGGGGAGAGGAGGCTGGGGCAGTGCCCTCCACTGCCCTTGGCCCCCATGGTGCTCCTCTTTAGGTGTGTGTGTGTGTCATCGAGCTCACAGAGCTCTCATTGTTAGCTAGGGTTACAGGTCAGCGTGTGAGGTGTGTGTGTGACTGTGTCCTGTTTTGTCCCTGTGAGATGTCAGCAGGGTAGCTTTTAGCATTCTGTTCATGTTAAAGGGCGCCTGGCTCATCTCGGGGCTGTGATGAATCACTTATTTGTTTTCCAGGAATGTTACAGCCCAGAGTCATTTAGATTTGAAGGTCTGGAGCTGTCATACCTTGAGGAATGAACTACTGGGCACTGCCTCTGTCAACCTCTCCAATGTCCTGAAGAACAATGGCGGCAAAAGTATGTATGATTCATCTCTAGTCAGGGAAGATATGGCAACCAGACCAGAGGTTGAGTGTTGCTCTGCCCCTTAGAGACCATCTATGGAGCTTGAGGAAGGCAGAGTTCAGCATGCTTGGTCCAGGGCTGTAGGATACAGGACTGTGTTCCCTAATTCTTCCTCAGGGAGGGAGGCTGTCCTATGCACTTTCTCACTCAGGAGACCTACTACATGTTGAGTGCCTCCAGCTGAAATCAGCGCGTTTCTTGTCTGAGCCCTGGAAGAGAACAAAGGAGCTGTGTGCGTGTGCGTGAGTTCCAGGTTTGGGACAGGAATGCAGAAGATGCCCTGTGTCTGCTGGGGATGTGACACAGCTCCATCTGAGTTACCTCGGGCACCTCTGCTGGCTGGACACATAAATCCTCAGCTCTGTTCCTCGCTGTTTGTGGCTTAACCCATGCCTGCGGGCTAGAGACCCTTCCTCATAGAGCCTCTATTCAGAGCAGTTCCATATGTGGCAGCCAACTGCTGTAGAAAGAAAGGCTCCTTTCTCTCCTACCGGGGAGAAGATATTTTTTGAAAGTGAATTTAGTTTAGGTGAGACCAGGGGTAGGGTGTTGAGGCTTAGGTACAGCTTGAGGCTTTTCCTTCAGAGCCCATCGTTCTCGCTGGGGTGCTTGGGAGGGGTTAGCGCCTCCTGTGCTCTTTTCCTTTCTGCTGGACGCACAGCAACATACTGAAGGATTGTTTAGGACCAGGGACATGCCTCTGTTTTAGTTGTTTAGTTGTTTTGTCATTTGAGTTGGCCCTTTTTATGTGTGTGTATGTATGTGTGTAAATGTATGTGTATGCTCATGTGAATGCATACATGTGGTCACCAGAGGTCAATCACAAGTGTCCTTTCTCAAGTGCCATCAACTATGTTTTTGTTTTTTTGAGACCTTGAGCTCACCAAGTATGTTAGGCGTCTGGCTAGCAAGCCCCAGAGATCCTCCTGTTTCTACCTCCTCAGGGTGGGTATTGTAGGACTGTGCACCAAGCCTGGCTTCTTATGTGGGTACCAAGATTTAATCGGGTCTTTGTGACTATGTGGCAAGTACTTTGCCAGCTGAGATCCCCCAGGCCTCTCCACCACTATTTTTTTTAATAGGGACTTTCGTGTAGTCTAGGCTAATCTGATAGGGGATGCACGCCTTTACTCTTAGCACTTGAGAGGCGGAGGATCTGAGTTCAATTCCTAGCTTTTAGGTTGGACAGCTCTAGAGGATCCAATACCCTCCTCTGGGTTCTGTATCTGCAGTCACATGTACATACAAACACATACACATAATTAAAGCTTTTAAAAATCCACAAGTCTTTAAGAAATGTGCAGTGGCGATGCACCCTTCCCTTTCCTCTTGCATCTGTGCAGGCAGCAGCCTCTGGCTTTATTCTAGTTTATTTTCTGTGGTGCTGACCTAGAACCAGGAACATGGGTGGGCTAGGTAGATGCTCTTCCATGGAGCTGCACTCACAGGGGCAATAGCATACTTCATTTTTTATACTTTAAAAGTATATTTTATTTATTTGAGTGTAGGTGGTAGTGGTGGTGGTGTGTGTGTGTGTCTGTGTGTGTGCGTGTGTGTGCGTGTGTGTGTGTGCATGTGCCACAACTCATGTATAGAAGTTAGAAGACAGTTTTGTGGAGTCACTTTTCTCGTTCCAACTTTACATGGGATTGAACTTAGGTTTTCAGGTTTGTATAGCTAGAACTTTTACCCACAGAGCCATCTTGTGAGCCCTGGACTTCAGTTTGTGGTTATAAAAAGAATTAAGCTGGACAGTGGTGGATACTCTTTAATCCCAGCACTCAGGAGGCAGAGCAGGTGAATCTCTGTAAGTTTGAGGCCAGATTGGTGTCTCAAAAACCAAAGAACAAAACAAAATAAAACAAAAAAATTATAGGCTGGCGAAATGGCTTAATGCTGAAGAACATTTGTTGTTCTTGAAGAGGACCTGGTGTTTTACTTAGGGTTTCTACTTCTGTGCAGAGACACCATGACCACAGCTCTTAGAGAGGCGGACATTTAATAGGGGCTGCCTTATAGCTTCAGAGGTTTAGTCCATTATTGTCATGGCGGGAAACATGGTGATATGCAGGCAGACATGGTGCTGCAGAAGGAGCTTAGAGTTCTATATCTTGATCTTCAGGCAGCAGGAAGAGACTGAGACACTCGGCCTGGCTTGAGCATCTGAGACCTCTAAGCCTGTCCCCAGTTCCTCCAACATTGCCACACCTGCATCTTATTTTCTTTTAAAAGTTTGATTTTGTACATGTGTGTGCTTGAGTGTACATGTGTGTGCTTGAGTGTACATATGTGCACTGTGTGTGCCGGAGCTTTCAGAGGTCAGAAGAAGGCATCTGGTAACTGAGACCTGGAGTTACAAGCGGTTCTGAAATGCCCTGTGGGTGCTGGAACTCAACCCGAGTCCTCTGGACGAGCACTGAGTGTTCTTAACTGCTGAGCCCTCCCTTCAGCCCCTTATTTCCTTCTAATTGTGGTAAAATGCATGCTTCCCATCTTAACTCTTAGTTATGGTTCAGGGATGTCCCGTACTTTCCCACTGTGCCATCCATCCCCAGAACCCTTTGCATCTTGTAAAACCCAAAGTTTATCCTTACTAAACAAGTCCACTGTCTCCCTAGCAACCGGGGTTCACTTTGCTTTACACTGTAGGTACCCTATGCAAGTGGAGAGCTGGTATTTATTCTCATTTATATTTATTCTCTTATTTTTTAATTACATGTATGTCTGTGTGTGAGTATGTGTAGATGAGTGCAGGTGCCTGCAGAAACCAGAACAGGGTTTGAGTTACAAGCAGTTGTGAGTGGCTACTAGGAACTGAACTCAGGTTCTGCAAGAACACTGTGTACTGTACAGAGGACTCCAGCCCCCTGTATTTGTCCTCTTAATATTTTAGGGGCTGGAGAGATGACTCAGCAGTTAAGGACACTTGCTGTTCTTTCAGAGAACCTAGATTGGGTTCCTAGCATTCACACCGTGGCTCCCAGTTGTCACTACAGTTCTAGGGGATCCAATGTCCTCTTCTGGCATTGGCTTCTGGCCGGGTATGTATGAGGTGCAGCCAAAACACTAAAAAATAA
The DNA here is from genome assembly GCF_021556685.1 of Rattus norvegicus. NCBI lineage: Eukaryota > Metazoa > Chordata > Mammalia > Rodentia > Muridae > Rattus > Rattus norvegicus. The sequence goes on from NC_141552.1 coordinate 50,485,814, forward strand.
ATCTTTTGAAAGAGTGTTTTGGTTTTCATAAGACAGAAAACTGTCACTCTGTAGTCCAGGCTGGCTTTGAATTCATGAGTCTTCCAGCCCCAGTTCCTAAGTCCTCTACAGCTGGCCTACCTAAAGTTCTTTTGGTTATATATGCAGCCATGCAGCTCCCTCTTGCTGGTGGAGTAATTCTATGTGGTTTATAACAATGCTAGGAGATGCTCTGTCTTGGGCCTTTGTCTTCAGTTTTGAAGGGCTTTTCTGCTGTTTCCCATATCTTCTGGCCTCATGAAAGGTAGCACTCACTGTATCTGTAATTATTTTCCTAAAGTCCAGATTTCGATAGCTCTGTCATGCGGCTGTGTGGATTAAGGTTAGTGTTGGAATACTTTCCAGTGCTTGGCATGCAGAGCGCCGTAGTAACTCACTTATGCATCCCAGTGCTTGTTGCTTTAAGTTCACGTAGGATAATTTACTGAGCACCAGTTGCCTAAATTTAAACATTTTTCAAGATTATGGACATATGTTGCCAAAAAGTTGTACCAATTTATCTTGGCATCAGCAAAGGCAGGATTGCTGATTTCTACCGTACTGTGGCATGGGGTAGATGTCTGTCTGTCTGCCTGCTTACCTGCCTGCCCGCCCTACCTACATATTAAGAGAAAGGGTTTCTGGGTAGCCCTGGCTGTCCGAAACTGCTATATTTTGTTGCTTCTTTCTTTTGTATGTTGACATGCAGCAGATTTTATTTACTTTCTTGCTTACTTGCCGCGTACTGAGAAAGAACCCTGGCTATCTGGGAACTGTCACGTTTTGGTTGTTTTGTTGTTGTTGTTGTTGTTGTTTTTGTTTTGTTTGTTTGTTTTTTTACTGTTGCCTATTTTTCTGAGTTCTAGGTCAGAAAAGTATAACTTTTTCATTTTTTTCAATTTTTTTGTTTTATTGCCTTTTCTTTTGGATATTCCCCAGTAGCCTAAGCATGCTTTCTCTATAAGTGGACTTTTCCCCTTCCCTTCTGCCATATAGCTGTTTGACAACCTCCTTTTTTGAAAGTAACAGCTTTCTCAGACCCTGCACATGCACAACAAAGACTCACAAGGCACCAGTCTTTTCTAGCTCTTCCCTTTAGCAGCTACCAATATTTAAGCCTTGTTTGCTCTGAAGTTTTTCTCTTAAACTCTAACAAAAATGTCCTAGAGCAGCGACTCTCAACATTCCTAATGTGACCCTTTAATATAGTTCCTCCTGTCGAAGTGGCCCCCCAACCATAAAATTATTTCATTGCTACTTTACAACTGTCATTTTGCTACTGTTATGAATCATAACTTAAATATCTGATATGGAGGATATCTGATATGTAGCCCCTATGAAAGGATTGGTTGACCCCAAAAGGATTCATGACTCACAAGTTGAAAATCACTGTCCTAAGAGCTTCAAAAGAAATTTGGCTTTATTTAATAATTATTAGCACTTTTCGATAGCTGGATGTAGTGATACACACATGTAATCCTAGCATTCAGGAGGTAGAAGCAGGAGGTTCAGGAGTTCAAGGACAGCCTAGGCTACAGGAAACCATATAAAACACAAAAATAAAAAGGGAATAAATTATTTTTTATTTATGTGTCCGTGTGAATATGCCTTTGTGTGTTTATGTGCACATGGGTGTGGGCGCTCTCAGGTGCCAGAAGATGGCATTTGATCCCGGGAACTAGAGTTACAGAAAGGTGCGTGCTGCCTGGCGGGAATACCGAGGACCAACTCTAGTCCTCTGAAAGAGCATTAAAGTGTTTCTAACTGCTGAACCATCTCAGAAACCCCATTCGCTTCATTTAAATTGTGTGTGCACTGCCACACTGAGCTGTGATTTTCTTTATTAATTTAGTGTATTAACTTTCTAGACTATATTTAAGTGCTCAAGGTTATTCCTTGAGATTTTGGTTCAATTCCCTTATTAACATTCTGTTTAGGAATTTCCATTAATATTCTATGGTTCTATTCTTCTGGGGATTTTGTTGTTGTTGTTTTTGTTTGTTTGTTTTTTGTTTTTGTTTTAAAAGCTAAGCTTTTTTTTTTTTTTTTTTTTGGTTCTTTTTTTCAGAGCTGGGGACTGAACCCAGGGCCTTGCGCTTCCTAGGCAAGCGCTCTACCACTGGGCTAAATCCCCAACCCCAAGCTAAGCTATTTTAAAATGATTTTTATTAATTGTTTTTAAAAACAGGGTCTCACCCAACTTATTCTGTAGCCCAGGCTGGTCTTAGAATTGCAGCAATCCTTTTGCCCCAGTCCCATGAGGCCTGGGGTTATAGGCAAGAGCTCCGAGTGCCTGGCTTTAAGGCTAATTTTCTAAAGTGCATGAAGTAGTTTCCAACTTTGGGAACAGATGGCAACATGGGTGTTTTCTGTCCCAGGAGTGCAGGAAAGAGCCCAGCCATATGACCAACGAGGCCTGGCATCTTCATTTGAATAATTCTTTAGTCTGCCTGTGCCCCTGCAATTATTGTTTTATTCAGCTTTTCTGATTCATCTTGGGTCAGTTTTTCAGCAGTCTTATATTTTTCGAGTGTGTGTGTGTGTGTGTGTGTGTGTGTGTGTGTGTGTGTGTACTTTTTAATTTTTTTTCTTTTACTTAAAAGTTTTTCCCAACTTTCCCTCTGTCTCTGACTTGTTTAAACTATTCTATATAACTTTTTCTCCTTGCCCCGTTACTGGGGATTCACTCAGGGCTTCTTTTACAAGCTAGGTAAATATACTACCACTGAGTTTTTCTCTCCAGCCTCCCCTCCCCTCCCCTCCCCTTCCCTTATTTATTTCTTCAGCTCTTGCCACCATTACTTGTTGTGGCAGGAGCTGTAGCACATCGTGTGTGTATCTGGGTGGGCAGTGAGCCATCGGGTGAGATTCAGGCAGGAAGTGTGGGTTATGACATGGCAGCATCTGCCTCTTTGGAGGAACACAGCCTCTTGAATAACAGCAGCAAGGTATGTCTGTACGATATTGTGGCCATGTTTCATAAGACTTTCTATTTCAACAAGGGTCTTCTGGCATACCTTATATAGAGAAATGATTACTAGCATGTAGATCTTGAAGCCAAAGTAACAATTTGAATTCCACTTCCACCAGCTCTGTGGCGTTGGACATTAACCCCACATACTTTTTCCTTACCTGGATTAAATGCTTGGTAGCAATGATGCCCCCTACACATCAGATCTCAGTAAGCACTGGTTATAGTGGGTGTCTTCACTGAAACATTCTTCCCAGAGATGAGGGACCTGATTTTTCATCTGGAGACTTCTTGCTTGAATGGAAGATATTCTTGAGGTTGTCTGAGAATAACTCTGCCAAAGCTTTGGAGAATGTGGCTTCTGAATGCTGTTCTTGCAATTGGCCATTTTGTCAGGAGCTCCCATGTTGGAGTTGTGGGTTAGAGGTGCTTGCAAAACAGTGTCTAAGTATGAATGCAGCTATGTAAGGTAAGTGGGTCACAGTACGGTAGGTCATTCCTCCTTGCCTGGTCTTTCTGTAATAGCTTTTCTCAGGAAAGGACCTGATGGACAGTGATTGCCCTACCTGGCGTTCCCTTGCTCCATAGGTGTAATTACTTCTTCCACTCACTCCGTTTTCCCTAGGTGAACTTGCAAGTTGCCCGGGGAAATTCAGCTGGCTGTTTTATGCCTTCCCTTGGTAAGGGATGCTGTGATGGAGGGTTTTTTGTGTGGTCAGGCTTGCTGACTTTCCACAGGGACATTGAGCTGGCTGTAGCTGCAGAAAGGACCTGACCAAAAGTGCTTGTTTGACTCCTAAGGATATCTTTAGTCTAGAAGCTCATTCCTGAGCTTACGTATTGATTCCCCCACCACTACCCTACCCCCAATGCTGGGACTGAGCCCAGCACTTTGCTAAGTAAGCACTGAGCTAAATCCTCAACTCCTTGTTTTGTTTTTCTTGAGATAGGGTCTCACATAACCCAGACTGTCCTTAAACATCTTACATAGCTGACTTGAGCTGCTCCTTCTGCTTTAACCTGGGTTAAAGTGCTGGGGTTATTTCCTATATGATACATGATAATGATACTATAACCAGCTATGATAGGGATGGGATTATACTTGGCTTCCATATTGGTTTCCTCCCTCCATCCTTTCTCTCTCTCTCTCTCTCTCTCTCTCTCTCTCTCTCTCTCTCTCTCACCCTCAACCCTCTCCTACCCCCTTCCCAGTACTGGAGCTAGAACTCTTGGCCTTATGCATGCTAAGTATGCTTCTTTTTTTTTTTTTTCTTTTTTCTTTTTTCTGGAGCTGGGGACCGAACCCAGGGCCTTGTGCTTGCTAGGCAAGCGCTCTACCACTGAGCTAAATCCCTAACCCCGCTAAGTACGCTTCTAACGCTGACAGTAAACCTAGCGTGCATCTCTTTTATTGTGTGTAGTTTGTAAGTGTGTCTGTGTCGTCTGGTCACACAGAATGCATGCAGATCAGAAGACAACTAAGGGAGTTATTTCTCTTCTTACACCCTCTGGGTTTCAGGGATTGAACTCTAGTTTGTCAGGCTTGTGTTGCAAGTACCTTACCTGCTGAGCTGTTTTGATAGCCCCTTTAATGTACCTTTAACAGATCCCCATCCCCTATTTTTGCTTATATATAACTGTGGGCCAGGCATGGTGGCACATGCCTGTAATTGCAGCACAATGGAGGCAGAGGCAGGAGAATCACTTCAAGTTTGATCTTGGTCTACAGAATACATTCTAGGCCAGCCAAGATTACACAATGAGAGCCTGAATAAAAAAGCCAAAACAAACAGAACAAAAAGACTCACATGCAAACCCAGAAACAGTAACATTCACTCTATGATGAAGCTGATTTCTTTACATCAGAAAAGACAGAGCAGGAGAACTGGCTCAGTGGTTAAGAGCACTGGCTACTCTTCCAGAGGACCTGGGTTCAGTTCCCAGCACCAATACGGTAGCTCACTGCCTTCTGTAACTGCAATCCCAGGGTGTTGTCACACTTTTCTGGATACCCTGGATATTTCATACATGTGGCACACAGGCATAATATACAGGCAAAACATATACATATAAAATAAAGTAAATTTTTTTTAAATCAAAAATTTAAATCAGAATAGAGGCTAGGATGTAGCTTAGTTGGTGTTTACCTAACAATGCGGGTTCAGTCCCTAGCACCTCATAAAGTGGCCTGCTGACACACCTTGGCCTCATAGCAAGTTCTCTGTCTCAATAAATGGGCAGATAAATAAATACCAGGAAAGAAATGGCATTGGATTAGTACCCCTGCTTCCTTCCTGGGATGAGGGTTGAATCCAGGACTTTGTACGAACTAAGCCAGTCAGCATTTTGGCCCTGAGCTCCACCCAGTCCTTGTTTGTTTCCTTTTGTTGTTGTTCTGACAAGAGTCTCATACAGCCGGTGCTGGCCTTAAACTTTTTTTTGTTCCTACTTATTAAAGGGGGAATTACAGGTATGCACTAGTAGGTCCAGGCTGGTTCTTGTTTGTCGGTTGGTTGATTTTTTCTTTAGTTTAGGCTGGCCGTGAACTCACTGTGTAACTTGTGTTGGTCTGGAATTTGTATGATCCTTTGACCTCATCTTTTCAAGTACTGGAATGACAGGTGTGTACCACTGGGCTCAATCCAAGGATTTTTAAAGCATGCTCCCGGGACCAGCACATCCTATAAAAAAGGGAATTCTCAGGTCAGGCAGACTGCAGAATCAGAACTGGGAGTGGTATCCAGTACTCCTGGTTTTAAGAAACCAGATTCGGCTCTGAGCTCCATTGAGAACTCTTAAAGCTAACTAGTTGTGAAAATAATGTCAGACACTGACCTTACAGCACCATTGCAGTGGGTTTGTTACTCAGTGGAGTTTGTCCTGGGGCAGCTCCAACTGTGGTGGTCCTCTCTGGGTCCCCTGTGTCTCAAAGCTTTTGTTACATGGAGGATTGGGCTCAGACTGACATGGCCTCAGTTTCTCAAGAACTTCTCTGGTTCTTCGGTGGTTTTTTTTTTTTTTTGAGACAGGGTCTCACTATGTAGCCCTGGGTGTCCTGGAACTCATTATGTAGCTAGCTTCAAATTCACAGTGATCCTCCCACCTCTCCTTCCAGAGTGCTGGGATTAAAGGCATGTGCCACCATGTCCAGTTCAGCTTTATTTTTTTCCTGAGATTATTTTTATTGTTTTACCTATGTGCATATGTGTATGCATCTGTGAAAGTGTATGCCACTTGTGTGAGCTCCCTCAGGTCAGAAGAGGACATTGGATCCCTTGGAGCCAGAGTTAACAAGCAGCTGTTGCCTGACTTAGGTTCTGGGAACTGAACTCTTGGGTTCTCTGGAAGGACCTTTTGTTGTTTTCTTCTTTAAAATTATCTATGTATTTTATGTGTATGAGTGTTCTGTTCACATGTATATCTGCATGAACATGACAGAAGAGGACATCAGATCCCATTACAGATAGTTGTGAGCCACCATGTGGTTGCTGGGAATTGAACTCAGAACCTCTGGAAGAGCAGGCGTATACTCTCAACCACTGAGCCATCTCCTGAGCCTGACCTTTTTTCTTTTTCTTTCTTTCTTTTTTTTCTTTCTTCCTTTTAATAAAAAAAATAAACATTTATTTACTTCTTTGTTCATTCCTTCTGTGTGAATGTTTCTATGGACTTGTGTGGAAGTTAGAGGGCATCTTGCAGGATTCCGCTTTCTCCTCTCACCATGTGCGTTTGAGGGACTGAGGTCATTCACGTTTCCTCAGGCTTGGCAGTGTCTTTATCTGCTGAGCTGTCATCCTGCCAATGCTCTCTTCTCCCTTCTCCCCAGGAACAGGATTAGTTCTTAGGCCTCACATATACTACGGTAGTATCTGAAGGATTTACCTCTGTACTACAGCCCAGCCCTTTTTATGTTTGTCATCTAGAAACAAGATCTTATTTAAGTTGCCCAGGCTGACCTTGGCTTTACATTGTAACCCAGGCTGGCCTTGGCTTTAACTTTGTAACTCAGGCTACATTTGAACTTTCTGACCTTCCTCAGTCTCCGGAGGAGCTAAGGTTAAGCCTTATTATACCTGGTTCTGACAGCTTCTTTAAAAAATAAGCTAGTGTGGTGGTACAAGCTTTTACTTCCAGAACCTGGGAAGCTGAGACTGTTGGATCTCTGTGAGTTTGAGGTCATCCTGGCCTACATAGTGAAACTCTGTCTCAAACAGAGACCAAAAAATATCCCTTTGTGCATGCATAGACCGCAAGAATGCAGGTGTGTACATGAGGTCAGATAACAGCCTTAGGTGTCTGCTCTTCCTTCCGCCTTGTTTAGAACAGGGGCTCTGTTATTTTGCTGCATAGACCAGGTTCGCAGGCCCATGAGTTTCTGGGGATCCTCCCATCTCTCCATAGGAATTCGGGGAATAGAGATGCTTGTGTTACATGTCTGGCTTTTTTGTGGGTTCTGGGTATTTGAACTTAGGTATTTATTCCTTGATGATAAGCACTTTATCCAGTGAACTATCTCCCCAGCTTTCTGATAGGGTTTCTATCTGTGAAAATGTGCACACACACACACACACACAGTCTGTGCACACATCATATGTGTATACAGATAAGCAACTATCTCTGTGCTTCTGTACTAAATATGGTGAATTCACACTGACTGGAACTGACAGGCTTCTTTGTAACATTCCTCCTCTCCATAGGAGAGGCCTGGCTCCCAGCATCATCTGTGAGGTTTATTCATCTCCTTGGATCTCTGATGTGACGAAGGCGGTTTGAGACTTGCCACTCGCCTTGCAGTGAGTGCTGAAGTGAGCTTTGTAAAGCGTCTTGCTCTTGCCCACTTATGTGTAGCTCTTTTCTTTCCTTCATGTGTGTTTCTCAGATCAGAAAAAAAAGAAAGCAAACAGCTCCTTGTTTATTTAAACATCGTGTAAGCAGAAGCTTGTCACCAGGCTTTACCTCCGGAGAACAGACTAGCCAGTCAGAAGCTTAGCCTCCTCCCAGGCTTCCGAGCATGGAGGCTTCTGGTGGGTGGGCTGTGGTGCCTGGCAGACAGTGCATGCCTTTATTGTAAAGTAAACAGACTGCTCTTTCCCCCCACTTCCAACTTAAAGGTAAATCAAACTCCTGAACTTTGAAGGCTGATTCAGATAGAAAAGAGGGAAAAATGTGAAAGGTTGCCGTTCAGTTATACACAGTTTTAAATTTAAATTTGTAAAACCGTTCAGTTCTTTTATCTGACAAGGAATGGGTGAAACGAATGTTGGGTGTGTTGAGCTGGGAGAGGCAGTACCCAGGACACTAAGAACTATGAGCTGCAGTGCCGTGAGCAGGCCTCATGGAAGGGACAGATAAACCAGTCCTGCACAGCCAGCTAGTTATAGTTGTAAATCTGATAAGCCACTGAGACCAAGTGTTTCCAACTCATGGAAGTTCATGGCAGTAATAGATCCAGAGGCTTTTCTCCTACTCCTGGGACTAAGGGTCATGAATGGTCCTCAAAACAGTATAAAATGTATGTTGTATGTGGGTATTTCTAAGATTATTAATTAAAAACAGGGCCTAGAGTGATGGGTCAGTAGTTAAAGTACTTTACTGCTCTGCCAAAGGACCCGAGTTTTGTTCTCAGCACCCACATATAGCCACCTGTAACTCCTGTTGTAGGGGATCTAACACCCTTTGTCTTCTCTGCAGACACCAGGTATGTGTGCAGTGCACACTTGGACATGGAAGCAGAACACTCAAGCACATAAAATGAAAAACGATAGCAAAAGGAGAAATTGAAATTAGAAGGCAATATAGGCTTCGACTTAAACACACTCATTTATCTGCTCAGTATGCTATAATCATCAACGCTTAATTCAGTCTGCTAGATATTGTTTTGAATTGTTTATACTATTTTGAAATTGTAGCTATAAGTAGATCCATACATAGTTACTCTTCAGCTTAAGAGATAATGCTAGGGTAAACCTTTCTCAGACTAAGATTTTCTAAGCTGAACTTGAATTTAATACCACAAACCCATTGAGCATCCTAGCACATAAGATAAGCACAGCCTACAGCCTGCTGCTCGGGGCTGAGGCTTACCTCCCCCCACCCCCCCAACAACTGCAGAGAGGAGACTGTGCTCATACACCAGCCAATCTGGAGTATGGCTTCATTATGTCTGTCTGTCTGTCTGTCTGTCTCTCGATATGTGTGTGTGTGTGTGTGTGTGTGTGATGGATGTGCTAGTAGTGCCGTTGGAGGCCTGCAGAGGGCATTTTATCCCCTGGAGCTGGAGTTACAGGTGGGTGCGAGCTGCCTGACACTGACATAGATGCCGGGCATTGAATTCAGGTCTTCCTGTGGCAGAACAGGAAGTGCTTTTAACAGCTGAGCTGCCTTTCCGGCACACACACCCCAGCCATCCCTTTGACCATCAGTGGAACGAGATAAAGTTGAAATGCTTGTAACAGCAGTTTGTTTTTGTGTTTCTGAGGTAGGGTCTCACTGTGTAGCTAGCTGGGATTTGCTTTGTAGACCGGGTTGACTTCAAAGTTGCAGTGATTTTTGTGGCTCTGCCGCTTGAGTGACAGAGTCACGGGTGTGGGTCACCATACCTGGTTTAGGGCATTTAGTTTAGTTTAGTTTTGTGTGCAGGCCCCCATAGTTTAACCGTGGCCTGTGTGGATCCTTGCTCTGGTAGTTGAATCTTCCAAGGTATCTTTATACTCCTATCCCTTTTTGTCTGGGGATAAACCCCTAGGTATGTGACTGCTGGATCAAGGGCAGGTGTGGGTCATGTCCTTTGGTGCCAGCTGCCAAGGTCTGCTGTCAAGTCTGGGCTCACTTGTGAGTGTGCACATTTGTCTGGTTTCCTCTGCCTTAAATGACTGGGTACTGTCAGTTGTTTAATCGTGGCTGGTCTGTTAGGCAGCAGTGACTTGGTTTGGTTTTGGTGCCTGTTAGGGCCTTATGTAGCTCATGTTGACTTAAAAGCTGCTGTATAGCCTGCAGACCTTCAGTTCCTGATCCCTGGGATGAGTGGGGTGTATGGCCATGACACCTCTTCTTTTCCTCCTTCTCTTGTATGCACTGTGCTGGGGAGGTCACCAGGCCTTGAGCTGCAGCCCCAGTTCTGCCTTTTCTTCTTAGGAGCCACCGGTTAGACTCCTGTCACTATCACTCTTCTGTAAGTGCTGAGCCATGGTTGCTATGGCTTCCACACTCCAGACCCAGAGGCTAGCTCTCCAGCTCGGTTCACTTGTATCACAAATGCACACTCCCCGTTGATTCCTCTGTGGTCTTCCGTCCGAGTCACTCAGCTTGGTAGGTAGCACTCTTTGCCAGTCTGTCTCTCTGGTCACTCTGACTCATGGACCTTTGCTAGTTCTCCTTACTGGTCTTGAGACACTAAGATACTCTGAGTTCACTTAGTCCCATGTCCCTTGCTGTACCCTTCCTTTCGTGTGATCACATGGCCTTGTGGCTTTAAATTCCTTCTGTGCATGTAAGATTTGTAGTCTGGGTCTCTCCTCATGACAGCACAAAAGTGTTTATTCCTAATTAGCCCCCTTCAGGGTACATAAGCATGCAACTCTACTGGTGTATTACACCCCTGTTACCAGCACAGGAGGCACCACAGCTTCAAGATCAAACTGCTCTACACAGTGAGTTCCAGGCCAGCCACAGACTACCTTAGCTTATAAGCGGAAAAAAAAAAAAAAAAAGAAAAAAAGAAAAAAAGAGAGAGAAAATGAGGGACTGGTGGGATGGCTCAGTGGTTAAGAATACGGGCTGCTTTCTCAGATATCCTGGGTTCCATCCCCAATACACAGATGCTGGCTAGCAACCATCTTAACTCTCATTCTAGGGCTTCTAACATCCTCCTCTGACCCACGCAGGCACCAGGCATGCATGTGGTGCTCTGACATGCACAAAGGAAAACACCCATATACCTAAAAAAATAAAGAATTAAGGAAATAATTGATGAGAAAACAAAAATAAAACCAGAGTATACAAGTTGATGCTTTTATTAATCAATTAATTAATTTGAGACACAGTCTCACTATCCATCCCTTGGCTGGTATGGAACTCTCCACAGATAGGCAGGTCTTGAGCTATGGAGATTTCATGGGAAGTCTGCCTCTGCTTCCCCCAGTGTCAGATCCTTAGAGGATGCATTTTCTGTTTTGTTCACCGTGTTTGCTGTGATTACCCTATGGAACACCCCCCCACACACACACACACACAGGCGCACACGCACGGAGGCTCACACAGAGGTGCACATATGTGCACACATACCCCTGAAGCATGAAGCAGAGAGGCAGGACAGTCAGTGCTCATGCCCACTTGGGACTATAGATGGATTGTACCCTCAACCCCAAATGGAAGCCTTTGTTTCATTTCTCTCCTATCCAGTTGCATTGACATCAGTGTCTCCTTTCTCTTGATTGGCACCAGATGCCAGGCTCTGGGGTCTAAACTGACTGTTAATGGTCTCTGAAAAGCTCCCTGTGTGTTGCCTTCTATCCTCCTGCACCTCAGGCAGATGTGTCCAAGCCAGAACCTCAAGGAATTCCCAAAGAAGCCAAAAGCAGCTCCCTCCCTCTCCACCCCCCACCCCAATCCTCTCAAGTCCAGGCTGGGTCTGTTTCGTGGCTTTGGTGTCAACCACGAGCTGTTGGAAAGAAAAGTCCTTTTAACGAGAGTCTTAAAAAGTAAACATGGGCCCTGCAAACGTTGTTCAAACAAACCTGCTTTCAGTGTCACTGGCTGAGAGGCTGCTTTGTGGAGCCTCAACTGAGGGAAGAAGAAAAAGCCTTCTGTTTGGCATCCTTGTGCTGGGTGGGGGCCTCAGTACTGCTGCTGGCTGCTGCTCAGTGTTGTCTGTCAGCCCCGAGGGAACATGTATGTGGCAAAGGGCTTTTCCACCTCTGGAGTGGATGACCTGAATGCTAGTCAAAGTGGCTTCTCCTGTCCTCTTTTTTGCAGGAATAGGGTGGCTTTGGCATTAATGCCTGTCCTTAAGCTGTTTCTTCCAAGCTGAATGTGGGAGCCAGAGGAAGGAGGATAGATTTGAGGATAGCCTGGTCTCCTTGTCAAGTTCCTGGTCTTTAGGCCAATGGGAGCTATAGATTGAGATCCTGTCTCAAACAAAAGAAAACAAGATGTTTTCCTTCATTTCTTTCTTAGGCTTAAGAAAGCTCTCGGCGTTGGCCGGTGAGGAGGTTCACCTTTTCTTTCCAGGGTGTTTTCTTAGGCTCACTCGGCTCACCTGGAAATGAACGGGTGGGGATTGTGTTCACCGCCATTCACACGACTCCTTCCTCTGAGTGCTCAGCTAGACTGTAGAGTTCAGATGGACGACGGAGGCAGAATGCACCGCACTGCTCCTGGACTTAGGGTCTGAAGAAGAAGCCAACGCCATGCCAACTAATGCTGCAAGTCTTTCCATGTGGGAGAAAGCACCGGGTGTCCTGTGCTGTAGCCTGGTGCCTACACCCCACACTGACAGGCTTCACAGCTCTTCAGATGGTGGCCCTGCATTGGTGACAGGGAGTAAGACCATCGTTGGAAATGAGCTGTTCTCTTCCCTGATACACTAGCTTTTACATGGCGGGAATAATAGAGTCATTCTACACATTTCTTTCTTTAAATATTGATGTTTCAGTGTTGTGTCCATGTCATATACACCTTTACACTCATTAATCCAAAACCTAATTGGGGCACAATGGTTTATTCCTTTGAAATTGGAATTTTAAAAAACAGTTTTTAGGAAGGAAAATGTTTTAACAGCAGAATTTTATGTATATTTAGGAAGGATCCTGCTTTTGCTATGCTTTGAATCTTTATAAAGATCTTTGTTCAATGCAAGCCTGTCTCAGCCCCGGACTCAGTCCTGTGTGTGTAAACATGGCTTTGGTCCTGCCTGGGGAGCAGGGAGGGGGGGTGATGGCTGAGGTTCCCTGAGGGCACAGGGAATGGATGATCTGTGAAAACTGGCCCAGGCTGCATGGAGATGAATGGTGTGAGGAGGACTTTCCCTCCCTAGGGGCAGAGGAGCCTGTGAGGCAGCTGCAGTAACTGACAGAGCAGCTCATGCTAAATACCTGGCTTCCCTGCTTTCCCAGCCTGTTACTCATTCTCCTAAATCTCTACCAGTATGTAAATAGGCTGTGGCTTGACAGATTTGCCAGGACAGATGAAGGCTGTGTTTTAGGGGAATCTTCTACTTCAGGAAACTGCTTTGTTAGATGGATGGCTGTGATGACCAAGTAGTTCTGGGAGGATAGGGACAGACGCAGGGGCAGGAGGCGTCTACATGGATTTTAAGGATAGCCCCTCTTCCTTACTTTGGAAGACTGTTGTTTCTGCCCTGCAGGACTCTTCTCCGATTGCTTCATCTGTCTTTGTGACAGCATTTGACTGTTATATGTGAAGGTTCATCACACTCAGTCATCTGCAGTGGTCACATGTCCATCTAGACCTCCTCTCCATGCCCACCATGTGCAGGTGACCCACAGATTTCAGTTTCCAGCCTCTGCCTCAGCCCTGAGCCCTACATCCTTATTTCTGAGGACTCAGTAGTTCTTGTGGATGTGTCAGAACATCTTGACATGGTCACCATATGTCCGAATCTAACTTTACTGCCTCCTCCTGAGAAGTGGAACTCCCTCAGTGTTCCATGTTCCAAGGTCTAGATCCCCTATTAGTGAGTGAGAGGCCCAGGTGTGGGCTTGGGGACCCTCCCCCCTCTTGCAAACCCCACTTTGTAATCTGTTTCACAGTTTTCTTGGTATTTACCTCGGCAGGTCTGACCACCTTTTAAAATTTCCTTTATTTTATTATCATTTTTATAAATGATATATATATGTCTCTGTGGGTTTGTGCACATGAAGGAGGCCAGAAGAGGATGTTGGATCCCTTGGAGCCAAAGTTACAAGCTGTCGTGAGCTTCTTGACGAGATTGCCAAGAACTGAACTTGGGTCCTCGGGGAGAATAGTAAATGTTCTTAACTACTAAGCCATCTCTGTAGCTTAGACTTGGCCCAAACTTAGTAAGTAGCTGAGGATTACCTTGAACTCCCGATCTTTGTGTCTCTACCATGTGCTGGGATCATTTTTATCTGTGACCTTCTCTCTCCTCTGCCTTTACTAGCTTGTTTTCTGCACTCCAACAGAATGAGCTTTGAAAACACAAAATTGATTTTGTCATGTAAAAAATTAAAATTCCGGGCTGGAGAAGTGGCTCAGAGGTTAAGAGCACCAACTGCTCTTCTAGAGGTCCTGAGTTCAAATCCCAGCAACCACATGGTGGCTCACAACCATCTGTAATGGGATCTGATGACCTTTTCTGGTGTGTCTGAAGACAGCTAAAATGTACTCATATATAATAAATAAAAATCTTGGGGTTGGGGATTTAGCTCAGTGGTAGAGCGCTTGCCTAGGAAGCGCAAGGCCCTGGGTTTGGTCCCCAGCTCCGGAAAAAAAAAAAAAGAACAAAAAAAAAAATCTTTAAAAAAATTAAAATTCCTATAGGTACCATTCTGTCATACTTATAAGATAGTGAAAGAATTAAAATTCCTATAGGTACCATTCTGTCATACTTATAAGATAGTGAAAGTCAAAACCCAAACCAAACCTATTAAAACACTGGTCCACAGAGCACTGCAGTGCTCGGCTCTGACTGGTACTTTGCCTCATTTGGATCTCATACCAGCCCAGCCCCATTCACCTCTGCTAAGCTCCTTGAATGTGTCTGGCTCGTTGTGCCCCAGGGCCTTTGCACATCTTCCTCATACCCACTCCCACCCGACCTGCTGTGTCACCGTTGAATTGAACTGTTGTCCTGTACTTTTTCTGATGCTTTCACCAGGCCGAGTAACATGCTGTTCCTGACGCTGTACACACCGTGCAGGGAACCTTGTCTCACAGCAGCCATTCTACATCTCTTTGTTGTTTGGTCACTGGTTTTTCTTCCAGGAGCTTGCAAAAGGAAGGTCCTAGAGGGAGGGGCTGTATCTGTTCTCTTTCTCCAGCATAAGCATGCTCCTAGCTTCCAGCAGGATCGCACAATCACTGAGTCCCCTGCAATTGTTTCTTGAATAAATGAGCAAGAAGGAGAGAAAGAACAAATTATGGGGCTGTGGTAGTGCTTGTTTGGCATGTGCAAAGCATGGGTTCTATCCTCGGGACTGCATGAAACTGAGCGTATTAGAGGTCACATTAAAAGTTCAAGGTCCATCTCAGCTACACAGTGAGTCCTTGGCCAACCTGCTCTACATGAAACCCTGTTGAAAAAAAAAAAAAAAGAAACATTTATAAGTTGGTTTTGTACAATGAGTCCCTTTTCTGTAAGAGTTCATGAAGCCCTCAGCAGACTCAGATTGTAGTTAGCTATGAGGAAGCTAGACTCCCTGCAGCAGCACAAAGGAGGTGTCAAGGCCAAGCTGGAGCCTTTCTTACTCCCAGGAGGATACACTGAGACTTGACTGCTGGGGGCCCAGGGAATAGGGGGTAAAGCAGAATCAACCTTGGTATTCTAAACAAGAATTCTGGTGTTTACAGCCTAATTCCAGTGAGGTAGGAAAAACTTCATTTGTTAGGTACCGTTACAGTTGGGAGCCAGAGAAACCTCATAACGGTTAAGCCAGGAAGCCTCTGGCTTCCTGTGCTGTGAAGGGGAATGTGAAAGAGTGCTCTCTTTCAGTCGGGAGCTGCTAGTCCATGTGTGTCTGAGTTATGAGGAGCTGCAAAAGACCATTGACTCTGCCCGTCTGGAATTTGCCCTGGTTCAGTTTCTCTGTACACAGCATTTCACAGTTACATGCAGAGCGAACACTAGCCTGCTAATGAATGATCTGCTTGTTTTCACTTTCTCTGCTGGGCCTGTAGCATTGGGATTGAGGCAGGCAAGAAGGTGGCTGGCCCCACCCAGCAGCTCTGTTAAGGCCAAATCCAGCCCTTTTTCATTAGCGTTGAGACTCTCAGCCCTCAAACATTTTGTCTACCCTAGAACTATCCTACTTTGGTGTTCTCTTCCTGCCTCTCTCTCTTTTCCGATTTCCAGGTACATTCTTATATCTGCATTCACCATTAGAATAAAAAAGAAACCTTTTTTTTTTTTTTTATCTTGAAAGCTCAGTGTGCCCAGGGCTGGGGATATAGCTCATGTTAGTGTCCCCTTAGCATCTTAGGCAAGAGGTCCTGGCTTCTATCTCAGCACTGGGGTGATACCTGTATGTATATATACATGTGTTGCCTGGTGTCTAAGAAGTCCAGAAGGGGGGATGCTATAAATTGTGAGCCACCATGTGGATGCTAGGAATGGAACCCGGGTCCTTTGCAAGAACAGCCAGTGCTCTAAACTGCTAAGTCATCTCTCCCTGGCTGAATACTTCGAATTGTCAGAGAGTGATGATAAGGGACTCAGTGCTAGTTACTGGGATTCACAGAAATATGTGTGATAGTGACAATGATAGTGACAATACTGATGTGAAGGTGACTGTGCCAGAGCTCTGGATTTGGTAATGGGATAACATGCTTATAGCTTGCCTTGACAGTTCCACTTTATATAGTTTCCCTCTGTTAGCATAAGGAAGGCAACTTCCACACCCTGTGTATCCCTCATCCTTATTAATACCACATTCAAATAGCATGTGGGAGAATCCAAGTTAAGGAGGGGGAAAAGTAACTTAGTACCCGCTCTTTGCAATTAGGAATTGGTAGCTCACAGCCTCTAGCATGTCCTGATTTTGTAGTTAGGAGAAAGAAGAGTAAGAGTCCTCTTACAGCGTAATTGGTGTACTTTGGGCCTTTTAAAACTATATGTATGTAAGGTTGTGTTTTTGGTAACTTATAGATACCTTGTGTCTTAATATGCTGACATATGAGATTGAATGAGCAAAGTGAAACACAGTCAAAACCACAAAAGTACAAAGAATAGCCAAGGGCTGGTGGGATGGCTCAGTGAGTAAACAGGCTCTCTGCAAGCCTCATGCCCTGGGCTTGATCCCTGGAACCCATGTATAGGTAGAAGGAGAGAACTGACTCCCAAAGTTGTCCTCTGACTACATGCATGCCTCACTGGGCCTCTAAGTACATACATGAGCACACACACACACACACACACACACACGAGGATGGGGAGAGCATCAAAGTTCCCTCAAAAATCAGTTGCTGTGGATCTCTTTCGTTTTGGGAAAGCGGTGCAGTCTGTTCAGAGTGCGACTAGAAGGCGCCTAGCTTTAGTGCTCTTCTGCTTTGGTCAATCCAAGCAAAGACTGACGAGCTCTTTCCTTTTTGGTGGCATAAACAAGGATCCTGAGATCAGCCAGCCTGTTTTCTGTGAATCTCAGTGACTATAACTGTTAACAAAAGTTATAGGTGTTTTCCCTTAAAAAAAAAAAAAATTACAGGCTGGAGAGATGGCTCAGGGGTTAGGAGCTCTTACTGCTCTTCCAGAGGTCCTGAGTTCAATTCCCAGCAACCACATGGTGGCTCACAACCATCTGTAATGGGATCCGATGCCCTTTTCTTGTGTGTCTGAAGACAGCTACAGTGTACTCGCATATATTAAATAAATAAAATCTTTAGATATGTGCCCTGTCCCAGTGCGCGGGTCTGTGGAGAGCCGGGTGCGAGAGGCGGCGGCGCGAGGGGGACCGAGCCGAGCGGGCATTGGAGTCGGCTGGGAGACAGTGGGTCTGTGAGACACCGAACCGAGGGGCCGTGGCCACGAGCGCCGCTGACAAGCGATGGGGAAGAAACAGAAAAACAAGAGCGAAGACAGTACCAAGGATGATACTGACTTGGGCGCCTTGGCTGCGGAAATAGAAGGAGCTGGTGCTGCCAAGGAGCAGGAGCCTCAGAAGGGAAAGGGGAAGAAGAAAAAGGAGAAAAAGAAGCAAGACTTTGATGAGAACGACATTCTGAGAGAGCTGGAGGAGTTGTCTCTGGAAGCCCAAGGCATCGGAGCTGACAGAGATGCCGCTACAGTCAAGCCTACAGAAAACAATGAAGAAGAATCTGCCTCAAAACAAGATAAAAAGAAGAAAGGACAAAAAGGCAAGAAAACAAGTTTTGATGAGAATGATAGTGAAGAATTGGAAGATAAAGATTCAAAATCAAAAAAGCCTGCCAGACCTAACTCAGAGGTGCTCCTCTCTGGGAGTGAGGATGCAGATGATCCTAATAAACTTTCTAAAAAAGGTAAAAAAGCCCAGAAATCAACTAAAAAACGGGATGGGTCGGAAGAGGATGAAGACAATAGCAAAAGAAGTAAAGAACGTTCGAGAGTAAACTCCTCAGGTGAAAGTGGTGGTGAGTCTGATGAATTTTTGCAGTCCAGAAAAGGACAGAAAAAAAATCAGAAGAACAAGTCAGTTCCTACCATAGACAGTGGGAATGAGGACGATGACTCTTCCTTCAAAATTAAGACGGTGGCCCAGAAGAAGGCAGAAAAGAAAGAGCGTGAGAGGAAAAAGAGAGAAGAGGAGAAAGCAAAGTTGCGAAAGGTGAAAGAGAAAGAAGAGCTAGAGAAGGGCAGGAAGGAGCAGAGTAAGCAGAGGGAGCCTCAGAAGAGACCGGACGAGGAGGTGTTGGTGCTCAGAGGGACTCCTGATGCAGGTGCTGCCTCAGAAGAGAAAGGAGACATTGCTGCAACTCTGGAAGATGACAATGAAGGAGACAAAAAGAAAAAAGATAAGAAGAAAAAGAAAACAGAAAAAGATGATAAAGAAAAAGAGAAGAAGAAAGGCCCAAGCAAATCCACTGTTAAAGCTATCCAGGAAGCTTTGGCTAAGCTCAGAGAGGAGGAGGAGAGACAGAAGAGAGAGGAGGAGGAAAGGATTAAGCGGCTTGAAGAACTAGAAGCCAAACGAAAAGAAGAGGAACGATTAGAACAAGAAAAAAGAGAAAGGAAAAAGCAAAAAGAAAAAGAAAGAAAAGAACGGTTAAAAAAAGAAGGAAAACTGTTAACTAAGTCCCAGAGAGAAGCCAGAGCCAGAGCTGAAGTGACCCTGAGACACCTCCAAGCGCAGGGTGTTGAAGTGCCATCAAAAGACTCGTTGCCAAAGAAGAGGCCAGTGTATGAAGATAAGAAGAAGAAGAAAACACCACAGCAGCTGGAGAGTAAAGAAGCACTTGAGACTGTGGAAGTCAGTGCCCCTGTGGAAGTTGTGGACCAAGGAGTACCAGAAAAGGAGGAGACACCGCCTTCTGTTGACGCAGAGGAAGACGAAGAAACTGAAGATGCTGGGCTCGATGACTGGGAAGCTATGGCCAGTGATGAGGAGAGAGAAAAAGGAAATATGATTCACATAGAAGTAGAAGAAAACCCTGAGGAAGAGGAGGAGGAAGAAGAGGATGAAGATGAAGAAGACAGTGAAGATGAGGAAGACGAAGGGGACAGTGAGGGCAGCGATGGGGACGAGGAGGATTACAAGCTATCGGACGAGAAGGACTTGGGGAAAGCTGGAGACACGAAGCCCAACAAAGACGCCAGCTCAGACTCCGAGTATGACTCTGATGACGATCGGACTAAAGAAGAGCGGGCGTACGACAAAGCAAAACGGAGAATTGAGAAACGACGACTTGAACATGGTAAAAATGTAAATACAGAAAAGCTAAGAGCCCCTATCATCTGTGTGCTTGGACATGTAGACACAGGGAAGACAAAAATTCTAGATAAGCTCCGCCACACTCATGTACAAGATGGTGAAGCAGGTGGCATCACACAGCAGATTGGTGCCACAAATGTTCCTCTCGAAGCTATTAATGAACAAACTAAAATGATTAAAAATTTTGACAGAGAGAATGTCCGCATTCCAGGGATGCTGATTATTGACACTCCTGGACATGAGTCTTTCAGTAACCTGAGAAACAGAGGAAGCTCTCTCTGTGATATTGCCATTTTAGTTGTTGACATTATGCATGGTTTAGAGCCCCAGACAATTGAATCAATCAACATTCTCAAATCCAAAAAATGTCCCTTTATTGTTGCACTTAATAAGATTGACAGGTTATATGATTGGAAGAAGAGTCCTGATTCGGATGTGGCTGTTACTTTAAAAAAGCAGAAGAAGAATACAAAGGATGAGTTTGAGGAGCGTGCAAAGGCCATTATTGTAGAATTTGCACAACAGGGTTTAAATACTGCTTTGTTTTATGAGAATAAAGATCCCCGCACTTTTGTGTCCCTGGTACCGACCTCTGCACACACTGGTGATGGCATGGGAAGCCTCATCTACCTTCTTGTGGAATTAACTCAAACTATGTTGAGCAAGAGGCTTGCTCACTGTGAGGAGCTGAGAGCACAAGTCATGGAGGTTAAAGCTCTCCCAGGAATGGGCACCACAATAGATGTCATATTGATTAATGGACGTTTGAAGGAAGGGGACACAATCATTGTTCCTGGAGTAGAAGGGCCCATTGTCACTCAGATTCGAGGCCTCCTTTTACCTCCTCCTATGAAGGAATTACGCGTGAAGAACCAATATGAAAAGCATAAAGAAGTGGAAGCAGCCCAGGGAGTGAAGATTCTTGGAAAAGACCTTGAGAAAACGCTGGCTGGTTTACCTCTCCTAGTGGCCTATAAGGACGACGAAATCCCAGTTCTCAAAGATGAATTGATCCATGAGTTAAAGCAGACGCTGAATGCTATCAAATTGGAAGAAAAAGGAGTCTATGTTCAGGCATCTACACTGGGCTCTTTGGAAGCTCTTCTTGAATTTCTGAAAACATCAGAGGTGCCATATGCGGGAATTAACATTGGCCCAGTCCACAAGAAGGATGTTATGAAGGCTTCGGTGATGCTGGAACATGATCCGCAGTATGCAGTAATTTTGGCCTTTGATGTAAGAATCGAACGGGATGCGCAAGAGATGGCTGATAGTTTGGGAGTTAGAATCTTTAGTGCAGAAATTATTTATCATTTATTTGATGCCTTTACAAAATACAGACAAGACTACAAGAAACAAAAACAAGAAGAATTTAAGCACATAGCAGTATTTCCCTGCAAGATGAAGATTCTCCCTCAGTACATTTTCAATTCTCGAGATCCAGTAGTAATAGGGGTCACTGTGGAGGCTGGTCAAGTGAAACAAGGAACACCTATGTGTGTTCCAAGCAAAAATTTTGTTGACATTGGGATAGTAACAAGCATTGAAATAAACCACAAGCAGGTGGATGTTGCAAAAAAAGGACAAGAGGTCTGTGTCAAAATAGAACCTATCCCTGGGGAATCTCCAAAAATGTTTGGGAGACACTTCGAAGCTACAGACATTCTTGTCAGCAAGATCAGCCGGCAGTCCATCGATGCACTCAAAGACTGGTTCAGAGACGAAATGCAGAAGAGTGACTGGCAGCTTATTGTGGAGCTGAAGAAAGTATTTGAAATCATCTAACTTTCCCACATGGGACAGAATTTGGAGTAAATGTAATATTATGTTGTGATATTACCAACAGAACAGACATTTGGACGCTGATGGACTTAGGTGTATAAAATGTTTTCCATGAGAAACCAAGCAACTTACACTGGTTTGACAGTGGTCAGTTCCCCGCCCCACAGTCCAGCGTGCCTGCACTCACCTGCCCTTCCTCTAAGACTTGGCTGCTGTTTTAAAGTTTGCCCTTCCTCAAATTTGGATTTTTATTACAAATCTAAATCTTTCAATTTTATACTGATTAAATCAGTCCTGCAGTATTTGATTAACTAAAAAAAAAAAAAATAAATAAAATCTTTAAAAAAAATTACAGGGCTGAAGAGAGGATGGCTCAGTAGTTAAGAGCACTGGCTACTCTTACAGAGGATCCAGGTTCAATTCCCAGCACTTACATGGGAGCTCCCAACCATCACTAGCTCCAGTGCCAGGGCATCTGATGCTCTATTTTTAATTCTGTGGCATGCACATGGTGCAAAGACATACATATAGACGCAATACTCATGTACATTAAAAAAAAAAAGAGGGGGGCTGAAGAGATGGCTCAGGGCACTGACTGCTTTTTCAGAGGTCGTGAGTTCAAATCCCAGCAACCACGTGGCTCACAACCATCTGGAATGGGATCTGATGCCCTCTTCTGGTGTGTCTGAAGACAGTGACAGTGTCCTCACATAAAATAACTAAATATTTCTTTAAAAAATTATATATATATAAAAAGGAGTTAGACTATACGTGTGTGTGTGTGTGTGTACATATATATATATATATATATATATATATATATATATATATATATATATATAGTCCCCTAGGCTGTGTAGCCAAGGACAACATTGAACTTTTTATTCTCTTACCTCCACTTTCCAAGGGCTGGGACCGCACCTCCATGCCTGATTTGAGGATAGCGGCTCTTAACAGCAGTGATCTCAGGCTGTTGTATAGCTCAGTGGGAGAGCACTTGTGTGGACGGACGGGCCTGCATCTGTTTTCTAGCACTGATAATACCATAGCTCTGGGTGTTATTTTTATACCTAAAAAATTCCCTTTATGGTAATCACTTAATTCCATCGACTACTCAGGCAGGTATTTTTGTTTGTTTGGGTTCCCCACCCCCCTCCAGTTGTCTTAGAAGAGTTTTATTTTTTTGAAACAGTCTAGCATGGCCCAATCTGACCCCAAACCTGTTGTGTACCCAAGGATGCACTTGATGCTTCTGCTAGCTCCTTAATGTGCTGCTACTCTTGGCTGTGTTTTAAAGATAAGGTCTGGCTTTTAGCTCAGGTTAGCCTCAAGCTCAGCATCATCCTGCTGCGGCCTCCTAAGTGCTGGGATTACAGATGCTCACCACCATGCCTTGCTGGCTGACAAGTGTGTCTTCTGCACTTGGCTTATTTGAATCAGAATGTGGACAAGATGCCATGTCTGCTAAACATCTTTATCCCCAGGCTCTCTCCTTTCACTCCTTTTAATTTGTTGAATTTGTTGCTGAATGCCTGAATGGTCAGGCAGTTTATCTGATCAGTTTCCCACATTCTGGATCTGGCTGCTGTATCCCTGAAGTAGTTCAGTGTGTCCATCTGTCCCTTGTTTCTGCAAGCTTATGAGTGAACACACTGGGTCACTCCAGGCTGATGTCTTTGTTTTCTGTGTGGCTGTTTGGTTGACATCCCTGCTGGCTAGTGGAAGGCTCTCCTGCAATGTCCTTGCTTTCCCTCAGATCCTAGAAGCCACCCTATTTCTGTCTGTCCACTTCTATAAAGGAGTGTCACAAGATTTTTGTGACTGGTTGGGACTTCAAACAGTAGACCATGGTCATGTGTGACAAGTACGTTTGCTGAAGCTGACTTGAGCTCATGCCTTTGGCTTTTTTAGTAGAACTGATGTCTCTTGCCAGGAAAGTATTTTTATTATTATATGTTTCATTTTGCCCTAATTGAATCTGACTTCTGCCAACCCATGTTCTCAATTAGCCCCTGATCGCAGTCCCTGCTTTTTCTCTAAAGCTTGGATTTCTGAAGACTGCAGCCTTGTGGATATGCTTTTAGGGGTCTTTCCCATCGAGTATCAGAGGGAGAGGGAGAGGGAGAGGGAGAGGGAGAGGGAGGGAGAGAGGGAGAGAGAGAATGTGTGTGTGAGAGAGATGTGTGTGTGTGTGTGTGTGAGAGAGAGAGAGAGTGAGTGTGAGAGAGATGTGTGTGTGTGTGTGTGTGTGTGTGCGCGAGAGAGAGAGAGAGAGAGAGAGAGAGAGAGAGAGAGAGAGAGAGAGAGAGAGAGAGAGAGACTGCATTCTTAGGAAACAGTAATGGCAGAGCCTTTCTAGTGAGCTTTATCTTAC
The DNA here is from genome assembly GCF_021556685.1 of Rattus norvegicus. Classification (NCBI taxonomy): domain Eukaryota; kingdom Metazoa; phylum Chordata; class Mammalia; order Rodentia; family Muridae; genus Rattus; species Rattus norvegicus. Next base: position 50,509,560 of record NC_141552.1, read on the forward strand.
TTCAGCCTCGTTTCCCTGCAGTGAGTCACTTCTTAGCACATAGCCATTCCCCGGGGCCCTGTCTTGTGTAAAGAAAATGCCCAGGGCTTCACAAGGTTCTAACACATTGCTCACAGTGGCCTCTTGCTCTGACCTGCTTCAACCACCCTAGCTTCCCTGCCCCTTCCCAGATAAGCCAGGTGACTTTGGACTTGTTTCTTCCTCTGCCCTGACAGGATTCCTACGTGCTCTCCCCAACAGCCTCTCAATCTTTACTCACCTTAGTAATGAGGTTCTCCACCCCACAGCTTTCCCCACTTAGTTCCTTCCATCCTCCTTTCTTGTTTGACTTTTTTCTCTTACTATATTTGCCAGTGTCCTTTTTGTTGTTTTGTTTGTACGAGACAGGGTCTCACTTTGTAGCCCTTGCTAGCTTGGGATTTACTATGTAGACCAGGCTGGCCTTAAACTCACAGAGATCCTCTGCCTCCAGAGTGCTGAGATTAAAGGTGTGTGCTACCCTCTTCTTTTGTGTTTGTTTGAGATAGACTGCCAATGAACTAATGTAGCCAAGGCTGATCCTTTGAACTCCTGATCCTTTTTTCTTTAGTGCTTGGATTATGTGTATGTGCCACCAAGCTGTATGCTATTAGGTTTTTAAAAACCTTGCTTATCTGGCCTGGGGAGGTGACTTGGTTAAAGCACTTGCTTTGCAAGTGTGAATACTTAAGGGGCAGTGGTGACACATACCTTTAATCCTAGTACTTGAGAGGCAGAGGCAGCCGGATCTCTGAGTTCAAGGCCAGCCTGGTCTATAGAGTGAGTTCTAGGACAGCCAAGGCCCCATAGAGACACCTCCCCACCCCCCACCCCGTCTCAAAAAAACAAAACCCAAACCAAAACAAAACAAAAAAAGCAAGGTGGTCGTGGCGGCTCCTAGCTGCCAAAGGCAGAGAGAAGCAAAAGGGTTGATTCCTAGTGCAAATTGGTTAGTGGATCTAGTGATTGGTAAACTCTGGGTTTGATTAAGAGATCCTGCCTCCATGAATGGTTAGAAGAGTACACATAGATGATTGCTATATCAATCTCAGGAGTCAGTACACATGAACATAGATATGCAAAACATGCATACACGCATGTACACCAAGACTTCACATATGAAAAGAACTTGCTTATTTTCTGCTTCTTCACAGAGCAAACCTTTTTCTTGTTCTCATAAGTCATAGTAAACCATGTAAACCATGTAAACTGTGGGACCCAGACAGAGCAGAACCTGTGAGGCCAAGGACAGTGTGTTTCTGCTAATCTCAGCCTGGTTACAGAAATTGCCCTGGACAGTGAGGGGCTTCTCTTTTCTGTTTCTTTTCCCCTCCTTCCCTCCCTTCCTTCCTTCTTTCCTTCCTTCCTTCCTCCTTCCTCCTTCCTTCCTTCCTTCCTTCCTTCTTCCTTCCTTCCCCTTGCTCATTTCCTTCCTCTCTCTTTCCTGATAGGGATTGAACCCAGTCCTTATGGGTGCTAAGGATGTGTTTTGCCACTGAGGGGTGTGTGTGTGTGTGTGTGTGTGTGTGTGTGTGTGTGTGTGTGTGTGTGTGTGTGTGTGTGTTGGGAGTGGGAGAACAGGATTGCCATGGGTCATGTATAGGTCAAAGGACAACTTTTAGGAGTCAGTTCTTTTTTCTACCATGTGAGTCCTGGGGATTGAACTCAGTCATCAGGCTTGGTGACAAGTACCTTTTCCCACTGAGCCATCTTGCCAGCTCTTCATATGTTTCTTGATTTTTTTTCTCCTTTTAAAAATGTTATTTTACATATAAGGATGTTTTGCCTGCATATGTGTTTGCACATGTGCATGCCTGGTGCCTAAGGAACTAGAAGACAGCATTGCATGCCTCGGACCTGGAGTTACAGACGATGTGAGCTGCCACGCGGGGGCTGGGACTCAAATCCAGATCCTCTACAGGAATAAAGAGTACTTCTACCACAGAGCCATCTCTCCAGCTTCTTTTTTTCCTACTGTAGTCCAGGTTGACCTGGAACTCACTGTGCCGACCGACCATGCGGCCTTGAACTCAAGTCAATCCTCCTGCCTTAACCTCCAGAGTGAACTAGTCCCAATTAGATTTTGATTATTAGGCACTGCCTCCCAAAGTAGAAGGACTGGCTGGAAGAAAGGGCCTTTGTAGAGTCATGAGTGTGGCTGTGAGGAAACCAGAGGGCCTAGAGGTGAGGAGCTGAGGCTGCTATTAATAATTCCAGTATATGCTTTTCAGCCACACTCGAGCCTTACAGTCTGTGTATGCTCCAGTCTATCACTCAGTTAGCTAATGATTTTTCTAGCCCCATTATACGTTGAAAGTCTCCCTGCTCATGGTTGGTTTTTTTTTTTTTTAAAGAAAATAATAGGGTGTACTGTTCTTACCACTTTAAGTTTTTAATAGCTTTGCCAATTAAAAAAAAAAAAACTTTTCCAACTGTTCATTATGAAATTCACAAATGCATGGACTCAGAAGGGGAAAGAGTCACCCAGCACCTGACACCACAGTGACATGTCACCACATGTGCTTCATCTTCTCCGTTTGTGCACTGTGCATGCGTGTGGTGCATTTGTGTGCGATGTGCCTGTACAATGCTTATGTGGATGTGTGGGTGGAAGCCAGAGGAGGATATCAGTGTTCTGCTCCATCAGTTCCTACCTTATTCCTCTGGGACAGAGGTCACTGATCTAGAGCTAGGCTGGTGGCCAGCAAACCTTAGTCATCCACTTGTATCCAGCCTTGGCAGTGCTGAGCTGACAGGCATGCAGCCATTTCAGGGTCTTGAAAGTTTTCTTCTTTTAATGTTATTATTGTTATTTCTGTTTATGTGTTTGGGTGTTTTGTGTGGATGTAAGTGCCTGATGCCCTTGGAGGCCAGAAGAAGGTGTTGGAACCACTGGAATTGGAGTTATAGACAGTAGTGAGCTGGCATGAAGGTGCTGAGAATTGAATTCAGGGCCTCTGTAAGAGCAGCCAGTGCTCCTAAACCACTAAGCCCATACATCTGTTGTTTTTGTGGGTGTGGGGAATCCTACTCAGGTCCTCATGCTTGTACAGAAGATGCTCTTACCTGCTCAGCTGTCTCCCAGCTTTTGTGTGCATTTCTTTGTCTGAATTATTTAAAGGAAATTTGAAGTTATTAGGACTTTTTTTTTCTGGAAAATTACAGTGTATTCTCCTGTAAAACCACTTGAGACTTCCTGCAGATATCTCCCAGTCTATCACACATCTCCCAATTGTGTTCTTATAGGAGCTGGCCATGGAGGCTCCCGCCTAGCCTTGGCTTGTCTGTATGCTCTTGGTTCCCTTGTAATTGCTGTATGGCTTGGAAGGTTTTGAGGAGTTTTCTGCTGTAGTCTATAGAAGTCCTAGAAAATGCTCTAGTAGCTACAAGAAAGTTAATCATGGGCTAGGCTAGGGGAAAGCTCCCCATTTTAACCTTTAGACTTGAAAGTTAAGGTGGGCAGTAAAAATGGCAGCTTAGGAACTTCCTAGGTACCACACCAGTCTTTACAAGTGTTCCCCACAGAATGTGTAATGACTCCTCTGTTTTGTCACAGAGGGAACCAGTGCTGAAGTTAAGTAACTTGTGACTTACAGAGTCAGTCCTTTGGCAGCAGCATTGAGATTGAGTCCAGAATGCATGACCACCCTGCCTGCCCAGCCCCCTCTGCTGCCTGTTGGAGATACTTAAGACAACCACATAGAAAACAGCAAACCCCCCAACAAACCAAAGCACATCCATGTATCATTTCATGGTTCCCTTCCCTTCCCTTCCCTTCCCTTCCCTTCCCTTCCCTTCCCTTCCCTTCCCTTCCCTTCCCTTCCCTTCCCTTCCCTTCCCTTCCCTTTCCTTTTCTGGTTTTTTTAAGACAGGGTTTCTTTGTTCTGGAACTTGTTCTTCAGGTGTTTCTTAACTTGGAGATCTGCCTGCCTCTGCCTTCTCAGTGCTGGGATTAATGTGTGTGCCATCATGCCTGGCTTACCTCATAGTTTGAGTGGGTCAGGATTTAGAAGTGTCATGGTCAGGGATGTCTCCTACATCTTGGGCTGTTGTCACTGCAAGGTCTCCACTGAGGCTGGGTGGTCTCCCAGGTGCTATACTCACGGTCCTGAAATAGTACTGGTCAGAGACTTTTATTCCCTCTACCCCTTGGCTCACAGAGTTTCTAAATTCCCACTGCTAGTTTATAGAAACTTTATTTTATAGAGAATGAGACTAACCAAAAATAGAAACCCAGTACAGGGCAAAGAGATTAAGGGGAGGGAGAGGTGCTTTCGGGGGCCTGGAAGTCCAAAGGTCACTGTTCTGTCTTACTTCAGAGACCCTGGAATTGCTTGTGTTTTTGGTTAGGCTCTATGAGTATTTTCTTTGTATGTATTTTGGCACACAGAAGAGGTTATTGAATCCCATGGGACTGCAGTCATAGAAGATTGCAAGCTGCCATGTGGTTGCTGGGAATTGAACCCAGGGCCTGTGGAGATCTGCCAGGGCTCTGAACTACTGAGCCAGTCACATTCCCTGAAACTGGAGTTGGAGAAGGTTATGAGTTGTCGTGTAGGTGCTAGGAACTGAGCCCAGATCCTCTATATGGGCAGCCAGTGCTCTTAACCTATGAGCATCTCTCCAACCTCATGTTTGTTTTTCTTTTAACTATGTGCATGTGTTTATATCTGGTGTGGGTGTTGGTTGCCCTTGGAGACCAGGAGAGGGCATCAGATCCCCTAAAGCTAGAGCTTATAGTGGTTTGAGTGGCCTGATGTGACTGGTAGGAGAACTCGGGTTCTGTGTACAAGCAGTACATCTCCCAACTGCTGAACTCTCTCCAGCCCTTCTGTTAGGTTAGTAAAAGCTGTCTGTCTTAGATTAGAAGCTGGCTTTTATTTTTCTCCTTACTGGGGAAGAGAAGGATCCCCAGAGAGTGTTCAAATTTACTTTAGTGTTTGTGGAAATTTTTTATCCATGGACTACCTTGATTGAGAGTGGTCATTCTCAACCTGTGGGTTGTGTCCTCTGGAGGGGTGGGGGAGAAGGGTTTGAATGACCCTTTCACAGGGGTCACCTAAGACAATCAGAAAACAGATATTTGTATCACAGTTCGTAACTAGCAAAATTATAGTTATGAAGTAGTAATGAAAATAATTTTATGGTCGGGGTCACCACAAGAGGAACTGATTAAAGAATTGTATTAGGCAGGTTGAGAACCATTGAATGCTTATAATAATTAACTATCACTGACACATGAAGTGGAGTGCAGGGTTGGGTGCAGGGCAGGTGAGGAAGGAGATTCTAGCATGAGACTAGATCCTTCCCAAACCTGTGGATGTCTGCTGCTGCTTCTCTCTTTGTAATTATTGGATGACCGACCTTATGGAGGGAGGTTCCAGTGAAGAGAACTAGTGTTCATTGTAGATAATTTCCTGATTGGAGGCTATGAGTGTACCCAGAGTCAGGGCAGCTAGGACTGGTGTGTGCAGGGTGTTTCTTGCTTTGTTCATCCTATGTGTAGCAGGGTATAGCTTGACCCCAGTTTTTTCTATGCCCTATCAGTAGCCTTGTTACTTTGAAAGCACATAAATCAATAATGTAAAGATGTTGTAGCTAGTGTCTTGTGTAAAGCGTCTTGAGAAACTGGGTTTCCACCTGCACAACATGCAGATCCTTACAATTCAGCACATTCCACTCCACTCTGCTTTTTCTTTCACAGGACACACTGGAAAGGGCAGGGAAGCCCTGCCGGGGAAGCAGAGTGGGTGAAATAGAGGCCTCTAATTTAAAGAACCCTAATTTGTGCATTGACTTAATCTGTCTGTGTTGCATTTTGTATCCAACAGTGGAGAACACGCAACTGACCCTGAACCTGCAGACAGAGAACAAAGGCAGCGTTGTCTCAGGAGGAGAGCTGACAATTTTCCTGGATGGGCCAACTGTTGATCTGGGCAGTGTGCCTAATGGCAGTGCAGTGACAGACGGTGAGTACCGCCCTGCTCCCCAGGCTGTGCCAGGATAGAGTGGGTGGGAGCAATGCTAGGGGCTTGGTTCTCTGCTACGAGTGCGCGTGTCCAGGTTAGAGACTCTTTAGCAGCCCTGCTTTAGTGCCAGCCCTGCTTCCTCTTAGTCTCTAAGATCAAAACATGCCATGGTTCTCAAGGCCCAAGATAAATGTCAAAGTTCTGTGTGTGATTGTTTGGATTGAAGACAGAGAAAAGCGTCTTTTCACCTCCTATGAGCCTTGAAAATAAACCTTTAACAAGTGTGATTCTAGTTAAATCCTCTGGGGAGCTTGAGTGTGCCCTTAAGAGATTGAGTTGGCTGGGTAGGACCTGTGTATCTTTGTGGAGACATAAACTAGCAAAAAGGGACAAGCTGAAGCAGAGGATAGTGCCCCCTGCTCGGATCTGAGGGTTTGGAGTGTTGCGAGTTTGTTCCATTTGATCTAGTCTGAAATTAGTCACTTCTGGATCTAGCAGGAAATTATTTCATGGAGTCTGAGGTCTGAAATGGGTTGTTTCTCTCTCCTTTTTCTCATTAAATGTTTTGTTAGGTGTGACGTAAGGTGGAACTTCTTAGGCTAAACACACTTTCTGTAGCATTAGGGGTGATGTATGAGCTCTTAATTCAAAGGCAAGGTGCAGTTTCAGAGGTTGGAGAGAACTTAGCTGTTTAGAACTTTCCGCTCTGATCTGGAGAGATGGCCCAGTAGTTAGAGCACTGGTTGTTCTTGTTGAGAACCTGGGTTTGGTTCCCAGCATCCGCATGGCACTTATAACCATCTACAACTCCAGTTCCAGGAAATCCAACACCTTTTCCTTCCCTCCACCACATTAGGCACACACATGGTGCACAGGTATATGTGCAGGCAAGTAAATAAATAAATCTCTCTCCCCCCACACCCCCAAAAAGCTCCTGTACTAGGCTTTGCTTCCACTAGAGTATTTTTGGTATGTCTTTTTTGTTTTGTGGGTTTTTTTTTTTTTTTTTTTGGTTCTTTTTTTTTCGGAGCTGGGGACCGAACCCAGGGCCTTGCGCTTCCTAGGCAAGTGCTTTACCACTGAGCTAAATCCCCAACCCCTGTTTTTTTTTAAAGATTGAGTTTCTCAGTATAATAGCTTTGGCTGTCTTCTTTCTTCAAAACTTTTGTTATTTCATAAAAAAAATTGTGTGTGGCAAATGTGTGGAGGTCAGGTCAGAGGACCACTTGTGACAACTGACTCTCTCTGAGGGATCTGGGAATTGGATTCATGTTGTCAGGGTTGGTGACGAGTGCTGTCACAGTGCAGCGCTATCTCTCTGGTGTGTGTGTGTGTGTTCACAGCACTGGTTACATAGGCTACCATATAAGCACGTCTGCTGTACCCAGGCTCTGTCTTCTCCATATCATTTCTAGTTCGTTCTCTTGGCTTTCAGACTTTCACTTTTACCTTTATGCTATACATATATACATAATTTTTAAAGATTTATTTTCATTTTTTTTGTGGTGTATAGGTGTGTATGCCACATATATGTGGGTGTTCCCTGAGTCCAGAAGGAAGGACTCTGGAGCTTGAATTACAGGTGGTTGTAAGCCACTTAATGTGGGTGCTGGGAATGGAACTCTTGTCCTCTGTAAGCAGCAATTGCTTTTAACCACTGAACTGTCTTGCCAGTTCCATATATGCATAATTTTTTTCTGGAGATAAGATCCTATTGTATAACTCAGGCTAGCCTTGAACTCACTGTCACCCCAGCTGCCTTACTATGATATCTTGTTTAAGCCTCTCCTAGCTGTTTGGAGGGCCTTTAGGTAAAGAGTGACATGATCTTCTTTGGCTTTACAAACTCTGTTTGCATCGTGAAAATTGTCCTCATCCCATGCATTCACTTGGCCACCATCTTAGAGAGTTCATCCGGTGGAAAAGGCAGGGCTGTGTATTAGCATCTGGGATGTTCTGGAATGTGTGGAGAAGAGACACTGTCTCCCAAGTTTGAGTTCCAACTGTGTGATCTCAGATGATAATCCCTATTCTTTGTACCAGTGGCTACAGCTGCCAGCGTGCCCTGTGCCATCACAGTGGGGTAACTCCTAAGATACAGAGGGAATTCTCTGCCTGGTAGGTAGCTCTCAGACAAGGACTAAGTTTCTCAGCACTTCTGTCCTTTCTTGTGATTGGTCCATTCTCCAGGATCACAACCACCTTCAAGAGAATCCAGTGGGACTGCTCTAGCTCCAGAGACCCGGCACCAGCCCCCCAGTACAAACTGCTTTGGTGGCAGATCCCGGTAAGTACCCCTTGTTGGTGAGACAAGGTCCTTGAAGTTAGGGAAAATATACTAGCTAGTGGCAAGGAACCATACGTTCAGAAACTTGGAAATTTCCCTTCACTGCTCCAGTCTGCTAAGGCGATCTGGAGGGAGCACAGCACTTGGATTCCTAGGGAGTCAGCTGTACACTGACAGTGACTGGGGCTGGTGGTCGGCCTTGGGGTAAGAGAGACCTGTTGAACAGACGGTGACCTGCCCGGCTATGGCAGTCACGATGCCTGGCGTACAGGCTTCTTTGGATGGAGGATTTTCTGACTGCATTTCTTTTTTGGGGGTGGCTGATGGTTCCTCCTTTAACATGTTGGATAAAATTTTCTATGCTGAGGGTCTGAGCTCATTCAAGCTTCTTATGCCTATTGTGGATGATGTAATTCTGCTTTAGTGCTCTAAACTCATTTCCATGGCAACTGAATTCCTAGGCAAGAGAATAGTTTTAAATGTAATGGAGAGATTGTAGAGGAGAAGGAGGGGAGGAGGAAGAGGATGTGTTTAGTGTTTATTACAATGTACAAAATCCCCAGACATTTTCAGGAAGAAAATCATATGAACGTAGTTATAAATATTATCTTTTTACAGTGGGCAAATTGTTGTTAGAAATCTTCCCACGCAAGTCCCAGAGGGTACAGAATAATGCTTTGGGAATAGAGTTGTGTTCTAGCTAGTATCCACAGCACCTGACAGATTCCCTTGAGAGCAGAAGGCAGCTTCTGAATTGGTTTGTTTATGGCTTTAAGGCGGCCAGAACTTACTGACTGCAAGAGCAAGTGGACATTTGCCCTTTGGGATCCTGGTTTGGCTAGAAACTGAGATCTGTTTCCCCGTTCTCATTTCTCTTGAGCGTGTACAAAAGGCTCGCCTCACACTGAATACCTATCACGTTTTCTGTGACTTGCTATATGAGGTGACTTGTGGGAGGTAATACATACTTAGGTCCTGCAGGACTAGGACCTGTGATGTGCTTGGCAAATATCGCATCAACCAAAGAATAATCCAGAGTTGTAGGGAACAGAATCTCTTCCGTGGTAACTAGCTCAAGCAGGGACACCTCAGCATCTTTCCCTTATAAAAAACGCTTTCTCTGCTTTAGTGCTTCCTAACTACTTTCTTGGTTTTCTTAGCTGGACTTGAAAACTTTGGGTCAAACATACTGACACCACTTAATCTGAGGCTCAAAGAATGACTCAATTAAGCATGAGCCTTGCAAACAAGAGGACTTGAGTTCAAACTCAGCACCTTCATAAAAATCCTGGGCGTGGTGTCACTTGTAGTCTCAGTGATGGTGGTGGTGGTGGAGGGCGAGTTGCAGCAGGAGGTCTGAGCGTGCTGACCAGTCAGCCCCGCCCACTGCACATATGAACATATCTACATCTTAAAAGAGAAGAGGTGTTTTATTAGATGCTGTGGTCTCTTTTTTCTTTCTTTTGGGAACTCATATCATAGACTGACATTGAACTCCTGATTCTTTTACCACTGAATTGTTGAAACTGTACACATGTGTTCACCACATCTGGATTAACATCTTTTAAATAAAAAATACATATTTATTTTCTTATCTATATGTTTTGTGTGTGTTGTATGAGTACCCAGTTCTCATTTGGAGGTCAGAGGATAATTTGCTGGAGCCCCAATGTATTAGTTCTGGGGATCCGACTCAGGTTACCAGGCTTGGTAACAAGGGTCTTATTTGCTGAGCCATCTCACCAAGCCCGACAAGTACCTTTTTTTTTTTTTTTCCCAAAGATTTATTTATTTGTTATCTATATGAGTATACTGTAGCTGTCTGCAGACATACCAGAAGAGGGCATCAGATCCCATTACAGATGGTTGTGAGCCACCATGTGGCTGTGGGATTTGAACTCAGGACCTCTGGAAGAGCAGTCAGTGCTCTTAACCACTGAGCCATCTCCCTAGCCCCGACAAGTACCTTTTTAATTGATACCTTTATAGATAAAAGTATAAAAATTGGTTGAGAAAAGTGGGATTCTATGACATGTACTTATATATGGTCCATGCTACTTTAGAAGGCTGAGGCAGGAGGATTACTAGAACCCTAAGTTTGAGGCCAGCCTGAGAAATATAGGGAGACTATGTTCCAATAAAAACAAAACAAAACAAAATGGATGGGAACAAATAATCTTGAAATCAAGAGAATTGTTGATTTTGGACAGAGGAGACAGGAATAATAATGAAAGGCTACAAAAGAATGGTGTCTAAGGCCATGCTTATGGTTTGTTAGCCTGTGTGGTAATTCCTGATGTTCCTCTTTTTTCTGTAAATATGTTTAACATTTTCTATGCTTAGGGGTATATTTCACAGTGTAATAACTAAATAAAAAGTGTCATCTGCCACCGTAAGGAGCCTGAACAGCAGGGAACCAGATTCTTGAGGACAGACTCCAGATTCTCAAAGGTTGTGTGATAGCTCCTATGTCTGTTCTGCCTGGTTTACATGTGTAATCAGGTAAAGTGGTTCTAGGGGATGCTCCTCGCTGGTCTCTTAGGACACCTGCTGTCTTACAACCTGAGAGTTCAGTGTGGGATTTAGGGTCCAGGTGAAAGCCTACCCCCTCCAGGTAGCATCCTTAATCTTGGTGGCTTGAGAGGGCTGGCCATCAGCCATTCCATGTTTGATTAAGTATGAGTTGACCCTTGGCTTGTGCCCGTTGGCATGCATTGTATATATATGCTGCCTTCCATGCCCTTGGAGGAGCTGGTATATGGTGTAGGCCTGAGGAGAGCATGTAAGGGCACTTCATGTATTGTTTCTGTTGCTGGAATGAGGCTGGTTTTGGAGACTTGTCAGCTCCCATGTCCTTGGTACTGTGCACCATCTTGGAGGGTCCCCTCCCTTTATAGTGAGTTCAGTCTTAGTGATGTGAGAGAGCTTCATGGAGCAGGCAGATATGTGCAAGAAAGGAAACTAGCATGGCAGGGGCAGTCTGAGCAGTGTGGACTAGGACCTTTTCCTTTGTCCACTGATCCTAGGAGCTAAGTAGAATGTGTGCAGAGGGAAGAGGAACCACGTAGAAGGGGTGACACCAGTGCTGGCAGTCTTTCTTAGGGTCTCCTAGAGATTAGACATGGTCGTGAAACTCCAGGCTGGAATAGGAAAGCCAAGGGTGTTTGGGCTCCTTTGTGATGTGCTGTTTCTGGATCACCTGTGATCCTCTTTTCTTTCTTCCCCTCTGTTGTGTGAGGTGAGTGGTGGGAGGGAACCCAGCCAGTTAACTGTCTATGTAGGGCCCTTTTCCCTTCCTAGCCCAACCTTATGGCCTCTGATGTGAACCTGGCTCCAGCCGGAACCTCTGGGAAGGTTCTATAGATAAGGAGATGAATCAGCAAAAAGGAAGTATATCCTTATTTACTTTTAGTTTCATAAAGTTGTTGGTTCTTTCCCCACAGTGTTAGGGATGGAATTAAGTGTTTTGCTCTAGGCAGATGCTGTGCTATTGGTCTATATGAACCCCAGACACTTTTTTTTTTTTTTTGATAGAGTCTTACTAAGTTGTCTAGATCGGCCTTCAGTTCACTCTTGTAGTCTGGGCTGACCTTGAACTTGTGATCCTCCTGCCTCAGCCTCCTGAATAGTTGGATTTACAGGCCTGTGTCACCAGGCCTGGTAGATAGAGCTTTACATTAGAAGGTCTCTACAAGGGACCTTGGTTAAGAAGCTGGATCTGTGGGCGCAGTTTATTTTCCTTGTCTCTATCAGTTTATTTTGAATATAGCAGATGTGAATGTTTTCAGATGCTGGGAGCTGAACCTAGAGCCTTGACCATGTCAGGCAGGCACTCTAGCAGTAAGCCATACTCTCCGCACTCCAGATGTGTTGTGCATGTGTGAGAGATGAAAATCCTAAGGCCCAGCTAACGTTAGTTTAAATCTGCATTTGAACATATTCTTCCCAGTGACATTCTTATTATGACCATTTTAGGACATCCTTGTAATGGTTTTCTGTTTCCCTCTGTGACCTTTCTTTTTTGTCCTGCTATGACGAAAACCTCTTAGATTTATTAGCTCCCTTGACTTGGCATTAGGAGCCCCCCCTCCCCCAAGACTGGAAAGAGTTGTATTCTGGGAAGTCTGTATAGCCCAGAGTCTCTGGTGAGCTCTGAATAGCTCATGGGCTGTGTCTGCAGACAGCAGATCCCAGAAAGGAAAGACAAATAAACTCAGCCGGGTGTGAGTCTGCTGGGAAGCCTTGGGAGGGACAAGGGAGAATGGGGGAGCAAGGCCGACAGGGAGAGAGGGACTCTGGGACCAGAGCCATTCTTTCAGTCATTGCTGGCTACTGCCACTCATTCTTCCATGGAGCTGACCAAAGCTGATTTGGAGATGTTACTCTGTCAGCCTGGAATGAAATAGAATTTAGTGACTTTATGCTTCCCTTAAAATCTGGCTATAGCCTCATGCTCGTTAGTGATGCTGTAAAGAGGAAAGAGATATGTGTAAATGCATTTCATCATTCGTGGTGACAGACATAGTCCCTGCTCCCAGGGAGCCTTTAGGCTGTCTTCTGAACTGTTGAGATCAAGGACAAGCATTCAGGGCATTTTCAGAAGTACTTATGGAAATCAGTACTTTCTAAATATGCCATTGACGCACTGATTATCTCTTAATAAAAGTGACATTGTACATTTACTTATTTCCTATCTGTTTATTTTATAGCTAGGTATTTGGCATTTCCTCTGTGGGATAGGAGGTGGTGTAGCCCAGAAAACTGAGTAGAACTAAGAGTAAGGAAAGCCAGGCTCACAGTAGTCATGGCCACAAAAAAGATGGAAAGGCACAATACCTGATACTAAGGACTGTGTAGCAAGACACTGGGCAACAACCACAAGTGTTGGTGTGTACACACTCAAGTGTTTATACACCAGCATACCCATAGTGTGCACACACCCAAGTGCTAGTGTATACACACCAGCACATAGACAAGAGTGGAGCATTTAAAGATACATTGAAAGATTTTGCTGATCTAGTGAAATGGGGGTCAGGGGTGTCCCTATAAGCAGAGTGTTCTGCATGGGCAAAGGTAGGAAAATAAGAGAGCTTGGCTTACTCAGGGACAGGAGTCCTTTGGTCATACTGCATGGGAGATGATTGCTGCAGCAGCCCTGATCCAGAGCCCTGATTCAAAGCCCTGATCCAGAGCCCTGATTCAAAACCCTGATCCAGAGCCCTGATTCAAAACCCTGATCCAGAGCCCTGATTCAGAGCCCTAATCCAGAGCCCTAATCCAAAACCCTGATCCAGAGCCCTAATCCAAAGCCCTAATCCAAAGCCCTAATCCAGAGCCCTAATCCAAAACCCTAATCCAAAGCCCCTGCTTTTGTCTGTTTCGTTTTTGTAAGAGTCATTTTAGGTTCACAGGAAAACAGAGCAGGAGCATAGAGTCCTTATGCCCCTCTGCAGCCCAGGATCAGCCTTTGTTTGAGGGGAGGCTGGCGGCACATTGATCTCCACTCAGAGGCCAGTGTTTGTGCTCTGGCTTGGTGGTGTTCATTCTGTGGGTTTTGACAGATTCATGGTGTGTGTCCACTGTTGCAGCCTCATGCAGGTAGCTTCTGCCCTGTGCTCATTTAGTCAGCCCTCCACCCTCTCTGACTCTGACACTGGTCTTTTAGTTTCTTTACATCGTTCCTTTCCTGGAATTTTATGCACTGTGGAGAAGTTTTCACACTAGTTTCATTGACTCAGAGTACAGTTGATTTCTATTGAATACCGAGTAGTATTCTAGTGTTCGCATCCAGCATGTTTTATTTTCTGTTCACTTACTGAAGTATACTTTAGTTGATCCTAAGTTTTGCTAACTATGAACAAAGCTGCGGTTAGCATTGACTTCTCAGCAGTGCAGCCTATATTACACAGAACTTTCCTGAAAGGGAAGCTGGGAGTCTTCCAGTCCCGGGGTGGGGGGGGAGTTACATGAGAATGTCTGGTACAGAACATTTAACACTAAAATCAGAAACCAATTGATAGGAGTTCTGTTCCTCAAAGAAATTTACACTTTCTTCCCTTAAGGCAGGGTCTCACTGTATAGCTCTGGCTGTCCTGAAATTCACTATGTAGACCAGTTAGCTCAAAGCTCTGCTTGCCTGCTCTCTGCCCCACAAGTGCTGGAATTAAAGGCACGTGCCACCACCTAGCTGACTCTTAATTCAGTCAGACTCTTAATTAGCCAGAATTAACCAAAACAAGCCTCCATGTGAAAACAGGCCACCCTGACTAAACAATAAACCTGGTTCAGGCCATCTGGACAGCATTGTTTCGACTGCTGGCTTCCTGTTCTAGAATCCATATGGGCTTCGTTTGTTTGTTTACATAAACAATGAGGATACCTGGTAGTTGTGGTACATGCCTTTATTCCCAGCACCTGGGAGGCAGAGGCATGCAGATCTCTGAGTTCCAGGTCAGCCTGGTCTACACAGAGAAACCTTTCTTAAAAAAAATCATCAACAACTAGACTTGAGCAATGGTAAAATAGAGACAAGACAAAACAAACAAACAAACAAAAAACTTCAGACTGCCCAGATGTAGTCATGGGGGAGACTGGAGGATGAGGAATAGAGGGGCTCTCAGACTCACAGGCCATGTTGTTGTCTACAGAGAAAGGAACCTCAGAGAAAGGGTGTGTGTGCCACATCTGCTGCAGTGTTGGCTTTGGTGCTGGGCGGGCTTGACTGAAGGAAAGTCGTCATCCTCACTGCAGAGACACAGGCACTGTATTCTTGGCATGCAGCAAGGCCGAGATAAATGTGGCCACAATTTAGAGTGCAGGACTGATAGTCCAGGACTCCTCGGCTCTAGGAATTTGTGGCTAAAGGGGAAAGATCTAGAGAGAGTCAGTGAGAAGAACGTGGGTCTCGGAGGAATGGCTCCTTAGTCAAAACATGGGCAGCTTGGTGTGTTTGGGAGGATGAGAGCAGAGCTGACTGCTAACGCTCTGAGCAGACATGGGTGGTAAGGCAAGCAGGCTGGAGTGCTTGTTCATGGCTGTGGCTTGGGATGGTGAGGTCATAATATTCCTTAAAAGTTCTGTTGGAGCTGCATAGCTCCCCGTAAAGTACCAGTTAATGGAGGTGGTAATTTGGGGTTTGGCTTAGTGACTGTCTTTGTGATAGCCAACTTAATAGCATAAAAGGAGTGACTCCTTTCAAATGCTAAAACAGTTCTGTATTTGAGGCCCTTTTCTCTCATTGTAATAGATAAAGATAGCCACAGAACTAAACCTAAATTTTATATCGTTTTATGGTTTCATGAGGTTATATACCTTATTAGAAATTTATCGAAGATACTGGTGTCAGCATTCTTTGTGCCTCTCATCTTTCTGTTTCCTTGTTATTACCTCTGGACTCTGCCTCTGGCATTCTGCATCATTACAGCTGCCCAAACCCTCCTTTGCCCCTGCAGGCTTAGTACGATCTATGCCTTGTCCTTTTCAGAGTCGCTCTGCACCCCACATTCTATGGGCGTCTCAGAGTCTTCCTTTTTATCCTTCTAATTTAATTCAACTTTATTATTTTAAATAACTGGTGGCATATGCCTGTGTATATCCAGTGCTTGGGAGGGTAAGACCAGCTTGAGTATCTAGCAAGACCTTGTCTTATTGCCTCACCTCAATAGTTTGTTTATGCAAAGAATTACAAATGTATTCCATAAAAGTGGAGCAAAATATTGAAATAGGCCATTCAAGAGCAAAATAGGGCATCTTTGAGCAAAAATTTTAGGAGACTTAGGGCTAGGGATTGAACATTGAAGGAATGGGTTGGGGAGAGTAATCAAGAGCATGTGTGTGTGTGTGTGTGTGTGTGTGTGTGGTGGGGGTGTGGTTGCTGGGGATGGAGCCCAGACCCTCAAGCTATCTACCACTGAGCTACATCCCCAGCCACTTCTTTCTCTTTAATGTTATCTAACCTGAGCAGCACTCACGACTCTGCAACTCCACTTCCAAGAGACGTGATTCCACTTGCATCACACTTGAGAAAGGCCACGTGGCAGAGAGGGGGGCAGTGGCAGTCACAGTAGTTACAACCCATCTGACAGACGACGCCTGTAAAACAGACACATTGGCTTGTAAATAAACTATAAACACATCTTCTAAAATTAGTTCTTTGTTTACAGTATATGATGTATACCTGCATAAGTTTATGTGCACCACAAGTGTGCAAATGGCTTGGATTTCCTGATACTGGGTTTGCAGGTAGTGTGCGTGCGATACTTGATGTGGGTGCTGGAAGCGGAACTAAGATCGCCAATGCTCTTAACTGCTGAGCTCTTTCTTCTGCTCCTAATTTTAAAAACTGTATAAGAAATCCTTCAGTTTAACGTTAGTGAAGCTGTCTGCCGCCAGCTGCTCATTGATCTGCTTGGCATTGTTTTTGTTTGTTTGTTTGTTTGTTTGTTTTTTACATTTATTTCTGTGTGTGCATGTGTGCGCATGTGTGCTTAGTTTCTTGTTCTACCATGTAGGCTCCAGGGATCAAACTGAGGTCCTCAGGCAAGGCAGCAGGCACCTTCACCTCCAGAGCTGTCTCACCAACCCTGCATGGCATTTATGCCCCCATCCAGTTAAGGTCGACCTTTTCAAAGGCTCTCTTTATGCTCTAGGTGCTATTTCTTATTAAAGCATTTACCTGATTTTAAAGCAAAAGAAACCTATCCATGACCATTTGTAGATTTGTACAGTCCATTGGCCTGTTTATGTTTCATGGGATTCTTGGTTTGTTTGGACTCATTTCCATTGCTATGCTTCATACAGTCTGTCTGTCTGTCCTGCCTGTTTGATTTTCTTGAACGTTTAGTGTAAGATAGATGCAGGAGTGTGAGGGAGTACCGCTGTAATACTAACTTTTAGGGGGCCAAACAGGAGGATAGTAAACCTGAAGAAACTCCAGTCTCTCGTTCATAGTGAGAACCCGTTTCAAATAAAAAAGAGGACTTTCTCAAAAGAAGCCCCCAAAACACACAGGAGCAGCAGAGAGTCTTAGTGAGTTGAAGGTGTTTTCACTCACTTGATAACCAGATGTCACATTCTGAGTCTGGCTGTGTGGAAAGGCGTGAACTGCAAGTGCTGATGCACTCCCTGTGAGCACATTTTGTTTGAGTTTTTGATGATTGACAGCATTTCTGTGCATTGGATCTACTTGGTGTCATTACAAGTGGCCTTTGAAGGTGAAATGTTTTTGTAACAAAGAGGAAAAAAGAAGTTAGTAAAGACCCAAAGTAGGGTATGGCACAAATATTTATTTTCGTTTCTCCTTTAAAATGAGAATGACGTGTGTGTGTGTGTGTGTGTGTGTGTGTGTGTGTATGTGTGTGTGTGTGTGTGTGTATGTATATATGTATGTGGAGGTCAGACAATTTGCAGAAGTCAGTTTTCTCCTTTCACCAATATGGGGTCCAGGGATTGAGCTGAAGCCATTGGGCTTTCAATTAAATCATAATCCTTTTTTTTACACTTAGAGATTGATGGACTAGAGAATCAGAAGGAATCTTTTCTTCTTCCTTAGTGTGTTGGTTTTCCTGCAGGAGGAGGTATGCAGGGAGAGTGGACTGAGCCTCTAGGCTGAGTGCCGTGGGCAGCGAGCGCCTCATTCGTCTTTGTGTCCCAGGTGGAGCTCGGGATGGTGCCCTGCTGCACGTAGCTGTGGCTCCCTCAGTGTTTGCTGAGCTGAAAGAGCCTTGTGTTTCTGTGCTTCGTTTGCCAGGACTTGAGGGTGGGTCTTGCCTACTGGTTTACATTCCTTTGCACCCTCACTCTGAGGTGTGAGAACACAGTACAGGAGCATGGGTGGAGGGGACTTTTTGTTTTTTAAGTTCCTTGGTCTTTTCCCAGACTTGAGTCCCTTTCATAAGTGTGGGGATCTTACAGCTTACTCCATTTCTCTTGTTTCATCTGGTGCCTTTCTCTCCATGCTTGATATTTTCCATATTGGACATTTTTCATAGACTCCTCTTTTCAGATCCTTGCAGCTTTTATAAGACTGATCCTAGACTCAGAGATGAGTTGTCAGGTAACCAAGTCTTGTTTCAGGGAAGAATGTGTAAAGGCAGCACTCTGAATCTACCAGAAAAGACTATTTCTAACCTTTGAAGAACAGTCAGGTCTCATATGTAGCTGTCCAAATTCTTGAGTGCTTATTGGATCTTGAAAGCATGCACTTCATAAAGCACCCGGTTGCTGCACTGCTGTCCCTTGGTGGTGGGCAGGGCATTCCAGAGAGATACCTACTACAGTAGACGAGGTCCCTGGGAACTCGGGGGCGATGGGTGGGGCACTGTGGGAACTGTACTAACGTTACTACACAGCTCTGTGTTGGAGACTTGGTACCTTAGCATCTTCCCCTTGGCTCTTTCTGTCCTTAGACCAGGAATGACGTATCCATGGGGCACTGAGTCTCTAATTTTTCTCTCTGTCACAGGCTGGAGAAAGCACTTTGCTTAGAGCTGGGGCATTGTGTTGCTTCATTTTATAAAAAACAGTTTTCTCCTTTTTGAGTCAAAAAAACTAAGGTGGAATGGCTCTACATAGTGTCGTATAAGAAACAACTAGTATCTGTGAGGAGAAGGCTGATAATTTACACAAAGTAGTAGCACTGAATATCAAAGTTAGCCAGAGAGCTGGGTAGAACACTATATCCTTAAATCTATCCCAGCTAGTTTTATATCAACTTGACATAAGCTAGAGTCATCAGAGAGGATGGAACTGCCTCCAAAAGATTCAGCTGTAGGGCATTTTCTTAGGTAGTGATGAAGGGGGAGGGCCCAGCCCATTGTGGGTGGTGCAGTCCGTGGACTGGTGGTCCTAGGTTCTATAAGAGAGCAAACTGAGCAAGCTGTGGGTAGTAAGGCAGTAATAGCACTTCTCCATGGCCTCTGCATCAGCTCCTGCCTCCAGGTTCCTGCCTCCAGGTTCCTGCCTCCAGGTTCCTGCCTCCAGGTTCCTGCCTCCAGGTTCCTGCCTCCAGGTTCCTGCCCTGCTTGAGTTCCTGTCCTGACTTCCTTTGATGATGAACAGCAATATGGAAGTGTGAGCCAAATAAACCCTTTCTTCCCAACTTGTTTTTTTGGTTCTGTGTTTTATCATAAGAATAGTAACCCTAGCCAACTCATAATCCTAACACTTGGGAGGTTCTTAGTTCAAGGCCAGTCTTAGCTACATAGGGAGTGAGAGGCAAACCTGGGCTACTCGATAGTGTCTCAGAACAAAACAAAACAAAATTATGTTGGACAAATGAGGTTTGTGAACTTTAACAAGCACACTAGACCAGTGTAGAATGCAGCTTCCATGACTGAACCATTTAAAGGAGCACTCTAAGCCTGACAGGTTGTAGGCATCCTGATCTGTCACCTAAGCACCTGCTATGAGCCTCCTCAGTAAATGACTGGGTCTCTGCTTCTATCCCCACCTCAGTTGCTCTGCTTTCTGCCTCTGCTGCAATCCATTTCAGACCAACCCTCAGAATGCCTGCCACTCAACTTATGTGTAGGTCCTCACGAAACTTATCTAGCCCTACAGACTTTCCAAAGTACAGCTGGCAGAACCGACAAGCTGACATTGTGGAAAGATGTAAACGTGTCTATGTTTCTGCCGTAGTTTGCTCACGATGGGTAATGCCACCTCATAGGTTTTAGGCATCAGGGCAAGGTATATTGGAGGAGAGAGGAGAGGAGGAGAGGAAAGGAGGAAGAAAAGGGAGGGGCAGAGGGAAGGAGGGAAGGGGAGGGGAGGAGAAGAAGAGAGATCATTTTAGAAATTGTGCCCACCATAGTAAGTCTCTTAGTTCTTGCCTTTGATCATGTGCTAGGCTTTGCTTGAAAATTACTGTTAGAGGGGGCTGGAGAGATGGCTCAGTGGTTAAGAGCACTGGCTGCTCTTCCAGAGGTCCTGAGTTCACCACCCGTAATGTAATCTGATTCCTTCTTCTGGCGTGCATGAAAACAGCACTCACATATATGCAAAAAGTAAGCAAACAAATCTTTATAAAAGAAAATTACAGTTAGAGAAAAACCTGCAAAAAATCAAACCAGGGCTGGGAGCTGATGTGGACACAGTATGAGTCTAATGAAGTAAGTTGTGATACTTGATTGTTTTATATGCTGTTCAGGGTTGGCCTTTGTGGAGAATAATACCTAGAACTAGCAGTGGGGAATTCTAACCTTTGGCAGAGAGGCTATCCTGTCTTTGTCTGTCTGTCTGTCTCATTAGAATTTTACTAGTCTCTGACTGCTAGGCACAATGATCTTCCTAGTAGCGATATGTGCCTTGTGGGACCTGCTTTTCTCATTCACCAGACCACTGTGTCTTAACTGCTGGGTACGGAAAGTCACAAACCAGGCATGTTCCTCTTTCATAGACCTTAGTGAAGACAGATGTTAAACTAACAGAAACAAAACCAAGTACAAACTTGAAATCAAAGCAGCATAGTGGGAGTGGTGAGGACTTAGGACGCAGCAGTGTGCTGCTGAAGGCAGTCTGCACTAGGTGTTCACACCCAGGCTCTGGATTTGGGTCCAGGTGGGTTGAGAGTCCAAGGAGAGCTGTGCAGGTGAGCAGGCGAGCAGGCGGGCAGGCGAGCAGGCGGGCAGGCGGGCAGGCGGGCAGGCGGGCAGGCGAGCAGGCGGGCAGGCGGGCAGGCGAGCAGGCGGGCAGGCGGGCAGGCGGGCAGGCGAGCAGGCGAGCAGGCGGGCAGGCGAGCAGGCGCCTGTATTTATTGGGTAGGAGGGCACAGCAGCAGTTAGGGGAATGTTCATTTCTTTCTTCCCTTCCTCCCGCTGCATGTCTGCCTTGTGACTTGTCATGTCAGAACAGTTAGAAATAACTCACTGTGTCCCCAGTACAGTTGCCTCTCACTAGCCCTGGGGACTGATTCTTAATCCTCCTTGGACTAAATCCATGAATACTCAAGACCCACAGGTAAAGTGGTATAACCATGTGACTTACCTAAATCTTCCCATATACATTAAGTCACTCTACATTAACCCTTCAAAGGCCATGCAAATAGTTTAAGGAATAATATCAGAAAATAAAGTTTGTCTGCATTCAATACATATGTCCCCCCCCCCGTTCTTTTTGATCCCCAGTTGATCGAATCCGTGGAGGTAGAACCCCTTGGATACAAAGGACCCCCTGATAAACTAGGGGGTATACTAGGGCCAGATACTAGGGCCTGGTCAGTAGTCAGTTCTTTCAGGATCAGAACTGTCTTCCAGGGAGGCAGTGAAAGGCTAGGTTAAGATGCAGCCACTTCCAGTAGGAAGAAGAGATGTTGGACAGACACCTTGGTGTTCAGCTCTCTGCAGACCAGTCCTCTGCAGATTCTTCTTGTGTGTTAGTGGAGGTTGATGGCCCACAGGACAGATTCCTGTGTGAGTGTTCCATGTCCTTTACCGCTGGTTCTGACAGTCTCATATGCTACTGCCTCTGTCCGAGGACTTTCTTATGTCTTCCAATGCTCTGCTGACTCATTTCCTCAATTCTGAACTTGAGCTGTCTTGTGAGTTTGGCAGAGTGGGGTTTTCTGATCACTGAAGCTCAACGTGCGACCTGATATTAGAGTAGATGAGGGACAATTAATTCTCTCTTAGGGAGTCCAGAACAGTAGCAACCACAGAAAGCATTGCTGTCTCCCCAGGCTGAGCAGAGGTTAGTTGTCTGTCTTACTGTAGTTAGACTTGACAGCAGTGCTCTGTCTTCCTTTCCTGTCCTTCCTGAGCCTGGCAGCTTAGAGGTGGGGTGTAGAGCTGGCCCCATTACTCTGGGGATGACTCACATGGTCTTGTTTTCAGCTCTAATTGTGCCTTCCTTGGTTCACCTATCCATCCTATCCATCCACCTCCATTTCTCTCTTTCTTTTGAGTTGATGTTTGAGTGAGGTGTCTGAGAAGGAGACGGGTAGAGGAGGCTTGCCTATAGATACCTCTCGGAATGGTAGAGGCGCTTCTTTTTCTGTCACCAACCCCCACCCCTTTTGTCTCTTTTTTACTTCTATTTTAAATGCCCATTTCTTGCTGATTCTCTTACTGGAAACTGGCCCAGCTCCATTTAACTTTTTTCCCACGCTGCTATTAATAGACAATGGCCAGCTAAGAGTCTGAGGAGAGGACAGTGTGATGGGCAGGTGCCCTCTTGCTTCACGTGCTCAAGCAAGTGTGATTGATTCCGATCAGACAGATTGATACATCTATTAGGCTGTATAATGTCTGCCTGTTTTGTTCAATTGAAGGAAAGCCATCAGTTGTGAGGTCCTTAAACTTCTCTTTCCTGCACCAATGGGCAGGTCTGAAGGTCAAAGAACTCCATGTTCCAAGTCTGCTACTGAGATAGAGCAGTATGCGTGGCATCTGGAAGTCAAGTGCTCAGCCTTAAGGAATCTCCACGTTTACCAACAGAGATGTTTGTAGGGCCTTAGGCTTGTCTTAAGTCACAATCACATCAATGCTTCTTCTGTATACGTGTGCTATTCTCCCTCTGCAAGTTACCTGCCCTTTAAACCTTTTATTTTTTTTCTCAGCTAGTGAGACAGTTCTGTTGTGACTGAAATATACAAACTGTTATTACTATTATTTTTAAGTTATGAAGTAAGATGGGCATATCTTAATCCCAGTACTTGGGAGGCAGATCTTTGTGTGTGAGGCCAGCCTGGTGTACAAGATGAGACTCTGTTTCAAAATAAAAACATAAACCACAACAAGGAAACAAGATACCTTATTGTCTTTTTCATTTGCATTTCCCTAAGAGCTCGGGGTGCTGGTGATGTTTTTGCGTTTCTTTACTATCTGCATGCCTTTGATAAGAAGAATCTGTTCATACCTTTTACTTTTAAAATACTCAGTTAACTTAAGACATTATGTGTTCTAGAGAAAAATTCTTTTGTAGTTCTATATTTGCAGTCCATGGACTGTCTTTTTGTTGTTTTTTAATTAAATGTTTTAAGACTCATTTTAAATTATGTGTAGGTAGGTGTATTTGCACGTGAGTGTGTGCACAGCGAGTACAGATGCTGATGGAGGACAGAAGCCTCAGGGCTCCTCAGAGCTGGAGTTAGATACGTCAGTGAGCAGACTGAATCAGGTGTTGGGAACTGAACCTGGGTCTCTGGAAAAGCAGCTGGTGCTCTTAGTCACTGAGCTACTGCTCAGGGCCCCTCTCAGGGCAGTGTTTTTGAAAGAACAGTTTGTCATAGCAGCATTATGGACACATAAGCATATAAAAGTATCTTTTATTTACTTGATGTAATTGTCTCCAAGCTCACTGCCTCCGTCTGCTAGCCTAGGCCTAGTCCTGGAAGCCTCTAGGCTCTGTACAATCTTATTAGGCTTAGATTGTTTTCAGTCTCTGAGACTTACTGTTGAATAACTCAACCTTTCCAGCTCCTGCTGAAATCAAACTCCTCTCCACACAGATTCAATCTGGCTTCTCACGGCTTCTGACTGAATTGCTGCTTGGCCTCATACTAACTTCGGCAATCTATTCTAGTCTTCTGGCTCCTTGTTCTCTGGCTTGTTCTGTCTTCACCTGCATCTAGCTTGCTCTCTTTATCTACAACCTGTCTCTATACCACTGTCCTGGTAAAGCTGCCCTCTCCCTTTGCACTGCTCTCTCCTTGGGCATATCCTATTTTGTTAAGTTTTTCTCTGATTTGTCCCTTTCTCTGCCACTCAATTAGATATCACTTTCAAACATAGGGGATTCCTTCTACAAACTAACTTTACCTTCATTGTTTTGGGTTTAAAGATGTGTACTAAGGGTGTGTCTGTATTCCAACCAGAGGGATTAAAGGTGCTAAGGGTTGAGCCACCCCACAACTAGAAACAGGTTTTTTCAGTAAATAACACAATTTCGGGGTACACAGTGTGATCAGATATCCTGCAACACAGGTGTATTGGAGCAAGACTGCAGGTTACTGTATTTCACTGTGGTGACAGCTTCTTGGGGTCAGGACCTGTTTTGTTCCAGTCCTAGACAGGGACTTGCAGTCAGAAGTAACAGTTGAGTAACAGTTCAGTGATTCACAAAAAGGATGAGACAAGATGTCTCAAGAATCTAAGACTGTGGTCATCAGGATACAAAGTTTCAGGACCAAGATGAAAGCCAAGAACAGTTGCCTAGACCTCCTCTGCTTCAGAGAGGAGTGTGGAGAGAATCCCAGGCTCTGGCCTTGATTGGAATTGCTCGGTGGCTTCAGTTCCTGAGGGAGGAACTGAGGTAAGGATATTACCAACATTCGAAGGAGGATTTGACAGAAACAGAGCTAAGTTTCTATAACTGAGCAACTTGACACCATCGTGGAGTTTGGCCTGACTGGCATGGTGGTTAAGTTGTCTCCTCATTGCCTAGTGTGTGGATGTGGAGGGGAGGGGGGCTTCATAGAAACTTCTTGCCCCTACAGTGTGGAGGGGGATGAAGCCAAAGTTGGAGTCATTGGCAGAGCTGAAGCCAGGCTGTCTGTGGCAGAGGCCAGCTCATCTCCTCCCCGTTGCCTGAGTTTGTCCTAGTGCTATTTTGGCTTGTGGTGTGTGGTTTCAGTGAGTGAGCCAGTTGGTAATCACGACACAATCGCATCTTTTAAGGGTTGAGTGAGCAACCCAGGAGAGGAAACTGCTGAAGAGATTTTTCCTCAATTGGTAAGGCTTTGTCTTCCCTGTGAGGGGTAAGGAGTAAGGGGTTTTGAAGGTAATACAAGGGCAAGAGGAGGGAGGGGGATGGAGAGAGAGAAGAGATGGGAGAGAGGGAGGGGGATAGATAGATAGATAGATAGATAGATAGATAGATAGATAGATAGATAAATAGTTAATTTGGTGTGTGTGTGTGTCTGTGTGTGTGTGTGTGTGTGTGTGTGTGTGTGTGGAGAGAGAGAGAAAGAATGTGTGTATGCATATGTGTGTGTGGTGTGTGTGGTGTGTGTGTGTGTGTGTGTGTGTGTGTGTGTGTGGAGAGAGAGAAAGAATGTGTGTATGCATATGTGTGTGTGTGGTGTGTGGTGTGTGTGTGTGTGTGTGTCTGTGTGTGTGTGTGTGTGTGTGTGTGTGAGAGAGAGAGAGAGAGAGAGAGAGAGAGAGAGAGAGAGAGAGAGAGAGAGGTGGGCAGTTGGCCCAGCTGTGAGGCAGCCATTTGCACAGAGTGGTCCCAGCTGCCCCTGACTTATGGGCTAATCCCGGCCCTGCTCCAGCCTGTCATTCAGGGTAAGCTGCTGTCATTAGTGGTTAAACATTTCTGAAAGCATTCTCTGTCAACTCTGACCACATGCCCTTTCAGGGAAGAGAGGGAGGAGAGGGAGGAGGAGCCAGGAGAGCCATGAGCCCCACCCTGTTATCCATATCCAGCTGCTTGACAGAAATGACAAGCAAGGAACCTTGGCTCGGGAAGTTATCCGGGTTGGTTAACGCCTGTGTGTCTGACAGTGTCCTTGCTGCTTCAACTCCATGAGGAACTGTAGTTACAAACCAGGAAGGTCTTTTGTTGTCTATGGAAGAAGACTCTTGGCGGGAATACACCTTCATTAACTAATTTCATCTCTCTCAAGCTCTCTGCCCTCAACACATGCATACACTGAGCCACACTGGACAGTGCTGCAGCAGACACCTTTCCCTCCAGAACTGGTGTGTGTTCTTTCTGTTTCTGTGGTGAAGCACTTAATACTATTATTTCTTCCCACCAATGGGGGCTTTGAAATTCTTGGAGGTATGGTTGACAGTTTTTGAGTTTTGAAATTGGTTCGAGGAAAAATAAGATGAACAGAGAAGTCTGAACTGAGCCCTTACCTCTGTGGCTGAGTCGTGTCCTCTTTCAGCTTACAAGGACCACACTGGCTTTCTGTAGTGTGGATTCCAGAGTTTGCTGGGTCCTGAAGTCTGTCTCTGTTTCTGCCTCTCTGTTCTCACTCACTTCGTAGCCACTGGGCTTAAAGGTGTGTGACACCATTATCAGCTTTTTTGGTTTTTTGTTTTGTTTTGTTTTTGTTTTTGTTTTTTAATTTATTTAAAGATAAAATCTCATTTTGTAGCTCTTAGTCTGGTACTTGCAGTGTAACCCTGGCTGTTCTCAAACCCTCAGCAGTCCTCCCACCTCAGCGTCCTGAGTGCTAGCATTTCAGATGTGTGCCACCACATCTGCCTTCCCTCTCTCCCTGTCCCCCCTAAGCACAACTGTTCTTTCTCTTTAAAAAACTTTTATGGGTTTTTTTCCTTATCAGAAGTATACAAGCTCTGAGAAAGCAACTAGAAAAATCTAAGAACACAAACACCAAAACCAAAGAATCCCTTTTCAGAGCTCCTAAGGTCATCACCATTAGTGTTTGGTTTATGTCCATCTTGTCACAAGAGTCTGTTACTGAAAGCCAGGGCTGGTGCTGAATGTCTTTAACCCCAGCACTCAGGAGGCAGAGGCAGGTATGCGGTGGGATGGTTCCGAACCCCTACCAAGCCGGCTGTTCTTTATGCTGCAGGGTTCAGTCCCAGCCTTCTGGAGGATATTCTCAGCAGCAGGCGCTCTGGTGGGTACTCCTCCCAGCAGGGAGCTGTGTGAGGTCAAGTCTTGCTGACTGACTAGGGGAAAGTAGCCCCAGAGAAAGTCAACAAAAGCCCCCCCCCCCCCCAGTCCACTGTCCATCTCCAGCCAAGAAAATGGGTGGGACTGTGTTCCAAGCTTCTGCTCTGTAGAACGTTCTGTTGTTTGTTTACCTGTAAATGAGGCAGTAGAGGCCCTGTCAGTCAGAGTGGCTGTGCTGAGTGAACTGGTACCTTAAAGTGCAGGGCCCAGGTCATGGGGTGTAGCTTAGTGTGTAAGGTTTTCCTCTGGGGTCACTGTGATCCGTTCTGTTGTCTATGGTCTTTCAGCCCTGCGCTCTGTGGTGGTGTAAGTTGTTTTCTCAACCTTTGATTCCTTTCCTGGAAAGAAACAGACTTGTCTTCATTCAGAAGATGGCCTTTAAACCATCTGGTCATTGCAAATGAAATGACTATGGGCATACTGAGAATGTCTGTTAATGAAAGAGCCAAGCCAAAGAGCAGAGAAACTTAGAAGTCAGAAGTTTTCACAGAGTAGAATGAAGGCAGGCTATAAAACAAGCCCAAGAATACATTTTCCTCCTTGCTTTGTGCTCTGAGAAAATGTCAGATAGGTTTCTGCTAGATCCTTCCATCCCTGTGGGTGAGGGCCACTTCTGTATTGTCTCACTCACCAGGAGCTGTTGAGTTATCTTCTCGAGGTATGATGTGCCGCCATATGCATTGCCCCACACTGCCTAATTATCTCTCCAGCGATAGAGAAAGTTGATTTGCATACATTTTTGGACCCTTTTACCTAATGGGAGACTATTTCATCAACCCTCTATCCAGATTTTTTTTTATTTCTAATACTTAGGCCCAATAAAAATAATGCGATGGTCACAGGGTATTTGCCAGTTATTTCAGATGTGGGGTGATTTGCTCTAGATTTGTTTACTTCAAGTGGAAAAGTTTGCACAAAGCTGCCTTTTGGGCTTTTACCAAGAAGGAAGCTTCCATGGGTCTCTGCTCGGAGCCAGCTCCTGTTAAATGAAAAGCTGGAGTGGCTACAGGGCCTGTCTAATAAATAGCAAGAGAGGGAAAACGTCTTTCGCACAGTGACTTATGTCGGTTTGCTTTACACTCTGAACCCCCAGGACGCACAGACATTCAGGTGGCTCAGCCAGGACAGCCACAGCAACTGGCGAACAAAGTCCTGGTGCTAGGAACCGCCACCGCCAACCTGTGAAGAACCCCAGCAGCAGTGGCTTAGCCAATGGCACAGGTGAGTGACGACACAGCGGCCGCCGCACCAGAGCAGGATGCCCTTGCCTGTCCTGTGTACTTGGGACACTGCCTTCTGTGCCACAATATAGTGGAGTGCAAAGCTGCCAGCATTGTGTGAATTTGAGTCCACTACTTATCCCATTGACCCATCTTCTTTGACCTCTTTGGCTTATTTCTGAACACCTAAGGTTATTCTCCATGTTCCTGTGCATGCCTAAAATAGTCCTTCGGGTCTGGAGTTTAGCTCAATTGGTAGCCTGAGATAGACCTTGGCTTCAGTCTTTAGCACCTCATATATGCACGCTTATAATCCCAGCACTTGAGAGGTAGAAGGAGGCAGGAGGAGTAGAAGTCAGAAGTCATCTCGGCCATATGACAAGTTCAAGGTCAGCCTGGGTGCATGAGATTCTGTCTCAAAATAAAAGTGAAAAAGAAAATATTCCTTTGTATAGAAAAAATTTTAAAGTATGTTTTTCTCATTAATTACTTACCAATATT
Organism: Rattus norvegicus; assembly: GCF_021556685.1. Lineage (NCBI taxonomy): Eukaryota > Metazoa > Chordata > Mammalia > Rodentia > Muridae > Rattus > Rattus norvegicus. Next base: position 50,538,146 of record NC_141552.1, read on the forward strand.
GGATTTCATTTGGATTAAATAAAGATTTATTTAGTTTGGTTTTTATGTGTATGTGTGGGCATATATGTTCACTACACACATACAGGTGTTCTTGGAGACCAGAGGAGGGTGTTATGGCCCCTCAAACTAGAGTTACAGCACTTAGGAACCACCCAGTATGGCTGCTGAGAACTGAACCCAGATCCTCTGTGAGAACACTTAACCACTGAGCCCTGTCCCCAGTCTCACTGTGCTGTTGTTTTGAGCCAGGGTCTCATTGCAGGCCTGGAACTCACTATGTAGACAAACGAGTCTCAAATGCATAGGGATATGCCTACCACTCACCCAAGGCCACTACACTCAGCCTTAGATGTCTTATTTACACGTGAGCTTTTTGAGAAAAAAATCCTAGTTTAGGGAGTTTGTCAAAGTTTGAAAAAGAAAAGACTGAGTTTGCCCTAAGAGCTGAGTGGGAAAGGCCACAGCATTCTAGGGGTGGAGATACTGAAAAGTGTGAAGTCCGTACTAGATACTGCTGTCACCATTCCAGCGTAGACACCATGAGAGAGGAGACACTTGGTGCTAGCCACACCTAGGAATTTATCTGCACTTGGCTCTGTCCCCCTATCCTCAGGAAGGGAAGGCCTGTGACAACGTCAGTCATTTTCATCCTGTTTCTGTCTCGCTGGACAGTGTCAGGCAAACATTCATTTTCTCAAGTTTTTGAGGACTGTTAAGTCTTTAGTGACAGCAGGTCATTTGGTCATTTGTGTCTTTACTTTGGGTCCAGTGGGAGGAGACGCAGACATTTGGTTCCACAGCCTGTAGACAGAGGAGTGTAATTCCAGCTGAGTGTCACGGGGGTGGTTCGTAGATGCCCGTTTGTGATCGCACAAGTGACATGAAGACGTAGCACTTGGTCTGTTGTGGCTGTTGTTCGCCCGTGATAGGCTGACTGAGTAGCACTCTACTTGGTTGGCTGTGACATGGATTTCAGGTCTCAGGAAACAGTGTGTGGGGCTTGAGAGCCATCTGTAGCTTCTGTTGCCTAGTTATCGAACTGTGTAAGGAATGGCGGAGTGAAATGCAAGTCTGGGGTATCCCTTGACTTCCTTCCTGGAGTTGCGGACCTGCCTGAAGGAAATGAACCAGCTCCCATGAACCTCTTGGATGAAAGTAACTGCAGATGTGGAGTCCCAGAAGCCACTTTCTCAGCCTGCCTAGTGCTCAGGGGACAACCACCATATCCCTGTGCTAGACCCTTCCCATCTGCATTAAGGAGTGGCAAGCAAGCGTCTGTGGACTGTTGCACAGAACCATATATAGCATTCTGAGTAGCAGCAAACGTGCGTTTCTTAGAAAGCAAGGCCATATCACCCCGATCCCTTGTACACTAGCCAGGTTAACCTCCACCCTCTCTGCTTTTATAAAAAGAGCTCAAAGGCACTGGATCCTCCCAGACGGTAGAGTTACAGGTGATTGTAAGTCTCTTTGTGTGCGAGAATTGAACCCAGGTCTTCTGCAAGAACAATATGAGTTTTTAACCACGGAGCCATCTCTCTAGCCGTCTGGGATAGCAGCAAACCTTTACTTTCTTTATGTTCAGTTTTAGGTACCTTTGTTTCTTGTCTTTGTCTCCAAAACATTGTGTTCTGGCTTATGAAATAGGGGCCAGCCATGTTTTTATAAGCCACACATGTCTAATTCCAGACTGCTTTGGACATGTTTTGTTAGTATGTCTGAATGCCCAAACCATTCCTAAAATCCAGCTTCAAGGCAGCTCCTGCCTGCTAACACACAAAGGCCCATGCCTCTCCTGTCCTCTGCCTCCCCTCAGCTGCCGCCTCCCCTCTGCCTTTCTTCTGACTCTCCTCTGCTGGGAGATTGTGACTGTGAATGCTGGGAACTGGACTCAAGTCCTCTGAAAGACTCTCCAGATATGCCTCCTGGTAGTTCTCACAGGCATGCGAGATTCATTTAATAGTTTCCTGTTGGCTGTGTATCATTCTCACACACATAACAGACTTTAGGGAGAAAACAGCTCTTTTAACTGCTCAACCATTCTCTCTTCTCCAGCCCCTGTTTACTTTTAAAAGCGGTCTCCATGATTGGAGTAGAGCTTGTCGACAGTTGGTAGAGCACTTGCCTAGCTTGTGTGAGCCACCTCATAATGGAGTTCAAGGGAAGCCAGGGCTATGAGATCCCAACTCAGATTAAAATAATGTAGTGCAGTTCACAGCCACGCATCATTTAACTCTTCTCCCTCAGCTCTTACCTGGTTCCTCAGTTTTTGTTTGGTTTTGTTTTGTTTGAGATAGGAGTGGCGTTGTGCAACCTTAGCTAGCTTGGAAAACTATGCACTCCAGGCTGGCCTTGAACATAGAGCACTTCCCCTGCCTGTGTCCTAAAGTGTTGTAATTACAGTTATGCCCCTCCACTGGCATGCTTTCCTCTTTGCAAACAGGTTTGCTCTGGGGAAAAATAGAAATATAGTTTTGAAGGAACAGTTCTAGCTGTGTTGTCCTGCCTGGCCTTGAATGCCTAGGCTCTAGCTGCCCCCTGGGCCCTTCTCCTGAGTAGCTGACTCTGTATGCAGAGGCTTCTGAACATAAACAGCTTTGTAGTGCAATTCTTTTTTTTTTTTTTTTTTTTGGCCCAATTGATAAGATATAATTGCCCACCTAAACATATAAAGCCCAGTACCATCCATCACTTAAGAACATTAATAACAACCTGTAAATAACGTTACCTGCCATATTGTCCTGCCACGGCTTCTCTGTAGTGCAATTCTTGAATCAATAAAATGAAGTAAATTTCTTTTTTTTTTATTCTTTTTTTCGGAGTTGGGGACCGAACCCAGGGCCTTGCGCTTGCTAGGCAAGTGTTCTACCACTGAGCTAAATCCCCAACCCCCTCATGGCCTATTCTTATTATCTCTGTTTTTATTTTGTTTTGTTTGGGTGTTGGAGATTGAACTCCTGTACGCACACATTTACTACTGAGCCACATACCAGCCCTAAGTTAATCTTCCCGGTATTGAGTGTTAATTACGCAGTTTTTCATGTGACTTTTACTTAGTTTAGCACTTACTGCTTTCTTCTATACCGTGAGGATTTATTTCTTGTTTTGAGTGAGTTCCACATATTTTGATTATTGGGATAGTGTCTTTAAAAGTTTTATCTTATGCATATAGATGCTTTGCCTGCATGTGCCTATCACCTTGTGACTGCCTGATGCCCTCCTTACAGGGCGTCAGATTGCTGTGAGCTGCCATGTGTGTGCTGACAAGTGTCCTGTGGAAGAGCAGTCAGTGCTCTTAACCGCTGAGCATCTCTCCAGCCCTGGCATAGTGTGTCTTCTGATGTCTACAAGGGCTAGCTCTGTCTTCTGATGTCTACAAGGGCTAGCTCTGTCTTCTGATGTCTACAAGGGCTAGCTCTGTCTTCTGATGTCTACAAGGGCTAGCTCTGTCTTCTGATGTCTACAAGGGCTAGCTCTGTCTTCTGATGTCTACAAGGGCTAGCTCTGTCTTCTGATGTCTACAAGGGCTAGCTCTGCCTTGTTACCTTTTCTCTTTGAAAATTCATAGATTTTTCAAAACAAATTCTGGGCTTTAAATTTTAAAGGCATGCTACAAGTGGGAGTTACACTAATCTACCTAATCTAATTAAGATCTAATCTTACCATCAGGCAGGCACTGAGGGATGCTTTACCACCCTTAACCCTTTATTCTCATATAACTTTACCGTTTTTCTTTTTGCTTAAAGATTCATGGTTGTTGTTTTTGAGAGAGTGTCACTGTGATAGCCTCTGGCTAGCCTGGAACTCAATACATAGACCAAGCTGGCCTTAAACCCTCTGCCTCCCAAGTGATGCAATTACAGGCCTGTACCACCACCCCATCTATTTTTGTCATTTTTAATCATGTGTCTTTGTGTGGGTATGGGCACCTAATGTAGGTGCTGGGAACAAAACTCAGGTCTTCTCTAACCCCTATTAAAAAAAATTCTTTGTGTATATGTATGTATGTATATATATATATATATATATATATATGTATGAATGATTTCATGTATGTGTTCAAGGTGTGTACAAGTAAATGCATGTGTGTATGTGCATGCGCCTTTGTGTATAGGTCAGAGGTCGATGTTGAGTATCTTCTTCAGTGCCCTTCACCTTATTTCGAAACAAATCTCCTCTCTCTTTCTCTTTGAAGTTGTAGCTCATCAACTGGTAGACTGGCTTGCCTGGAATTAAGAAAAAATGTCCAATTCCTGATCTTTTTCTTGGCCAAAGGGTTTCCTATCCTTGAATGAATGTGATTCATAAAGTTGAAGTGTTTAACCAACATCACAGGGGAGCCTTGTGAAACACTCACGATTATAGCAACCATGGCTGTTCTGTTGCCATGGCACCTACCCACCTCCCTGCCCTGGCTCCTGCACTCCTCTTCCATCCAGGAGCGCACCCAAGCTCTCTTCATTTTCTTCTTCCCATCTTTCTTCCCTACAGTCCTCTGGGTTTGCACAGCGATTCTGCTGCTCGCTGCTTGCACGCACCTGTCTGAATACTCCTGGCTGCAGCCTGCGTGCCTTTGGTGAAGTGGCAGTGACATTTTCCTCATGGGCTATTGGAGTGACAAATGAGCTAATAAAAGTGTACTTGCTAAAGGCAGTGGGGATCCTGGGTTGGATCCTAGAACAGAAAAAGCGACTTAGTGGAAAAGTTAGTGAGATTCAAATAAAATCTGGAGTTTAGTTAATAGTATTGTACACGTTTTTCCTTTTTTAAAAGAATTTGTCAAATGTGCCATGGTTCTATAAAATACTAACACTAGGGGACATCAGGTAAAGGATCCACCATCTTGTCATCTTTTTTAAATTTTAAGTTTAGTGAATGCATATTTATTGAATAAGTATTTATCAAACAGTGTTTGACTGGACAGAGTAAGGTATAAGCCAAGACAAGGCTCTGCCTTCTGGTCTCTTTCAATAAAAGTTGGAAACACGAGTGGTGGCTCATGCCTTTAATCCCAGCACTCTGGAGGCAGATGCAAGTGGATCTCTGTGAGTTAGAGGCCAGCCTGGTCTACAGAGAGAGCTCCAGGACAGCCAGGGCTACACAGAGAAACCCTGTTTCAAAAACCAAAAACCAAACCAAACAAAATAAAAAGTTGAAAACACACCTCTGCCAAGTCCCGAGTGCTGTTCCAGCACGAGCTCTGGGTAGCACAGCTGAGTCCACAGGCGCTGTGGAATCTGTATAAGCAATGACCAGCTATCTGTTTTGTGAATAGAATATAAATATAATATTTTGCATTTATGTGGGAGAAACACTTATTACAGACATTTAGTTACTAAGCGGCCGGTCTAGCCTCTGCCAGGTAGTATGAACACCGTCAGGAAGGCAGGCCAACCTGAGGCAGAGACTCCAGCTCGGCGCAGTGGCAGTGCACTTGCTCAACCCATGCAAGGCTCCGGGTTTGATCCTCAGCACTGCAAAATAAGTAAATAAATCAAACCCAAGTCTCAACCATTGGCAACCCACGCCTCAGAAGTCTGGCTTGGTGACATCCTGGGAAGACGTGTTGGTTTTAGCTGACAACTAGCATTAGCCAGTTGACTCTGGCAATTATTCAGTTACATATAGTCTTGATGCACACTGAACGATGTGCAGATAAGTGGAGTGGGCGGCCTAAGCCCTGGAAGCAGACAGCAGGGTATGAACTAGATGTCCTATGAGCATGTCCGTTACTTGCCCTCCTGGGGGAAATGCTTCACAGTATAAATGGGGATAGCTGAGGAGCCTGCTGTTGAGGTTGTGTGAGGCTTAAAGGACATAAGCCAAAGGAAGAACCCCACCCCACCCCACAGTCAGAAATGCCCATTGTTCTAATTTAAGTTTGTCATCTGCGACTAGAGACTGCTCAGCAGTTAGAGTGCTTTCTGCTCCTTCAGAAAACCCTGACTTAATTCCTAGCACCCACATGGTAGTTGACAACCATCCCTAACTCCAGGGGGTCTGTCGCCCTTTTGTGAACTCCTCGGACACCAGGCACAGAATAAGTAATGCACAGACATTCTGTGTAGCAAGGCACATAAAATACATCTTCAGAAAATGTCATCTGACTCTCTTGGTCAGATCCCAATACTATTTAGGAGAAATAGTTCACAGTTAGAAAGGGACAGCCTAGAAACAGTGAGGAAATAGCATTTGTATAGGAGTCAAGGAGGAGACTAATGAGAAAAGGTATCTATGTATGTATTTAATTTTTTCTGTCTGTCTGTCTTTCTCTTTGTCTATTTTTTTTTTTTTGAGACAGGGTCTCTCTGTGTAGCCCTGGGTGTCCTAGAACTTAGAGATTCACTGGCCTCTGCCTTTCAGAGTCAGAGGATTAAAACTGTGCACCACCACTGCCCAGCCAGATACTGATTTTGAGTGGCTTTGGGAATGGAGAACTGAGGCCAGCTGCTAGAGTTGAACTACTCTTCCTTCAAGTCCATCTGCTCACCAGCAACCTGTAACTGTGTTGAACTCCCCAGAGGAAATCAAGAAGGAAGCATGCCTGATTCTTTAGGGGAGTTACAAAACAAGTGTCTGAGTTAGGAAGAGAAGAATGAATTAAGAGTTTTACATATGGGGGCTGGAGAGATGGCTCAGCAGTTTAGAGCCCCGACTGCTCTTCCAGAGGTCCTGAGTTCAATTCCCAGCAACCACATGGTGGCTCACAACCGTCTGTAATGGGATCCGATGCCCTCTTCTGGTGTATCTGAAGACAGCTACAGTGTACTTATATACATAAAATAAATAAATCTTTAAAAAAATAAAAAGTTTTGCATTGATATAAATGTATGGCTCTGACATTTTCAAAGATTACAGTTCTCTTGTTTGATCTGTCTTCAAGTTAGAGGATATGGAGTTTCTTGGGGTCCTTGTAGACATTGTGACCTTGAAAGCGTGAAGAAAAGTGAACTAGGACGGTTGGGGGGCTTGTTTCCTTGTTGCTTATCTCATCACCAGACACAAGTTCCTAGCTCTCAGCCCCTTCCTGTAGCTCTTGGTCCCTTCCTCTGTCTTGAACATTATGAACTCGAGGGATGACCCACTGCTTAAGAGCACTGGCAGCTCTTACAAAGGACCTGGGTTCAATTCCCAGCACCCAAATGGTGTCTCACAACTGTCTATAACTCCAGTTCCAAGGGATTCAACGTTCTCTTCTTGTCTCAATGGGCATTTTACCATGTAGTTCAGATATACATGGAAGCAAAATACTAACAAACATAAAGTTAAAATAATAGAAAAATTATGGAAGCTTTTTTTACCTCTTTGCAGAGTGTTTGAAGAAAAGTACTGTCAGTGTCTAGCAGACAGCTGGCAGCTTTAAAGAAAAGGCTCTGCCTTCTGTAGACTTGGGCTTGACTGTGCTGCACTTAACACCAGTGTACTTCTCTGATACCCTCCTCTTTGTAGCTACTCTTGTATTGGTGTCAGAGTAACCATAGCATATAGAAAGCCCTAAAAAGTTATATTTAATTAATTTACTTTAGATCCATTTTCCAGGGCTGTGGAGGTGGCTTAGTAGGTAAGAGTGTTTGCTTTTCCATCTCATGATTCTCACCTCACATAAAAATTTAGGCACAGCTACATGTGCCCACAAGCCTTGAGGGCAGAGACAGGTGACCCTGAGAGCCTGCTAGTTAGACAGCCTCGCCAAAACAGAAGGCTTCTGGTTCAGAGACACAACCATGCTCAAAGCAATGAGGGAGAGCGACAGATAGAAGAAGACACATGATATTCTGCTGTGGTCTCTGCATGCAAGTGCACGTGGGTGTCCATCCCATGCACACAACACACAATTTATTCTCTCATGTCCTTTAGGAAGGCATGGTTAACTTAGTTTAATGGTTTTTCTTTCACTTTTAATTTGGTTTTTTGAGACAAGGTTAGCCTTGGCTGTCCTGAAACTCACTTTGTAGACCAGAGTGGCCTTGAGTTTACAGAGGTCCTCCTGCTTCTGCTTCCCAAGTGCTGGGATTAAAGGCATGCACCACCCCTGCCGGCATAATGTTTGTAGTAATGCTTTTGTTGTTTGTTTCTTGGAACTAAGTTCTCATTCTGTAGCCCTGGCTATCTGGCCTAGACCTTACTATGTAGCCCTATAGCGAGAATACCAGAGTTTATGTCACTTGTCACCAAAACACTGATGAGCAGAGACAGGAATTGAATCTTTTTAAAAATTTTGTTATTTTTAGTTATGTGTAGTTATATGCATCTGAGGCCAGTGGTGACTGATGTCCTGGAGCCACTTGACGTGAGTGCTGGGAACCTGCTGCCGGTCGCCTGGAAGAAGAACAAGCACTTTTAACCACTGAGCTATCTTTCTAGCCCCAAGAATTGAATCTTTAAACTATACTTTACTTAGAGATCTGGAAACCCATGAAAACAGGCTTAATATTCCAGAAAACCTGCCTTCCCTTCAAGTTCTTGCCAGCACACCTATAGGGAGAGGGAGCAAAGGTAGCCAGTCATTCTGGAGCCTTGGTCGGGTGAGACGCCTTGTCTGTGAGATTCATGGTACAGCTCTCCTTACTGTCTCTTATACTTTTATTATCAGCTATCTCCTGGGCCTTCATGGGGGTGCATGCCTTTAATCCCAGCACTCGGGAAACAGAGGCAGGCAGGTCTTTGTGAGTTCAAGGCCAGGCTGGTTTACAAAGTGAGTTTCAGGACATCTAAGGCTACATAGAAAAAGCCCTGTCTCAAAAAACAAAACAAAAAAATAAAATAAAATCTTTCCTTTAGTCAGCTCTCCTGAGTCACACTAGGGTAGATTACTTAGAACAAACTCTCATGAGTGTGTCTGTGCTGATTGTGATTATGATATTATATAGTGTGCGTGCGCAAAGGTCTTCCCACGGTATAAAGAACAAATGTACCCTTAGAAATAGAATCGAGGGGTTGGGGATTTAGCTCAGTGGTAGAGCGCTTGCCTAGCAAGCGCAAGGCCCTGGGTTCGGTCCCCAGCTCCGAAAAAAAAAAAAAAGAAAAAAAAAAAAGAAAAAAAGAGAAATAGAATCGAGAGTCCTGTTTTGGCTGCTCTCGGACCTGATTGGCATGAAATTCACTGTGTAGTCTGGGCTGGCTTCAAACTTAAGGCCATTCTCCCGCTTCTACCTTCTGGGGGCCAGAACTAGCTCGCATTAGGCCTGGTTTTATAAAACTCATAGTTGTCTAATCTGAGTAGCTGGTCTCACTGATACATGTTTTGTATGGCATGTGAAATCTAGTAAAAGAAAAATTCTTATTCCTGTTATCTTTAAGTATGTTTTCTGCATTTACAGTGAGTGAGGAACCTACGACAGCCAGCGATCCTGAAGAACTGTCGGTTGTTGGTGTGACATCGCCGCCTGCTGCAGCCTCCAGTGTGTCCCCAAATCCCAACACGACATCTCTCCCTGCACCGTCCACACCAGCTGAGGGAGAAGAGCCCAGCACTTCCGGGACACAGCAGCTCCCTGCTGCTGCCCAGGCCCCTGATGCTCTTCCTGCTGGGTGAGTAGTCCTGTGTCCCAGGATGGCATTCTCCTCACCAGGCTAGAAACGATGTGCTTGTTTCTGGCCCACATGTCTTCTTTGCCCAGGCGTCTGGCAAAGTTGTGATGTATAGAAGCAGGAGTGGTGTAAAAGTGCTTGCTCTGTGTACCTCTGGAAGAGCCCTGGAGCCATCCACGTGGTCAGTGTTGCCTTATGCTGGGACTTAAGTGGACAGCTTCTGTCGACCAAGGAACTCGTTGCCTTCCTGGGTGGGGGGGCATGTCTGACTAGTGACTAGCTTTTCCCTCCTGAACTTGACCTTGGCAGTCCACAAAGGACTCAGGCTTTAGGTGCTGAGTTACTGGGACTTTGTTATTCCCACAGCTGTGGCCAGCGTTAAGTTGGGTACTTGTTTTCTTGCTTTCTTTGTGTAGCAAAGATCTCGACCCTGATGGCAACTCCAGCAAGAGTGAATGGAGTGAATAGGGATTAGGAGCGTGGATTCTGGGAACTGACCAGATGGTTCAGTGGTTGCTACTGAGCCAGGCACCCTGGGTTTAGTCCCCATGTCTGCACGGTAAAAGGAGAGAACCGGCTCCTGCAAGTTGTTCTTTGAGCCCCCTCACCCCCACACCATATAAACAAATGTAGAAAAAAATTAAAAGGACATGGGTATTTTTCCCAGGGTACAGAATAAATTACTTCAGCCGTTGAATCCATCCCTCCATCTTACCCATGAGGCCTGGCTGTGTGAGTTAGTTGTGGGTTATATGGTGATAACAAGCATCCTCCTGCAGGGGCTTCCGTAAATGGTGTGTGTGAAATATGCTGAGAGACAGGCCAGGATTGCTTTGAAGTGGTTTCGAAGGAACCACAAGGGCAGAGCCTTTCTCTTTCTTATCTGGGAAACGATCTTATTTTAGTTAAGACTGGCTGTGGCCAGGGCTAGTCCCACTCACTGTCCACCCTCGTCATCAGTATGTACAAGATAAACCAATGTGCCATGCTGGCGAGACCCTCCCAAGTGGAGGGAGAGAACTGACTCTTGCAGGTTGCTGTCCAGCTCTCACACTTGCCCGATGGTACACCCCTACCCCAGGTAATGCTTGTTGGAAGATAAATTGCCTTAGGGCTGGAGAGATGGCTCAGCAGGTGAAGTATTTACTGCCTAGCCTGACAGCCAGAGCTCAGTTCTTAGGCCCTGCGTGGTAGGAGAGAGAGCTGAACCATTCCTGTGGTCTGTAAATACAGAAAGAGTTTAAAAGGAGCCCATTTCTGTCCTACTCAGCACTAGTAACCTGCTGAGGTAGGGTTGAGGATGATGTGTATTCCTTCAGTGTATAATTCATGCAGACACTGGAAAGGTGTCTCCTGCCTCATGGGGGAATATGATGCCTTGTTCATAAAGCCATTTCTGAACTCTCAGCTGTTAAAAAGCCTCTATCAGAAAGTGTGTATGATTTTTGCTGCTTGTATTTAGCATTCATGAAAACTCCTTTCTCCTAATAGTGTGCTGATCAAATGGAAACCGTTGCAGATAATTCTTATTCTCTCAAACCTGAAGAAAACTGGAGTGGTGAGAGGGAGCTCTGCAAAGGCCATTTATTTTCATTATTTTGGGGGGTGTGTGTTTGATTTTTAAAGAAGATTATTAGGCAATTGCTTGTGTATCCCTGTAGAAATTCTATTTTCTATTACCTAAGTGGGAGACTTTATTGTTCTTACTTTCAAATTCTGTGTGCTATAATTTGAGAGGAACAGAGCAGAATCATTTTGGCAGAAAGGAGAGAAAATGGCTGCCTGTATCCCCAGTGAGCTGTTTGTTTTCTTTCCCCTGAGCAAATGCCTGGAAGGCCGGCCTCGCTCTGTGTCAGTCACAGGCAATTAGGGCTAATGGCTCAACATGTCTTTATGTAGGGTGTGTGTGAGGGTTACTGTTCTCTGGGATTGGGCACTTCCTGTTTCCAAGCTGTTGGAAAACTCCAGGCTCTGAAACATTCTCTATTCAGCAGCCCAGGGAAGCCTGTCCCCCACCCCTTTCCTCTCTTGGCCAGAGGCTAAAACACTTTCTGAGGTAGGGTTTGAACAGTGTCTTTTTCTTAGAGCATTTAGAATGTGACAAGGCCCATGTGTGTGTGGGGTAGGTGGGGTAAGGAGGTGCCTCGACTCACCTTTATGTGTAGGGTATTCAGAGAAGAGTATGGGAGCCCCAGGTTTCCAGGGGTGCTTAGTACCTCACTCAGTGTCTGGAGGACCATGTCAGGGCTCAGAGATTGTCATTTTTTACTGGAACCAGCCACTAGCACTGCTGAGCTCACGGTAGTGGGGACAGCAGCTTTTTGGTTGGCTCTTTGGTATTGGAACCCAGAAAGGACATAGTTTCTATATTGACCCTCCCAATTCAGGAGGGCACTGGGAGAAATCACAGAATACCTTTATCTTTTATGAAAATTTACAAACAAAGCATGTAAACTGAGCTTCTGCCAGTGTCCAAGTGAGAGACCACTGCCTTTACATGATGCATATTTCTTTATTTAGAAGTTTTCAGTTCTGTGGCTTTTTAGAAAGTTTGTATAGGTGTGTGTACACAAAGACACAGAAACTAGAGGATAACTTTTAGAGACTTTGTCCTCTTCTTCTTCTTCTTCTTTTTTGTTTTAAAAGATTTATTTTATTTATATGAGTACACCGTCACTGTCTTTTAGACACATCAGAAGAGGGCATCAGATTCCATTACAGATGGTTGTGAGCCACCATGTGGTTGCTGGGAATTGAACTCAGGACCTCTGGAAGAGCAGTCAGTGCTCTTAACTGCTGAGCCATCTCTCCAGCCCGACTTTGTCCTCTTCTTTCATCATGTGGGTTCTGAGAATCAAACTCAGGTTGCCAAGTGTCTTTACCTACTGAGCCATCTCACCGGCCTGCGTTTTCCCATCAGACAAATTAGTCATCACTGTTAAGAGATGGCAGGTCCAGGGCTGGGCTTGGCAAATGTGGAGCTAAATGAGAAATGCTGTGTGTTATGACGTCTGTTCTGGTTCCACTAAGCTCTTCCTCTGGATGCCTGATCCAATCCCTTGGCTTCCTCAAGAACTGATGCCAGCGTTCATATCTCTGTCTTGAGCCCACTGCATTAGCTGTTTATCTTAACTCAACCTGAAACTCAAGCGTCCTCTGATCTGTCTGACCCTGTCCTGAAAAGGGCCTACCATTGGCCTAGGCGACCACCAGACCATCATCTTTCTTTACACTAATCTTTTTTTTTTTTAAAACACTAGCTTTTAAAGATTTATTTTATTTATTATATATATATAAGTACACTGTAGCTGTCTTCAGATACACCAGAAGAGGGCATCGGATCTCCTTACAGATGGTTGTGAGCCACCATGTGGTTGCTGGGAATTGAACTCATGACTTCTGGAAGAGCAGTCGGGTGCTCTTAACCGCTGAGCCATCTCTCCAGCCCTACACTAATCTTTTAAAGTAAAACTCTTAAGCACGAACTTTCCTACTTAAAATGCTACATTTCTTCCTATGGTCTTTAGGGATACATTTTTCAATTCTTAAGTAAGCTGAAAATCTCTGACAAATGGGGCTCCATCCACCCTTCAGCCTTTTGTGCAAGCCACTCTACCATCCCATACTCTAAGCTCTAGTTGTAATAAATTAGTTTGGGCCACAAACTACCCTCTCTCCAAACTGAGGGTCCTCCCCCATGATGGCTCTCTCAAAACTTCCTCAACATCTTGATTTTTTTTTTCTTTCTTTTTTTTTGGAGCTGGGGACCAAACCCAGGGCCTTGCGCTTGCTAGGCAAGCGCTCTACCACTGAGCTAAATCCCCAACCCCAACATCTTGATTTTTAAATCCTTAAGTTTCAGGTTAATGACAATTCTCAGGAAGGAATCAGCCCTCTGTGATCCCTGGTAGACATGTATGTATGTATGTATGTATGTATGTATGTATGTATAGCCATATGTAGGACATGTATGCATGTCTTTTCTCATACCTGTAATTGCTTGACCAAGTCACTCTGTCACTGTGGCCTGGAGGTGACCCGAGACCCACTTGTACCGTAGACATCTAAATGTTATCCTTTCTCTCCCCATTTTCTCTCTTCCTTTTCACCTGGATGAATTTCTGTTTCTGAGGCTTTAAAGAGAGAACATCTATGACAGAATATAACATTTTCCTTCATTCTCTGGGTCAACTGGCTTTGGGTTTTCTGTGTCTGTCTGTCTGTCACAGAAAGGAACGCTCCTCTTCGTTTACAAAGCTCCTGCTCGCTGGATGCTCTTAGAAGTATCTCTGAAGAAGCGACCTTGCCTGCTTGGGCCTTGGGTGACTGTCACCAACGTTACCTTCTCAGATCTTCCATCTCCTTTGCTGAGGGATGGAAATGTTCACTGGGGATTCCAAGAATTGCCACATTGGTTTTCTGAAATTTATAGCAGGAAAGAATGGTTGCACACATCTGTGTGCTTCCAGGCTGAGGGCTTCTGAAACCTAAGCTGCCTAAGGCCAAATGCAACATTCCTTGGTCCATTTCTCTCCGCCTGTCTGGAAGTCCTCCTTTTTACTCCCTAAAGCTTTTAACTTAGTTAGCCCCAAAGAAGCTACTGGAAGGGTGTAGAATGTCCAGGTTGTAAGTGTGTATTGAAAGGAGGGGCGTTGGGCACACGTGAGGTAGCGGTCCATGCAAGGGCTAGAAAGTGTGGCCACTTTGGTCAGTTGGCCCTGTGTCTGGTTTTTCTCACTGTCAGAGCCCACTGTGGAGACGGAATACCCATGAACAGCCCATGTGTACATGGCTTTGACAAACCCCCATTCCGGCCTAGTTTCTCAGCTCCAAGTCGCTCACACAGAGGCACATTATTTTACCCTGGCAGCTAGCACACGGCTGTGGTTTCTTACATAAGAGAGGACGTTGTGTTTGGACTGCCGGCTTACCTCAGTTCCATTTCACACCATCCCTGTTCCTCCCAAGTCATTGGCTGCTCTGTTTCCTGCCTCAGAGTAGGATTAATGGAATGGCGTTTTTTGGCCCTTCCATATTTGCTGTCTGCCCTGTCCCCATTCCCTGTGCTGGAGACCCTGAGCTTCTTGGGGTGGACTTTGAGGTCCTTGAGACAGCTTTGGAGAGTTTTCTGGTGCTTTGTAGAAACACTCAAAAAGACGGGGGAATTTGGAGCATCTGCTAAGTTACAAGCGAGCCTGTTCCACTGAATCTCACTTCAAACTTGATTTTGGCTTTAACCAAAGTACTCACTCAGAGCATTTTATAGTGCTCTACAAACTATAAATGAAGATCATGCCATTCAGGAGGGCTGCTACTCATTTACTTCCAAATTTTCAACTATAATGAATGTTCACTTTTGTTTTATCTTCTGTTCAAGGGATCACTTACATACCTAGATGCTGAGGCAATGTCAAAGACACAGAAGTTTCTAAAAGCTAAGGAACCTGCTTTTGGGCTCAGGACTGCTAACAGTTTGGTTCATGGTCCACATTTTTAGTAACTTGGGATTAAAGGGTTATATTGGAGACTGTGCCCTTTCCACACCTTGTGTTATTGTGGAATATGGACTTGTTCTTCAGCCCCCAAAAGATTATTCCATGCTTCGATAACTCAAAGAGTATATCTTCCTTCCAAAAGACTCTGCTGCCCAGTGGACTGCTGAGCCATGAGGTGCTCTTCCTATATCTAAAGTATGCAGTCACATACAACCATTAGTCCATCTTTACTGTGCTTTCTTGAGAGCTCCTCAAGAATACGGAATCTCATACCCATCTCGGCATCATCAGCATCCTTCGTGCTTTAAAGATGAGTTTGAAACCAGCCTGGGCCACAGAGTAAAAGACCCTGTTTCAAAAAAATCTAAAAAGCAAAACCCACAAAACAACAAAGCAAAAGCAAACAAGATCCTTGATTGTCAGGGGAGGAAGGAGAGGTGTTGGGAGTACAGACGCAGCATAGCAACCGCAGGGTCAAAGACCTTTCTAGACTTAAGCATCGATGCTTTTATGTACCTTGTGTCATTTTCCTGACCATCAACAGAAGCTACCAGATGGCACGAACTCTGCGCTGAGTTGGGGATTGCTGAGTTCAGCCCAGAGACTGTTTTTTTATTAATGCAATGCGAGTTAGCTAATTTTTGTCTTTATGCCGCAAGTGAGGACACCCTGAACAATTCACCTGGGGTGACAGATTCTGACACCAAGGTGACATATCTCCAGCCTTTGGTAGTGTGATAGTATGTGCTTGTACTTTTGTAAGCTGTTAGAAGTGTGCAGATAAAATGATGGATGGGGCAGGCAGGAGGCCTTAGTTGGTAAAGGACGACAGCAAGCCTGATGTCCCTGAACCAGAAAGGTGGAAGGAGAGCCAACCCCAAGTTGTCCCCTGACCTTCCCAAGTGCCTGACCCTTAAATAGACAGACAGACAGACAAACAAACAAATGTAGCCCCATCTCCTCCAAAGAACTCTGAGTTCTTAAATACATCTGAAAGTCTTGTATGCGCTTCTCTGATACAGTTCATGTGTATAGGAATGCCTAAAATGTGGTCACATCCACGTAATGGGTCATGTGGTTTTCTGTTGTATGAATAGTAGAAGCTTGTGCAACCTCTCGTTTCTCTACAATTGCAGTCGTGCTGCATGAGGCCTTCCCCTGTGCATGCCTTTTGTATGCTTGCTTGTTTCTGTAGGAACTGTCCTGGCACTGGCTGGGCCTGCAGCACAGGGGTAAAGTGCTTGTCTAACATACATAATGCTCTGGGCTTGATCCCCAGCCTGGCTTAAGAAAAGGGGTCGGGGGCAGGGAAGTAATACCCAATTAATAGTTCTGCCAGGCACCGTATAGTAAAAACGGACTAATGATTCCATGTGATTGCATACTTTAGATGGAGAACTAGCGCTCAGGAAGCAGATCCAAGAGGATCTTAAGTATGGTGTATACAACAAGGTTGGGGACAGCTTGGAGTGAGATTCTTTCTCATCCGTAAAAACAAAAAGCACAACAGCAAGGAAAGCAAACTGTTCTTCTGGAAGTGGGACTCCTGCACCACAGACTGTCAGTGTCAGTGGGAAACCCCCCTCAAACTGCTTCCTCAGGTCCGCTGGTAGAGTCACTTTTCTTTGGGCGGCCGTGTACGGTCTTGCTAATTGGGCCAATCTAAGGCATTTGATTGGCATCTTTTGTGGTTTGAATTGTAATTTCTTTGTGTATTATTGAAACTCTTTAATATTTTGCTTCTTTTTTTTATTTTTAAAAGCTTTATTTATTTTATGAGTATATGTAGCTGTCTTCAGACACACCAGAAGAGGGCATCAGATCTCCATTACAGATGGTTGTGAGCCACCATGTGGTTGCTGGGAATTGAACTCAGGACCTCTGGAAGAGCAGTCAGTGCTCTTAACCGCTGAGCCATCTCTCCAGCCCCAATATTTTGCTTCTTTATGAATTGCCTTATTGGTGTAATTTTGTTCCACTTTCTATTTGGCTATTTGTGTTTCTCTCTTTTAAAAAAGATGTATTTATTTTAATGTTGTATGTATGATTCTTTTGTCTGTCTGACTGTATGCCACATATGTGCCCTGGTGTGCTGGAGGTCAGAAGAACTTGAATTGGAGTTATGGACAGTTGTGAGCCACCATGTAGATACAGGGGAACTGAACCCAGGGCTTCTGCAAGAACAGCAAATCCTCTCAACTGCTAAGCGATTGCTCCATCCCTGTGGGTTTTTTTCTTTAATCTGTAGGATTTGTTTACTTATGATAGGATCTCATGTAGCTTAGGATGGCCTTGAACTTGTTCTGTAGCCTAGGAGTCTATCCTCCTGCCTCTGCCTCTTGAGTACTGAGGTGGTACATGTAGCTTCATGGCTGTTTTATTGTTTGTTTGTTTGTTTGTTTGTTTGTTTGTGTGTGTGGAACTTACTCTGTAGACCAGGCTGGCATGAAACTCAGAGATCCACCTGCCTCTGCCTCCCGAGTGCTGGGATTAAAGGTGGGCACTACCACCATCTGGCTTTTTGTCCTTAGAGATACTTGTATGTGCTAGAGAGTGCAATCATATGTATTGCAGGTACCTTTCTCCCTTACCGCTTGTCTTTTTACTTTGTACAGTGCCTTAAAGGAAATGGAGCTGCAGAGGTGGCTCAGGAGTTTAGGACACTGCTGTTCTTCAGAGGACCCAGGTTCAATTCCCAGCACCCCCATGAGGCCCACACCATCCTAACTCCAGTTCTAGGAGATGAGTTGCCCTCTTCTGACCTCCTGGCACCAGTCATACATGTGATGCACAGACATGCAGGCAAAACATTTATACACATAACATTAAGCAACTTTTTAAAAGTTAAAAATGGGATTGTTATATGCATGTAGTACACACATGTTTTCAGCATGTGTATGCTTATCCAGTGTGCCTCCTTGTTCTGAGTTATAACATTCTTATACACATACAGAATCTCATTTTATTGATTTTTTAAAAAAAAACTTAATTTTTATTTTGAACTATGTTTGTATGCGTGGATAAATGCTCCTGAGTGAGGTGCCTGAAGGAGCCAGAGACTTTGGATTTCCTGGAACTGGAGTGGCAGTGAGCCACCTGACAGGGATGCTGGGAACCAAGTGTCTTCAGGAAGAACAAGGAGTGTCCTCTGCCTCCTAGCCACCTCTTCAGCTGCCATTGTTGACACATGTTCTCTTTGATATCTTACCTTCCTTAAAATCAGCATGCAACTTATAAATGTTGGAATGCCATTTTTATCTGGCAGTGTCTTTTTCTTAGTATGTTAATCATACAGTGTCAATTTAGATTTAACTAAAACTAGTATGTTTATATGATTAAATTCTCATTACATTTGTTTTGTGAGCATGTGGAGGTGGGAGACTACTTCCAAGAGTTGGTTCTCTCCTGCTGTGTGGGTCTGAGGGTCAGATTCAAGCCCAGTGGCAAGCGTCCATACTAATCTTCCCAGCCTCTACTATTGAAACTCAGTTTTGACTTTCTCAAGCATGTTGTTTATTAACTTGCTTTACCATCCAATATGTTGCAAATATCTGAATAACTTTGTTTCCAGTTTATTTTGAGAGTGGAATCCCCTAGTATAGAAATAGCATTTCTCACACCTCACCATCTGGGGCCACTGCTGTGGCGGGCCATAAAAGATCTCTGACAGCTACGTCCCTGATGCGTGATTGCTTCCTTCACTCTGTTCTAGAGGAACAATTGCTAACTTTCAGGTGATTCATATAGAAAGTGCTATTGAGCAAGTTGTCAAGTTGCCTTAGAAAGAAAATACTCATTTTTGCTCTCATCCATTGTTTTCAGATTATCTAGCTTTGTTGCCAGCTTTCCATTTGAAAAGTGTGTGTGTGTGTGTGTGTGTGTGTGTGTGTGTGTGTGTGTGTGTGTGTGTGTGTATGCATTACAAAGACCATTTCTGAGACTTGTCTTGATTTTCTGTAAAAGCTGATATTTGGATGTTGCCAGACTCCATTTCCCTAAGGCAAAGAAAACAGGATGGTTGAAGAGGAAAAGAAAACAGACTTAATTCAGGAAACTCAGTAGCTGCTACTCTGACAGCCTGGGCTTAGGGGACATAAAATGCTGTTGGTAGTTATTAAAAGGAAATTAGTGTGCTTAGATTGAAGTTCTAGTTCAGAATTCAGGAAAGGCCCCAGGAGAAGGATAGAGCTAAACACAGTCCCTTCTCTGTTGAGGAAAAAAACCCCACTGAAGCCAGGCACCAGTATGAATGTGCTAGGTTGCCTAGGAACCTGATTGAAGGCATGAGGCCGCAGTGTGTTCAGATTTCTGACTTAGAAACTGACTGAGAACATCCCTGTGGAGGAAGGAAATCTTCTGGTTCATCCTGGAAGTGGCCACAGCTTCCAGAAAGAGTTGGTGCAGAGGCATCTCTTATGAGAGCATACGTACAAAGCATGAGTCAGTCTGGGTCTCTTCTCCCTCCCTCTCCTCACTCTTCCCTTCTCTGGTTTTGAGACTGGGTCTTGCTATTCAAGGTTGGCCTTGAATTTTTGATCCCCTGCCTCAACCTCCTCATTCAGCTGTGCCCTACCAGGCCCAGGAAAGACATGATTTTCACATATTTTTTTTGTTGTTGTTGTTTCTTTTTGTGTTTAACCAGTAGAGAGTTGAACTTCTACATCAACAGCTTTGGAAAAACACAAATAATTCTATTATAGTCTTCCAAAGATTTGTTTCACTTTAAGTAGTAACAAGAAATCCTTTGTGTAGGATACCCAGTGTTCTATGTGCCATGGCTTTGTTTGTTTGTTTGGTTTTAAGACAAGGTTTCCAGTGGCTCAGTGGTTAAGAACACAGACTACTCTTCCAGGGGTCCTGAGTTCAATTCCCAGCAACCACATGGTGTCTCACAACCATCTGTAATGGGATCTGATGCCCTCTTCTGGTGTGTCTGAAGACAGCTACAGTGTACTTATATGTAATAAATAAATAAATCTTAAAAAAAAAAAAAGACAAGGTTTCCTGTGTCTCAGACTGGCTTTGAACTCAGTCTGTAGGTGACTGGTCCCTACATTACTTTTACATTACGATTCGTAACAGTAGCAAAATTACAGTTACCAAGTAGCCACAAAAAATAATTTTATGGTTAGGGGTCATGAGGAACTGTATTAAAGGGTTGTAGCATTAAGAAGGTTGAAAACCGTGGTTGGGGATTTAGCTTAGCGGTAGAGCGCTTGCCTAGTAAGCTCAAGGCCCTGGGTTCGGTCCCCAACTCCGGAAAAAAAAAAAAAAAAAAAAAAAAGAAGGTTGAAAAACCACTGTAGTAGGTAATTGGGTTGGTTTTGAACTCTGGGCCTCCCTGCTTTAGCCTCTGGAGTGTGACATTGTAAATATGTACACACCACCATGTCAGTCTTTTGATTTTGTCTATTTTTTGTTAATTTTAAGTTATTCTTTGAAAATTTCATATAATTTATGCAATCTGATCATATCCATCTAGTGTTAACTCTTTCCACTCTGCCTAGCGCTCCCACCCCAGCACCTTGACAGTCTAGTGGCTTCGTTTTCTAATGGGAAAAGCAGGTTTTCTTTGACTGAGAGGGCGACTAACCCCCAGTGCCTAGGCTGATAAAAACAAGCACATTAGTGAGTACAAATCATCACTGCTTTTCTCAGACAGCAGTTTGAGCTTTTAATCTGTAATTTTATAAAGGTTATTTACAAAGACCCCTGACACTAACCTGAACTCTCTGCCATTATCAACATTCTCAGCTTTATCCCATTTTTGGTGAAACTGAGATTCTGTCCAAACCCAGGACTAAGGTCAGGATGGTTGAACACACCCTTTCGTTGCAGGTAGTGGATCACTCAAGTCCTGGTGGTTTTTCAGTGGGGACCTACTCTGGGGGAATTTTTCTGCATGCTAACTAAGTGGACTACTAACTGGGAGTTTTGATACAAAGTTTGTCTAGCTCAGGCTGTCTGGATGTCCTGATCCTTCTGTCTTTACCTCCCAAGCGCTGAGACTGGCGTGCACCACAGCAAGCTGCCAGTGGCCCTTTGGGTAGCCGGGAGAGATTGGCATCATCCTGATAATGGCATCGAGTGTTTGTTTCATATGGTGATTGTGGAGAGACTAGGGATGCAGGTTGAAAGACATACATCAGAATACAGGGATGAAAGGAGTTTAGGTAAAAGAAAAATTACCTTAAGACTGAGTGAAATTGGAGATTACTTCTTAAATCTGTTCAAAAACGAGTTGTTGCCCATGTTGGTCCAGGTGTCGTTCACTGGGGGCCAAGGAGCAATGTGTTGGGTAGTGACCTGAAACAGACTCACTGCTTTGAACACCGTGTCTGAGAGCATCAAAGACAGCTATTCAGTGGGGTAGATAGAACCTACTCGGCCCGGATGCAGCACCAAGCGAGACCCATGGCAGTGGATTGAAAAGGCTTTTCATCTCAGTGTGAGGAAGATGCTTAGAAGGGACAGAAACTTAACCCCTGGCAGGGAGATGCAGACAAAAAGTCAAAGCCAGTATCATTTCTTGGCATGAGGAGACCAAGCCAAGATAGTCAGGAGGCTTAATCTATGTGGGTCAGCAGAAGCAGGAGGCTCGTGTGGCTGCTGACAGAAGTGACCCACTGTGCTGAATGAATGAGGGAAGGGATCTATGTGACTTGTGAATAGCTGTGCAGGCAAGGGAAGAGTGAGAGTTTTCAAAGACAGGGAGGCAAGCCAGGTCAGGGGTCAGGGAAGACCCACACAGTCATTTAGTCTGAGCAGGAGTCCAATTTGAAAAGGAAAATGTAGATAGAACAGGGCGGTGGAAGGAAGGCCTTGCTCCTCCACTGTTCTGCTAGCGGAGTCAGGTGAGAGGGTTCACAAGGATATGGAGCGGGGCTGGACAATAGCAGTCCCTGAAAGAGAGACTTTCATTCCTAGGATCGGCGGTGATCAAAGACGGAGGGTAGAGCTCTCCTAGGCCTGTGTGCTGAAAGAGCCGCTCGGACTGGGGCAAGCTGCAGGGAAGGGGGTTAACACAGTTTTTTGTCTTGACAGTTCAATACCACTGTGTGGGTTAAAGGCATTCATTGCTTGGATTTACCTATCTTCAAATTAAAATATTAGCAGAGTATAATAAAACTGTTTTCCTTGTTCCAAATGAAACTGGGATGAAAGGTGAAATGGGAACTGCATGTAAGATGAGTTATATACCGAAAGGGTTTTAGAGATAAAAGGAAAACATGGTCAGGGCTTTTGTTCATTTGTTTTTTAAGTCTCCAGTTTCTACAACAGATATTTTTACCTTTTAAAGAAGGGTAGTCCAGGCTGGGTTTGGTAATACATGACTATAAATCCCAGCATACAAGAGGCAGAGGAGAGGATGTGAGTTTGAGCCAGTATGAGCTGCATAAAAAGACCCCATGTTCAAAAAGATGGGGTGGGGACACGTTATCAAATAATTGTGGACAGTTTTAACAACTGAACAGAGCAGTGTTACTAGGCCTGGGCCTGTTTTTATGTATTCTATAATGCTAGGAATAGTTCTCAGGGCCTTCTGCATACTTGGTATGTGTTCTATAAAGTTTAAAGACAGTGTTTGATGTAACCCAGGCTATCCTTAAATTTACTGTGTAACTGAGGATGACCTTGAGTTCCTGCACCACCCCGTCTCTATGGTTGATTCCTGCGGGGTTTGAATGTTTCCATGTGATTAAGTCTGAATGGGCAGTTTTTATTCCCTGCTTCTTACAGGGAAAGTTCTGAAGCACAGATTAGACATTGTGTTCACTTCCTTCTCTCAAGTACTAGTTACACTGAAATAGATTTCCATCCGACAAGCACTGTGGAGCAGTGAGATGGCTCAGCATTGAAGCTCTCACCTCATGAGCATGAGTGCAATCCCAGATCCATGGGAAGGTGGAAGCAGAGAAACAGCTTGGTAAAGTTGACCTTCATGTGCATGCTGTGACAGACATGCATCGGCACACATGTATCCTACACACAGGCACACAGCCATTGTAGTGCTTTAAAAACAAGCTTTTTGTCAGCATAGACTAAAGCACCCTCCTAAAGACCAGGCAGCACCCCACAGTAGAAGTAAATGAAATCAGGGTAACTCGGAGGACTGTTTACATCCTTCATGAGACATCATTGTGTCAGCCTTGTGTGTCCTCTGCATAGGTGACTATATTCTGGACATTATTTATACTCTGGATATTATTTTTGTCTTTGAGCATTTTTTTTTTTTGCCTGAGTGTAAGTCTGTGCGCAGTGCAGCATACTCAGAGGCTAGAAGACGGTGTCGGATACCCTGGAACTGAGTTACAGACAGTTATAAGTCATGTGGTGGGTGCTGGGAATCAAACCTAGGTCCTCTAGAAGAGCAGCCAGTGCTTTTAACTACGGAGCCCTCCCTCCAGCCCCATGAAACTTGTTCTTTTTTTTTTTTTTTTTTGGTTCTTTTTTCGGAGCTGGGGACCGAACCCAGGGCCTTGCGCTTCCTAGGCAAGCGCTCTACCACTGAGCTAAATCCCCAACCCCCCCCCCTTTTTTTTTAAAGCAGATTGTAGTAGCTTAAAAGGCAGAAGGGAGGGGCTGGGGATTTAGCTCAGTGGTAGAGCGCTTACCTAGGAGGTGCAAGGCCCTGGGTTCGGTCCCCAGCTCCGAAAAAAAGAACCAAAAAAAAAAAAAAAAAAAAAAAAAGGCAGAAGGGAGCCCATCGGTAAACTTCTAGAAAAGTATATGAAATTCAGAAATTGCATGCAAATTTTCATTAGAAGTTTATTTTAGAAGGAAAACAGCCTCAAATTTCATCATATTCTTGAGGGATCTTTAATTGTATACCACTCAAGAAGTACTGACTTGAAAAATCCACAGAGCAGTTGGAGAGATGGCCTGTCAGTGGTGAAGGACCACAGTGCCATTCCCAGGTGTGGTGGATCACCACTGCCTGCAACCTTAGCACCAGGGGATCCAGTCTGGCTTTCTCAGACACTTGCATTCACGTGCACACATGCACCCTCACACAGGCACACATGCACACATACATAATTAAAGATAAATCTTTAAGAAAAGAAAGAAAAACTCATGCAATGCAGGCTTATGGTGCTTTGGGAGAACTTATAGTAATATCTGCTGTACAGGGACCTACTGTGGTTTGTCAAAAGGGTTCTAGCAGTAGCACAGAGCTGGTATGACACTGGACTGACCTTGAATGTCATCTTTGGTTTTTTTTCTTTTGAGCTCAACCACGTTGAAGGACTTCCTTCCTAACTGGACTGTACCTTTCGTCTGAAGTGTCACGCCTCCCCTTGGTTTTTATTTTCCAGATGGGAACAGAGACAGCTGCCCAATGGGCGTGTCTATTATGTTGATCACAATACCAAGACCACCACCTGGGAGCGGCCTCTTCCTCCAGGGTAAGACTTGAGACTCTCAAATGGGTACCAGGACTCTCCGTGGGCATCTCTACCACTCCAGCATGCTGTCGTGATCTTACCCTGGTTTCTTTTTGCTGGCTTTTCCTTGCTTCCAATCTCCCCTGACTCCAGCCTGTCCTTTTTCCTCCACATGCTCTGCATTGGGCCTACCTCATGGGCAGGGACTTGCTTACTGTGTGGTATTCAATGCTGACAGAACATTGGAGACCTGGAGACTGATGGGCTGAAGAAGCCTCCTGGGCCTTGAGGTTCTAGTGGCCTTAGTTAGCTCTCTAACTCCTGTGTGGATTTCAGTTTCTTCCTTCGGAGGCAGCAGACAGTTACCCTGGGTCTCTCGATCACTTTCCCTCTCCAGCCATCTTACTTCAGCCCTCCTTCGTGGAATGTACAGTAATGTGTTGCAGGTCTTTGGGGTTAAATAGGTACAGGGTGATTAAGAAAACGAGATGGGGGCTGGGGAGATGGCTCAGAGGTTAAGAGTACTGACTGCTCTTCCAGAGACCTGGCTTCGGTTTCTAGTACCCATGTCAGGTGGCCCATAACTATCTGTGACTCCAGCTCTGGAGGGTTCTCTTCTAGATTCTGGGGGCAGCCACACATTTGCACATACCCACGCACATACATATAAACATAAGTAAAACTCTTAAAAAAGACAGGAACAGGAGCAATAGCTGGGGAGATGGACCAGTTGGAAAAGCTCTTGCTATGTAAGCATTATAGAGCTGAGTTGAGATTCCAACACACATCTAAAAAGCCAGGTGCAGTAGTGTGCGTCTGTGATCCCAACACCAGAGAGACAGAGACAGGAAGATCCCTGGGCTCACTGGCCAGCTGTTCTAGCTCAGTCTAGGTCCAGGTTCAGTAAAGACCCTGCTTCTAAAAATAACATGGTGAACAATAGAGAAAGACACCAAAGCTAACCCTTCATACATGTACATATATATGTGCACATACACATGAACATGTACACAAATAGGGAAAGACACCAGTGTCAACCTCTGTCTGCCCTTCATACATGTGTACATATACATATATATGTACACATACACACATGTGAACATGTACACAAACGCAGCATGTATATGCATGTAAAAAGGTAAGGAGATTTGCTGCATTTCCCTGTACAGCCTCCCCCCACAACTGGGATGCTCCTAACTCGTCTGTGCTTGATGAGAACACAGTAGAGTTTTCCAAAACCAAAGGCCGACAGAGACTTCCAAGTGGGGGAAGACTGTCCAAGTTCAAGAAAAAAGGGGATTGATTTCCTATATGCCAGGGACAGAAAGTTCTTTCCACATGCGTCTCCTGATCTTGAGAGCTTACAGAAGGGAAGGCATCCTGCTCGAAAGAATGCCCTTAACCCCCAGTATAGCCATGAAAAGCTTCTGTATGAATATGAACATTGTCCTCCCAGTTTGCCCAGAGAAAGCATGGTGGTTTGTGGGGACTCTGCGAAGAGCCTCTGTATTTGTTAAGTTCAGCTGTCAGGTGTGTTCCAGACACACCTCCCACCTCCCCGTCTGGCCCCGCAGATTTGCACACACGTGCCGCTGTTGCTCCAGTTTCAGTAGAGTGCTGGCTTTTCCTTTTCCTTCCTTGCTCGCCTGGGAGTGGTGCTCCCCACTTGTCATCTGCAGTGCTCACTGTTTCTACTGTTTGACTTGAAGTCAGATGAAGGATACCAAAGTTAAATATTAGCTTGTCAAAGTTTTTCTTCAATTTCCACATCTTATTGTGGAAATGATGGACATTTTTATACTATCGTGGAAGACTTAAGGTATACGTAGAGAGATAGCATAATGAGCCCCTCGTACTTATGGCCTGTTTTGTTTAATCTGTGCCAGGGATTGGCACCTGTCACAGCCAAGTGGATAAATCCAGCCCTCCGCCCATTTTTGTAAATAAAATTTTCTCAGAACATGACCACATTCATTTGCTAACTTCCTTTCCTTTCCTTTCCTTTCCTTTCCTTTCCTTTCCTTTCCTTTCCTTTCCTTCCCTTCCCTTCCCCTTCCCCTTCCCCTTCCCCTTCCCTGCCCCTTCCCCTCCCCCTTCCCCTTCCTTTCCTTTCCTTTGCTAGGGCGGTCCCACCCAGCACCTTGGGTGTGGTCAGCATGATAGGCATGTCTGTGCCTCTGAGCCACACTGAGGTTGTGGTGAGGTTTATTGTTGGGGTTACTTGGTATTTTGTTTAGTTTTGTTTTTGAGACAGGTTCTTTCTGTATCCCTGGCTGGCCTACAGCTTGATGTGTAACAGGCTGGCATCCAATTCAACATAGCTCCTCCTGTCTCTGCCTCATGAGTGCTGTAATTAAAGGCATCTGGTCCAGTTGGGGTTTTTTGTGTGTTGTTCTTTGTTTGTTTTTTGAGACAGACTTCTTACCCAGAAGCCCTTGCTGTTCTGAAACTAACTTTGTCTCACTAAGTAGCCCAGGTGGTCCTTGAACCCATGGTGTTCAGTCTCCTGGGGGCTGAGTTTATGCTTTTAATGGCTGCTTTCATTCTTCAGTGGCACAATCAAATGATTGCACCGCAGAAAGTTTTAAACATTTACTTTATAGAAAACATTTCCAGTTTGTGGTCTGTGACCTTTATCCATCATCTTTGCTTGTCTTGGTTTGGGTTATTTTGAAGCAGACCCTATATGTTATCATTTACTCATATTTCAGCACATACTTCTAAAATATATCATTAATCGGGCATAGTAGCACATGCCTTTATTCCCAACACTGGGCAGGCAGGGAAGGTAGATCTCTGTGAGGTCAGCCTGGTCTACATAGTGAGATCTAATCTTGAAAACACAAAAAGTTGCTACAGTAAAACTACTATGTTGTTAGTGTAAATGATGGTATATCAAACTTCAGAACTAGAGCACTTTAAGAGCAGAAAGAAAGATGTATTGGGGATCAAACTGCCAAGGCCTTCTAGAGGTGGGAGGGAGGCCGAGAGAAGAGCACGATGGTAGACAGCACGCCAGCTTTACATGGCAGTCCCAGGGTGAGCTCCGAGGTGACAGACTGTCCATATTGACTGTCCCAGAGAACCAGGCGTGCTTGTAGCTGACTTTGGGAGAAGCATACGGAGTCTTCAGAGGATTAAGGGGGGGGGGTTCTTGGTAAATGGGAAGTCCATAAAGGATGTGCTTTAGTAGTAAATGGAAGCCTTCTGTTTACCTGGCCAAAGTCCTTCTGTTTAGGACAGTGTCCCCAGCACTGACACTTGGGGGGTGGGGGAAGGGCTTTGGACTGGACAGTTGGCAGTATTGTCCCATGTCATCCTTGACACAGTCAGTGTTTGAATGTCTCTGATTCTGTCACAGGGTAAGCATTGTTAACAAACAGTATGACTCGCACATTTGAACTTGAGAACAGGAATGTTCTAAGTGTACTGTCGCTGCCTCTGAACCCTCTCGTCTATAGGATGTAGAGATGTTGTTTGGATTTTCTTTATCTTACGTATTTTTGAGACAGTTTCTCTGTGTAGAAACTGTCCTGGCTGTCCTGAAACTCGCTCTGTAGACCAGACTGGATTCTGACTCAAGAGACCTCTCCTGCCTCTGCCTCTCAAGTGCTGGGACTAAAGGCCTGTGTCATCACTCCTAGTGGATGAGTGGAGCTGAAGTAAAGTTGGGGCTCCAAGGATGGCTGGGGGCTGACAGTTCATTAGGTATGAAGGTGGTACACCAATCAACATTTCTTCCTTCACTGTTACTGGAATTTTTTTTTTTTTTTGAGACAGACTCTACAAGCCCAGAGTAAGACTGACCTCAGACTTCTGATCTTAGTTCTAATTTTCAAGTGCTGGGATCACTTGTTTTATGCAGTATTAGGAATAGGACTATGGGCCTCATGCACAATAGGCAAACCCTCTGCCAACCTAGCTCCATCCTAGTTCCTCAAGATAGTTTTAATGTGCTCCTGGGAGATGCCCATCAAGTTCTCGTAGAATTTTAAGTGAAGGGCTCTTGCTTCCTTGTATAGTAAGAAACACAGAAAAAACATAGACATTGAACACACTTAATGAGTGAAGTCTCTGCCCAGGGCAGTGTGAGATATGGCCACAACCATATTGGCCTTAGAACATCAAATAAAACCATTATCCCATCAGATCTACTGGGTAAGAAACAAGATTGGGTCACAGGACTCACTTTATGAGTCCTTTGCTATAACAGTCATGTTGTTATAGCAAATCCATGGCAACATACATGCAGCCCAGGCCTTTCTTCAGGAGCATGAATATTGGACCTGGTAGCCAAGGTTGCATTGTATACTCTTTGGTCAGCCTTGATCAGTGCTCAGAACAGAGCTAGGCAGAGGGGGGAGAGGTGTGTGTGGGGTGGGATGGGAGGATTGCTTTAGAACATCAGTGTCAGATGAGCCTTAGAGCCTCACAGACGGTGTAGGAAGGTTTAAAGTCATAAGAGCAGGCGGATGGTATCAGTGGCATCCTGTGTGCACGTGGGCATATAAATAGTGTGTAGGGAATGGTACAAGGAGAGGGAGGCTTGAATAAAACCATATGTTCCGGGCGTGCCCAGCAGAGCCGAAGTGAACAGGCGGGCTGAGCCCTCAGACATGGCTTTGTTCTTAAGTGATCATGACTTCGTACAAGGCCTTAATGGGGAGTAAATTGTGGAGTCAGCCAGCTTAGAAGTCTGACATTTGGAACTAGAGATGGCACAGCTGAGAGCATTCTTCAGAAGAGCAGAATGCAGGTCCAACCACCGTGTCAGGTGGCTCACTGTAACTACAGCTCCAGGGGTCCAGGACCCTCTTCTGTCCTCCAAGTGCACTCATATGTACACACACATCTTAAAAAGGAAGTTTGAAATTCACAGTAGTGGAGGACTTCCAGGGAAGCATGTAGACTGGGCATGTATTTATCCCATTCTTCCTGAGAAGCTGCTAAGTGGTAAGACATTTATTTTAGGAAAAGCACAAATGGTCAAAAATAGGAGATAGCCCGGCATGGTAGCACATGTTTGTGGGGCTAGCATAAGAGGTGGAGGCCAAGAGATCAGAGAGTTCACAGAAGAATGAAGGGAATAGAGGAAGAGGGAGACAGACAGACAGCACACAGGAGATGTTGACCAAAGTGTCTTTGCTGACAGGCAGTGCTAGAGCTGAGAGAGCCTGCAGCACTAATAATCTATTTGTTTTACAGCACAGATCTCTAAAGACCTGAGTATGGGATGAGATGAAAACCTGGAGATCCCCTCTTGGCTTTTTGTTGTTGTTTTTGCAAGAGCCATGTAAGTCTCCAGTTGTCAGTCATCACTCCCATTCTGCTGCCTCACATGCATGTCTGAGCACATACTTCCTGCCACATGTACATACACACAAACATACATACACTGCTGTGGCTGTTATTAGCCTTGAAAAGCTTCTCAGAGAACTGGATCAGTCTTGAGGTTCAGCCATATCTGTAGGAGTAAACTGAAGAAACCATGCCTTAGGATAAAGACTAGAGGGTATTTTTGTTGGAGAAACTGGCCAGTCTGCAGGAAGAGAACTGCAGACTGACATTCAAGGGCCTGTGCACGGCCTAGCCAAGCCTGTGCCTCAGTGAAGACAAGCCTGCCTGCAGCTCCCACACGAGCACTCAGCCTGCTCCTGGTTCCAGATGCACTGTACAACACAGAAGCAGCAGACAGGCGTGGAGGGACTGAGTATTAACACACAGGGAGCACCCCACACCCCAGAGAAGAAAAAGAAAAACTAAATTGTTGTTGTTTATGATGATCAATATTGGCTTTGAGTTCACAGTGATTCTCCTGTCTCAGCTTCCTGAATCCTGGGATTACAGGCATGATCCATAAGCCTAGCTTCTGAGTTTTAATTAATATCCTCAACGGTTTGGGAGAAAATTAAAATACAGTCTGGGCATAAGAACAGAGGATCATGAAACAGACCATGCACTGAGCAGGAGCCTGTAAAAGAAACATGCAGAGAGGAAAACCGAAGCCTGCTTCAGTGGGTCACACTTGTAATCTCAGCTCCTGTTTGCATGTTCTTACTTTCTGTGTATGAGTGTTTGCCTGGGAAGGTGTCAGATCCCCAGGACTGGAGATACAGACAATGATGAGTTGCCGTGTGGGTGCTGGACTTGAATCTGAGTCTTCTGTGAGAACAAGTGGTCTTAACCACTCATGAATCAACAGTCCAGCCCCGTGATCTCAGTTCATAAGAAGCGGAGGCAGGAGGATCAGCATTCAACCCATGATGGGTTGGAAGCCTGGACTGCATGATACTATGTCAAAAATAAAACAAAACAAAAAACCCAAAAAGAAAACCCAAATACATTAGAATGTTTGGAGACATGAAAATTAAATTAGAAGATGAGTTTAGGGAACCTGGTCCCCAAGTATGAGTCCTAGCAAGAGAGAACAAACAACAGAGAATAGGAAGTGACTGTTACAACAAAAATAAAAAAAAAAATATCAGAACTGGAGGTGGCAAAATGGGTCAAAGTGCTGGCCACTCGACTTGGCAACCTTAGTTCAATCCTTGGAACCCACTGACTCCTGAAACTTAACCCCCCAACTACCATACATGCACATGTACACTCTGGTATGCACACATACATGCACAAATTTGTGTGCATGACACACACACACACTTTAAATAAAATGTAATATAAAAAATGTTTAAAGAAGAAAAAGAACTAGACATGATGGCACACCCCTTTGATCCCAGCACTCGAGAGGCAGATCTTGGTCTACATACTGAGTTTCGAGACAGCCACAGCTACATAGTGAGACTCTCTCTCAAAAAAATAAAGGATTACCAAAGCGGACGTGTGGTATGCAGATTAATGGAGCTCAGCCTGGAGAATAAAGAATGACCCACCCAGGCCACCTCTGACGGAATTTCAGGGTGCCAAGAAAAGATGTTGGAAGCTTCCAGAGGGAGAAAACGGGGTACACAGAAAGGATTGGAAGTCAGTAATGCCACGGCAGCTGTAGAGTGGGTTGTCCCACTCTACAGGATGGAAAATGGCTTCCTGTCACTTTAACATTTGCTGTGGAGGACAGAATAAAGGCCTCCTCAGATATGCTGGGTTTCAGCAATTTGACTTTGGAGCCTTTACTCAGAAAGTAGTGTGATTTACCTCACCATGTGAGAGCTAGCCAACCCAGGAGAAAGGGTGGGTGCAGCTCACAGCATACACTGGACCCAACCCAGAGTCCATTGGAAGTCCTCTGGGGAAGAAAGGGTAAGATGACTTGGGACACCAATGCAGAGCAGAGTGTTGTAAACATACAACTGTCTGCTTTAGAGGGAGGGTGTGGGAGAGGGATGCCCAAGACATTAATGACACCGAGAAGTCACCTATCCTGTTAGAGAAATAAAGCACAAAAAATGCTACCCAAAGTTAGGCATGGTAGCGTGCACCTTTAATCCCAGCACTCAGGAGCCAGAAGCAGGAAGATGTCTGAGGTCAAGGCCAGCATGAATCTAGAGTGAGTTACAAACTAGACTACACAGTGAGACCCTTTCTGGGAAACCCACAAACCAATCCCCAGACTGACTGACAGGGAGTTTTCGGCTCACGTGATGGAAGACCTTAGATGCTGACTTCGAGTGAGCCCGGGGCCTTGTGGCTGAAGACCATCTTTTCTCCTGTTTTTTCTGTCCTGCTCTCTACTGGGCCATCAGCTGTTGGATATGTGCTTTCTCACACATTCAGAAGAGGCAGAAGACTGTTAATCTCCCCCCTCCCCAAATTTTAAGCAAATATCCTGAGATTCACTTTGATTGTCCCAGCATAGGCCATATATCCTCATGGCCCAAGCAATTCAACTCCTTGCAAGACATTCCGAACAGTTTCAGAATTGGGGGGAGGGGGCAGCAAGGATGGTGAGGTCACCCACTCAGTATGAGCTCCTTGTTTCCAGATGGGAAAAGCGCACAGACCCCCGAGGGAGGTTTTACTACGTGGACCACAACACCCGGACAACCACCTGGCAGCGCCCGACTGCTGAGTACGTGCGGAACTATGAGCAGTGGCAGTCACAGCGGAATCAGCTGCAGGGGGCCATGCAGCACTTCAGCCAAAGATTCCTCTACCAGGTGAGAGGGCAGGAGCCTGCCAAGAGTGGGGTGACTCCTGCAGTGTTTGCAGCCACACACGGTGTAGACCCTTGCTGAGCAGGAGAAAGGGGTGGCCAGAGATGTCCGTGCTGCCGAGACAGACTTCACTCATCACAGCAAGATTTCTCAAGTTTGTAACTTAGCAACTCCATGTCCTGCCTCTGCCCAGTGTGCCAGTGTGCTGGGTTCGATGTCTCTGTTGCCATGAGTGGTCTTGGCTCCCAAACCGGGAAGGCCTGTGGCAGCACCACCACCACCTCCCCTTGGTCTTTTTCTGAAAGTGATCTCTGCCCAGACTTCGGGTTCTTTCACAGGTTGTCTAGAGGACCGGAAGAGTTCTGGCTTCACTTCTGCTTGGTCTTTTTGCAGGCTTTCTTTTTGCCCACCTCTCTCATTTTAGCAAGACCTCAGGGTAGATGTCTGATTTGGGAGGGGGAGCATCTTGAGAGGTGCAACTTAAATGCAAAAGCATTGTTCTTTTAGAGTATCATGGGATGGTTCTCGTGGCTTAGCTGCAGATGTGGAGGCTCTCCGTGTACTGGGAGAGTCATCTTGTTTCTGTGAAATGGAAGATGTACTGAAAAAAGACATGATGGAGCCTCCCCCACCCCCCTTTGGTCTTCTCTAAATGTCCTCTTGGGTTTCTCCTGCCTTTGGTTTTCCCTCTTGTTTGCTATGGTGCCATGTCCTGGTTACAAGTAAGAAGGCTTATATTCATACAGTTATTTTGGGGTTTGGCCTTGGCCCAGGATTTCACTAGGAAGAGTAAGAACTGACACTGTGCTAGCAGCACCCCCATCACCTCCCGCTCCTCCTCTTGCTGGGCTTAAACTGAGATCTTGTTCTTTGCTGCACTTTAAAGAACATGAAATACAGTTTAAAACGGGAGTCAAGGCCATTCAGACTGCGGGCTCCTGCCTTCCCTTCCTGGGCCTGCCTCCATGTACCTGTTCCTTCTCCACGTTCCCTGATTCCTGTTCTCTATATTTCTAGTGGTTGTTTTTTAACTGCCTCAGGTGCCTTTGCTGCTCTGACTTAGCATGCCTATGTTTTGGCTCGCTTTGCCCTGGCCAGCCCCTTTTGCCCTGTGTTGTGTTCCTGTTGTGGTCCACTGAGGACACCAGCAGTGTCACCCATACGTCACTGCACCAGCACCCAGCCTGTCCCACAGGCACTGTCTGTGTGACACCTCGGTCTTCATTCCGCCATGTCCTCCTGTGCTGACGTGGAGGGAGCTGGGGTCTACAGTGCAACCCAGGTTGTTCTGTGCTTCCTGCTGTGGACCACGTCACAGGCACCTGGAGTTTGCTCTGGTCCATTAGGTCCATCCTGCAGACATGAGGCCCACCTTCTTCTCTGCACTCTCTGGCCTTCCTCAAGGCTTCCCTGCCCTCGGCTGTGCTTGCTAGACATTCTTTATTTCTGAGTTTGTATCTCAAAATATTCCTGGGACTTTGTACTTAGTCCCAGAGGGAGTTGACCTCACATGAGCTTTCTGGCTCAGGGCTCGTCCTGGACCTCCAGCCCTGGATGTTCCCTGGATGGGTTCACAGTCACATCTGTCTCTGACTATGGAGGACACTACCTTGTCTCTCCAAGGTACCTGCACTTCCAGGGGCTCTCCTCTGGCATCAGTCCCCTTGCCCTGTCTATATGCCTTTCCAGCTCTTCTCTGTGGAACACACTTGCACCCTCAGGGCTGATGAGGAGAAGGAGCATTTGGTTCCCCGCTGAAGGTGTGGGGATTTGCTTGGAGTTTTCTGGTCATGAGAAAAGCTTTATTTATTGTTTTCCCTTCACTTTTTTTTTTCTTCTTTTTTTGGAGCTGGGGACCGAACCCAGGGCCTTGCGCCTGCTAGGCAAGCGCTCTACCACTGAGCTAAATCCCCAACCCCTTCCCTTCACTTCTGTACCCTTCCTTTTCTTATGATTTGAGTTGTAAAATGTACCTGATAAAAAAACTACTCAAAAAAGTCCTGTGATCCACTTTAGCTGTAACAGTAAAGTCACCATTGTATTCATTGCTTTTGTCGGGTTCTCCGGTCTCATCCCTTCCTTCCCTCTCTGTCTCTTCTTGTCTTTTTTTTTTTTTAAGGTTTATTTATTTATTATATATAAGTACACTGTAGCTGTCTTCAGATACACCAGAAGAGGGCATCAGATCCCATTACAGATGGTTGTGAGACACCATGTGGTTGCTGGGAATTGAACTCAGGACCCCTGGAAGAGTAGTCTGTGTTCTTAACCACTGAGCCATCTCTCCAGCCCCCCTCTCTGTCTTTTCTTCTCTGTCCTTCCTACAGACTGAGGGTGTGATGAGTGGAGCTGATATGGAGGTTACCAGGAAATTCAGTAAGGACCCACTGCAGTGAAGGAGACCCAGCATCATATAATGTTTGGGATAGAAACAACAAAAGTAAACCAAAAATAGCAAGGATAAGCTAAGGGTCTTAGCTAGGTACAGCATCCACAGCTGTAGTCCCATGTTTAGGAAGCTGAGTTAAGGAGGTCATTTGAGCCCAAGTTTGAACCCAGCCTGAACTATACAGAGAGACTTCATTTCAAGGCAAAAGAGGCTGATGAATATTTTGGTTCCAAGTTCTGTGCCATTGGTAAAGGCCTCTTGACCTGGTCGTAAAGTTAAGTAGAGGGTGAGTAGAAGCTGGCCAAATCTGTTACTACCAACTGGTATCCTGCTAAACCCTGGGCTACGTTATACATTATCTACACATTCCAAAGAGCCTGAAGCCAACTGCCTCTTCTTTCTCCTCCTCTCTGGTTTTCTTTTGTTGTTGTTTTGAGGCAGGGTTTCTCTACATAGCCTGGATGGTCTGGACCTTGCTATGTAGACCAGGCTAGCATTGAACTCACAGAGACCCATTTACCTCTGGGCTCAAAGGTGTGCCCCACCACACCTGGCTTGTTTCAGTTGCAGGCTGGGCCCGTGCTCAGGGATGAGTGCATTCCCCTAGCACGGGTGAACCCTGGGGTAGCCTGAAAGCTGCACTCATCCTGTTGCTCAGCACTGACCCTGGTTTGGTTGGTATCTGATGGATTCTTGTGTTTCCTCTTCGTTCTTCAGCTTCTGCTGCTGCTAAGCGCTTCCATGAAGACACTTGCACCCTAACTAGCAAGAGGTGTTCTGAGGTGCTAAGTCTCCCCGCACCCACCCTTCCAGTACCTAGGCACACCCAGAAGCCCAATGTGAACTGGGCTTCAGTATTGAGGCAGATTGGAGTTGGGATGGAGTTGGCAATGGGCATCAAGCCGAGGCCGGCTCCCCGACTTTGCAGGGCTTCCTTTGTGCCGTTTGGCAGGAAGCCCTCTACTGAAAGGGGCCCTATCCCATAAAGGAACCTATGGTTTCAGGACTTACTGATTCACTTGGAAGAGGAGTCTGTGCTGCCACCTTGGGAAGAAAGTTTCTCTGTCCCTTCAGCTTGGGGTAGAGGGAGGCTGTAGTGGGGCTGGCTGGCAGTGGAGCCCCACGGCCAGACTGAGCCTCATTCATCCTGCTGCCGGTGTGTGTGGCTCTGTCATCCCAGACGGAGCCAGCCAGGTCTGCAGCCTGAAGTCTGCACTTAGAACTTGATCCCCTAATATGACGATTAAATTCTAGTAAGTGAAATAAAAATGCTTGAGTGGGGGAGAGGACGGAGTAAAACAATCGTTGTTTTATTTAACTATGAAGGTTTTGACAGTGTACTGCCTGCTTCTCGAAGCCTGCGAGGACTCTCCGTCTATTGCAGCCCTTCCCTTGGGACCTTGAAGCAGTAACAGGCTGAAGGGCGCTAGTGTAAATAGTGACCCTGAAGTCCTGGAGCCCCTTCCCCCTTCTCTTTCATCAGCTCCAGCTCCACCTCCCAGACAGGCAAACACAGAACACTGAACAACTTCAGGTTCAGGCAGGGGAAGAATAAAGGTGCTTTGTGAAGGGGAAGGAAAACACTTCTGGGGGAGGTGAGGGGCTTGGGCATGAAAGTGCCCTCAGTCTGGGTGGATGCTGCACACCCAGGAGGGAGGTGGTGGGAGGAGGGCCCAGCCCCAGCCAGGAAGCCCTGGGCGTGGGCAGGGCTTGTGGGAATGATTTCATTGGAAAGGCCTGCGGTATTTTTTCCCCTCCTGTGTGTGGTTCTTGGAGAAAGTTGGAGGTGGTGAGGATTTCAGTTGCCTTGGCCGCTGAGCTGAGCAGAGGTCGGCAGTGAGCTGGCGGGGAGCTTGCTCTGAGCCTTCCTGCCATGCTCAGACCTGGCTTCTGCCTAGAGCTCTTGCCCACCATCCTAGGGGCACCTCTAACCCCACTTGCTCTCCCTGTTTGTTCCTAGTCCTCTTGGGGTGCATAGAATTCTTTTTCTGGTTTTTCTTAAACAAAGACTTTAAAGGAGCAGATGCTGTCTGAGGTCCCGCTACATTCTTTGCTAAGGGCTAAAATGTGGAAGTAAGTCTTTGGCTTTTTACTTCTATTGATCCGTTTATTTTTAACCTGAGTCGTCCTTTTTTTTTTTTTTTAACTTCTGTGTTCTACTATTTCTTGTGTTTAGTCTTCGAGTGCTTCGACTGACCATGATCCCTTGGGCCCCCTCCCGCCTGGCTGGGGTAAGTATTGCGTTGTTGGCCTTCTGTTTGCAGCCATACCATTATGTCCCCATCTCCTGCATGTGCTGTCTATCCCTCAGGCTTTCCTAGCACTTAAACCTGTGCACTTAAACACCCACTTGGAAGGATGGCAGTGGTAAAGCCAGCAGGGTTCGCCTGTGCCACAGTTACCTGCCACAGCTAATGGAGGGAGCTGTGTAACCCCAAAAAAAGAGTTCTCCAAGCAGCTGGGGGACTGTTGTGTCTGAGTCCTGAGTCCTGAGTCCTGAGTCTCAGGGTGGTGACTCAGGAATCTACCAAATCCCAGATACTTTGGCGTGTCTCATGTCCATGCAGACTTCTTTCTGTCTGACATTGATTCAGGTCGCTGTCTTAACAGGACTTCTTCTTTGCAGTTGAGCCACCGGAGGATGGACACCAGCCTAATTTTGAGTAGTGTCAACTACTTTGCTCATGGTCCCGTTGTGAATGAGACCACAGGGGTGCAGAGTTGCCCACTGGTTGACAGTCCTGAGAGTGTAGCACTGCTGCTCAGTGGCTGGACATCCCTTGTCATCAGCAGCCACTCCTCACCCATCCCAGGTCCTGGGTATGACTTGCCAAGAGTTAAGGCATGGGCATCCATTAAGGTCCAGACATCCATGACTTGGGAGAGACTGTAAGCTTCATGGCTATTTTAGGAAGCAGTATTGTACAAAAAAGAAAGAAAAGAAAAAAAACGGTGTCCTTAGAAATAGCAAAACCCAGGGAATTCTGCAGCTTTCTGAGCTGGGCAGGATTTGGTCCCTGATGCCAAAGAGAGCAGCTTTGACAGGAGCAAGCAAGTTGTTGGGTTTAAGGTCTTGGTCGGGCATCGGGAGACATAAGTGCTGGTTTGGTGGTGCTCACAGATGCTATTGCGTGAGTAGGGAGTGCCACTGGGACGCTGACAGTGATATCAAGGGCATCTCCAGGATGTGCTACTTTGGGGCTAGATCTCGATGCAGACAGCTGTTCCCTGGCAGTAACTTAAGAGGTTCTGCAGCTCCCCTAGAGTATCAGTGAGTTCTTTGTGCATTCCAGAGTACCAAGAGGCTCCCCTGTCCTAGCAGGAAATATTGGTTAGTAAAAGCCTGTGGGTTCTTGATTTTAACTAGGCAATCCCCGTGCACATAGATGGATGGCCCTGGCCCCCAGTGTAAGGTTACTGGCATGTCAAAGATTAGCAGGTCAAACATGAGAGCAGAACTTGGGGATCCTGACATGAGCGGCGAGAGTGCATTTGTGACTGAAGTCCAGATTGGAGTGTGTTTTTAGTGGTACACAGGCAGTCAGTGCCTCTCCATCAACTGCACTTCCTCTGTAGCGGTCTTGTTAAATGACAGTCACCATGGAGGGAGCTGTGGAAACTTGAAGATAGTTCACAGGGGTGAAGTGTGTGAGCATGTGAGGTAAGAAAAGAGGAGTCAGTCCTGCTTGGGGTCAGTGCTGTTTCTGTGTCGTCAGAAAAGCAGACATGCTCCACAAGTGAGAAAAGAACGCTTTAGGCTGGGTGTGGCGGCACTTGCCTGCACTTGTAGCGCTGTGAGGCTGAGGTAGAAGAGTGAATGCAAGAGTTGGAAGAAAACGCTGTGACAAGAACACGGTGTCTGCGGTTCTGGGTTGGGGTCTCAGGCCTATAGCAGGGTCTGCTTCCTCCAAAACAGTTAGAAGAGTGGAAAACCAAGGCCAAAAGAGAAGACTTACAACGCGGAGCCTGCTGGTCTTCCATTTGGCTTGAGGTCTCAAGGTGTTATTGTCTCCTCCAAGGAGCCCCTATGGCTCTCCCCAACTACAGTCTCGGGGAGGGTTGGGACACATCCACTTTAGAGCTCTGTCTGCTCCTGAACAGTCTTAACATGTGACAAATGTTTCCAAGTCCCTTTGCCTGTAAAACTTGGTGCTGCTATGTTCACAGACAACTCTCCCCATCCCTGTGCTACCAACTATTCTTTGAAGGCTGCTGGTGGGTACGTGGGCCTCCATGCTGTAGCAACTTGAAGCAAAGTGGCCAACGGCTCAGACCCACTGCACTGGTCACCCTGCTTTGTTACTGGTCTTGGCTTTGGCCCCTGGCTCAGCCGCATGCATGGAGGATGTAGTTTATAGCGGTGGCTCCTGAGCTTCGGCAGCCAGTCCTCAAAAACCTCAGGGTGGGAGCTGGGCTGGGACTGCTCTCCAAGGCCAGACATACTCACTAGCTGGGGACTGACCATCTGTAAAGGCTCTAGCCACCTCCTGATCTTTTTTCCTTTTGTTTTCCTGGCTTTGTGAGGATTGGGTTGACAAAAGTCTATTGATAAAGTCTCACTGTGAGACAGCAGGTCAGGCAGAGCCGAAGAGCAGACCTCAGATAACTGTCCTGAGTGGTTCTGGGAGCAGCAGGGGCTGCTAGTGGGCTCCCCATTCCTTTCCCCTTTCAGTTTTTAGGTTCTTCTAGCTCCTGAAACTAATTCTCATTGTTCTTTCATTTCCCTGTGTCAGGGTGGGAGAGTGGGAGTTGTTAGTACTGCTTATTGCCAGGACAGAAACAGCTTTGGGGCCCAGGCACTTCCTGGGAAGGCGGTCTTGTTGGCGCTCACCTCTGGCCTTTTCTGCCCACCTAGAGCTGGTGGGCCACCCTCCCTCCTACTCTCTGAGGCTGAGAGGAAGCTGTCAGGGAGGCAAGGTGCACATAGATGGATGCAGCCACGTCCCTGGCTCTGCAGGGACTATAGACCTCAACGCCACCCTCCTCCTACCAGGCCAAGCAACCAGAGTTGGGAATGGATGGCTCCTTCCCCTGTCCTGCAACAGGGAAAGGCTCTTTGGTTTTTTTCCCCAGTGGCAAGTGTGAGTGGGCCAAGTTCTCTCCTCTTAACCTTCTGTAGCAGGCTGTTGATAGGGACAGAAATGCTAGCCCATCCCACAGGCAGCAGACCAAGGGATAAGCTGTTTGAATCTGACTGCACTCTCTCTTCTTCTCCTGTGGCAGAGAAGAGGCAGGACAATGGCCGGGTGTATTACGTGAACCACAACACACGCACTACCCAATGGGAGGACCCGCGGACGCAGGGGTGAGGACTCAGGCCGAGGGGCCATGAGGGATGGACTGAGGGCTCTGTGCAATTACAGCTGTGGCCAAATGGCTTTTACATTTGCCTCATGGTACACATTGGGCAACCCTTAGGCCTTATACCCAAGAGCTTCAGGACCCAAGAGCATGCCATACCTTCCTAGTGGGTGAAGGGGCCTGGGACGATGGCATAGGTAGGTGCTGAGAACTCGATTGTCAAAACACCAAGGGTACTCTTGCCCCTTAGAAGCAGGACAGGGACATGTAGAGTCTCAGAATTTGCTAGTGAACACTGATGCTTATGCTGAGAACTGGCATTTTAGCCCCATAGTAAATGGGCCCTTTTATACATGACCCATTTTCTCACAACTTGGTTCTCACCGGGTGTATAGCCTTAAGGTGTCCCTTCCCCCATGGAAGGCTCTGCAGAGCCTAGAAAAAGCAAAGACAAAGTAGAACTTTGGAGAACACAGCCTCCACTCACAGGGCAGCCAATACCCCCTTTCTGTTTTCAGAATGATACAGGAGCCAGCCCTGCCCCCAGGGTGGGAGATGAAGTACACCAGCGAGGGCGTGCGGTACTTTGTGGATCACAACACCCGCACTACCACCTTTAAGGATCCTCGCCCAGGGTTCGAGTCAGGGTAAGGACCTTTATACCCAGCCTGTCCCCTAGCAGGCCCCAGTCTGTCCTGAAGCTACCCAGGGAAGAGGGGTCTGTACATGCGTGTGTGTATATGTGCTGTGCTAACCACTGCCCTCTAGAACTGATGTGGATGTCACCACTAAGGGATGGGCCCAGGGCATTGTCTCCACATCTGTGAGTCAGTGGTGGTCCCTTCCTGTGTCTTGCTTTACTCCTCTTTAAATTCTTGGAGCAGAGCATCCGCTTCCCCTAGGGCCCTCGGAAGTGGACTGTTGAATTGTCTAAGGAATCAAATAGTCCTGCGTATCCTCTACCGTCTCCAGGACAAAGCAGGGCTCGCCTGGTGCCTATGAGCGAAGTTTCCGGTGGAAGTATCACCAGTTCCGCTTCCTCTGCCACGTGAGTGCTGCTCGGGGGCTCGTGTGGGGCGGGGCTGCAGACTGCTGCGGGGTCGGTCCCCCAGCTCCGTATACACACTGCTGGGGGTGGGGTGCCTTACATAGGAGCGAGACGCTTGCCCCACCCTGAGCTGTTTGTCTTGAAGGAGCAGGCTTCTAATCCTGGGGACGGGGCCGTGTCATCACGGCTGGAAGAGCCCTTTGAGTGGGCACCCTTGAGAAGCCCTGGTAAGACTTTCCCTTTCCTTTTCAGTCAAATGCCCTACCCAGCCACGTGAAGATCAGCGTTTCCAGGCAGACTCTCTTTGAGGATTCTTTCCAACAGGTTAGAGAATATTCCTGATGCCAGGATCCTGGGCAAGCAGGCTTCCTTCTATCACCCAGCCCTGTCTCATGGCATAAGTATCAGTGACCATACCTGTTAGACAGTAAGCCTTAGATAGCGTCCCCTGCCCCCACATCCCTGCCTTCTGTGCTGGGGTCAGGGGCAGGATGGCCGGATGCCCTGTCTCCCCAGATTATGAACATGAAACCTTACGACCTGCGCCGCCGGCTCTACATCATCATGCGTGGTGAGGAGGGCCTGGACTACGGCGGCATCGCCAGGTGAGCCAGGGTGCCCAAAGGGCTATCCTCTAACCCATGTCCCTGGCTTCAGGGCCCGTGTGGAGAAAGCTACCTCCTTGATGCTGTTCTTTCCTTGAGTTCTCCTGCATCAACAGGAAGGGCACTGGCATGATGCTCACAGTAATCTCTTGGGTTGCAGGTATAGCTCAGCTAAGATAGGATGCTTGTCTACCCTGCCCGCCCTGGGTTTGTTCCCCAGCACCCCGTAATCAGGCACAGTAGCTCATGCCTATAATTGTAGCATTTGAGAGATAGAAGCAGAAGGATCAGAGCTCGGGGTTGTCCTTGGCTGCACAGTGAGTCTAATGCCATCATGGGTCTCACGAGACCCTGTTCCCAAAAAGAAGAAGAAAATCCCTTGATAAATTTCTCTGGTAATACCAGTAAGCTGTGAGTCAGGGTCAGGCCTCAGCCCTTTGGTTATTAGATTATGGGGATGCTAGAGGCTTCTTGGGGAGGGCCATGGTGTGCGGTTCTTTGCCAGCCTACATGCCATTTTTCTATAGTTAAAACAACCTGGCATTGTATCAGTGGACAGTGCTAGCTTTTAGGGTCTGTGAGTATCCCTTAAAATCAACTCCTGGCCTTCCTTCTACTTGATGCAGCCAGAGCAGGTTAAGTCAGATTTCTCAGAGCACATCTGGAGTGTTTAAGCATTGCCACCCATGCTGCATGCCATGTGTACCAGTCAACAGGATTAAAGCAGTTGGTACAAACCCTGAAAGAACCCAGAGCAATGTGCTGCCCTCACCCTATACAAGTTAACAGCTCTGTGGGAAAGCATCACCTCGTACAACAGTCAGAGGGTTCTAGCAGTGGGAAGGAGCTTGTTGGC
This sequence comes from Rattus norvegicus, assembly GCF_021556685.1. Lineage (NCBI taxonomy): Eukaryota > Metazoa > Chordata > Mammalia > Rodentia > Muridae > Rattus > Rattus norvegicus. The sequence continues at coordinate 50,580,868 of NC_141552.1, forward strand.
TGTGATAACCTCTTATCCTGCTGACCTTGTGGTGCGGGGATATCTTCTGGCTTGGTGTTGGGCTCCCCCGCCTCTGATCCTATTTGCGGTGGTGTAGTCTTCTGTGTTGATCCCATCCTGCAGATGAATTGTTCTTTTTTCCGTGGTGACCTCTCCAGGCTGTGCTTGGTGGGCATCTGGTGTGGCTCCCGCCCTGTGTGTCTCTCTCTGTGTCCTGCCAGTGGTTTTACCCTATGGTAGGTTACATCATGCTGTTCTACCACAGGGTAGAACCACGGACAGGATACTGGAGCACCCTCTGCATCGAAGGACTCCATCTACACAGCCACACACAGCCCAGCAGCCAGGGGCCGGCTCCCTTGACCTCTGTTCCCTGACTGTTTAGCTCAAACTCTGAAGGACTCTGGATTCTGGCTTGAGGATTCTATGTAGGATGCAGATAGATGCTAAGGCGTCTGTTGGGTGGGTGACAGTTGAGATGAATGGATCCAAGTTTGGCTTAGGGTACGCTAATAGGGTCTAAGGTGAAGGGAGGGCAGCGTGCAAGTGAGGGACCTGTGGGGTAGCGTGAAGGAATGAGGTTTCTAGAGGCCCAATGAATCACAAAACGTTCCAGGTTCAGCTTTTGGTAACGTGCTACTGTATTCTTCACATTGCACCGCATGCCAAATGGGTGGGGCAGGAGCAGGGCACTAACTGTTACAGAGCAGAAATGTCATTGTCATAAATAAATAGATGTATATATTTATTTGTTTATTTATTTATTTGGGGCATAGGTGTATAGAGGTTCTTATGGGCCATTTACCATGTGTGGAGGTCAGAAAGACAACTGATGGGATTCAGTTCTCATCATATGCCAAGTGGGTTCTAGGGATTGAACTTGGGCTGTCAGCTTTGGAGGCAAGAACCTTTACCTGCTGAGCCTTCTTGCCTGCCCAGCCTATAGCCCAGCCTATGGTGCTAAAACACTACCTTACATATGGTACACAGCCCCTGCAGTGATGCATGGCGGCCCTGGCTGTGAGGAACCCCTCTGCCATGGAAGCTCTAGATACCATAACTGTCCCCAGGGAGCTGACAGCAAACACACACAGGTTTTCCTGAACACCAACGTTAGGTGCTGTCCTCTGCACCTGAGACCTGGGATGGCCTGGCTCCCTGACACACACACACACACACACACACACACACACACACACACACACACACACCGGGGCACATGCATTCAGATGGTCTTACCCAGTAGAACCCCAGCTGCTATGCAGAGGGTCCCATTGTTCTGTCCTCTCTTCCCTCACAGAGAGTGGTTTTTCCTCCTGTCCCATGAGGTGCTCAACCCTATGTACTGTTTGTTTGAATATGCTGGGAAGAACAATTACTGCCTGCAGATCAACCCGGCCTCTTCCATCAACCCTGACCACCTCACCTACTTCCGCTTTATCGGCAGATTCATCGCCATGGTAACCCCCAGGGATTCCTCCTTTCGTCTCTTCCTCTTTTGAGACCTCTGGGAAGGGCAGAACAGCAGCCTTGTGGACCAGGGTTCTGCCCCCAACCAGGACTCACTGTGATTCTTCTCTGCCTCACATAATTTCTAACCTGGAAATTTAAGAAGAAGAAAAAACAAGCTAGATTGGCTGTGGGGGAGAGAGAGATTTCACATTGGCTGCCTGGGGCTATCACAGGGTCTCTTGTGTAGTGTAGAACTTACTACACAGAAGCTTAGGGACTTCACCTGCATGTATAGGGACTTAGAGGATGGGACTGGGCCAAGCAAAGCCCTAACTGCCTGGCTGCTGCCTTTTTCTTGAAAGCACTGCATCTTTCATGAGTTGCAGTAGGGAGGGAACCTTTGGGGATGTCTGACTGAGACCTTGGGTCTTCTCAAAGGGAGTTAGGAATCAGCATGGGCCTAGATCAGAGCCACGGTGAACTGGCTGGTACAAGGCCAGGGGAGTTCCCAGCAACTGAGGTCATCTAGAAATATAGGCTCAGCCTATTGGTTGAGGGGGGTGGGGGCCATGCCATGTCCTTTATGATCCATGTGAGTAGGGAGCCTGTAAAGCTGTGGTCCTACTGTGCTCCAGTGCCAGCTTTTCCATGTCAAGTCCCAAGTCTTCTCACACTTCCTTCTCTGGACTACCAAGGGACCTATAGCTCTGTTGCTAAACATGGCCATTCCTATCATCTGGAAGTTCCTGGCTAAGCATTGACAATGGCTCCAGAAATGGGCACATCCCTCCTGGGTCTGAGACCTACCTGGCCTAGCAGCCAACAGGGACAGAGCAGTGAAACTTCTAGACTTACCACCGCAGCAGCCAGTTCTCACTGGCCTCTCTGTGTCTGCGTTACTTTTGGCCTCTAGTGCCACCCGCTCAGAGTGCCAGTAAGCCAGAGCTGCCACCTGGAGCTGTTAGGAACAAATTTTTCTGGAGATAGGGATAAGCCTTTGCTCGAAGCAGGAGTGGCCTGGCTAGTGTGCTGGGCAGACAGTGGGTCTACTTTGCCCGTCCCTGTGATTAACTGTGTCCAAGTTAAAACAAGAAGAAAAGAAGAGTGTTTGTTTCCCAGGTCTCCCTTTAGTTAAGGCAGTTAGTCCTCAGGGGAGGAAGGCAGGGGTCAGCCAAAGCATACCTGAGTCCTCCTTAGCTGTTGTACATCCCAGGAAAGTCAAGTAAGCCCTTTGCTCTGCCTCTTCTTTCTCCAGGCTCTGTACCATGGAAAGTTCATCGACACAGGCTTCACCCTCCCTTTCTACAAGCGGATGCTCAACAAGAGACCAACTCTCAGGGACCTGGAGTCTATTGACCCTGAGTTTTACAACTCCATTATCTGGATCAAGTGAGTCCTGGTTTGCCCTGTGCTGATGGAGCAGGGTTCTGATTGGCCGATTGGCACCCCTGGCCTTGGTTTCCTAGGTGCCTACAAAGCCTCTCTAAGGCCTATAGAGATAAAAGTTTCTAGGTCCTCTGTAGGACAGTTTTAGAATTCTCTCCCTCAGGGTTCCTGATCACCTGTGAGTTCCTAGTGCCTCTTGGGGGCCCCAGTGAGAAGTCAGGCTGGTTAGAACAGACCTTGGTAAGATGGACATTTTCCCCTTGGCCTCCTGTGTCCCAGAGAGAACAACCTGGATGAGTGTGGCCTGGAGCTGTTCTTCATCCAGGACATGGAGATCCTGGGCAAGGTGACAACCCATGAACTGAAGGAAGGCGGAGAGAACATCCGAGTTACTGAGGAGAACAAGGAGGAGTATATCATGTGAGCCTCAGCCTGGGTGGAGGGAGCATGTTACAGGGGGAAGGAATCTATTCTACTCTTGGGTTTATAGTGTTTGATCAAGTTCCCACCCCCATGAGGTCCATAGTCCCCACAGACTGCAGGAATATCCTAGGTCTGCCTGCCTTGGTTGGTCACGTAATGACTTGAGCTGTGGGGTGTGGAGCCTCTGGCCTAAGGTACCAGCTCTGGGTTGGTCTCTTTTGATTCAAGAGGCTTCCCAGCTGCAGGGAACTTTTTAAAGAAATAAAAAGCTTAGATGCCGCCATCTCTCCTGACTCCATCACCTTCCTTGTCCAGTGTGTTTTGGTCTTCAGGCTGTCTAATGCTCGTGTACAAACCTCCCACTCAGGTTCTTTAGGTGTCTTGGTCTAGTCCATTAGACCTTACCTGGGTGTGTCTGAGGCCCAGCAGTTAGAGGCATGTCCTGGGCTCCGTCTTTGGTTTTAGGCTGCTGACTGACTGGCGATTCACCCGAGGTGTGGAAGAGCAGACCAAAGCCTTCCTGGATGGCTTCAATGAGGTGGCCCCTCTGGAGTGGTTGAGATATTTTGATGAAAAAGAGCTGGAGGTGGGTATCAAAGATTGTGGGCCCTTGACCTCACTGCTTCTAAGGTGCCCCAGCTCCATGACACATACCTACAGAAAGTCACCCACCAGGTCCCACATTTTAGCAAGCTAGATGAAGCAGGATGGGTAGTGTCACCTGGATTCTCAGCCTAATTTCCCTATGCTTAAAGAGCAGGGCCTTTACAGTTTCTGGCCCAATGGCAGGGTGAGAAAGTTTGGGAGTCTGATGGTGAGAGGAGGAGGTGCCGTGGGAGGCCTTGCTGACAAGTCCCCACCCCCCACCCTGCAGCTCATGCTGTGTGGCATGCAGGAGATTGACATGAGTGACTGGCAGAAGAACGCCATCTATCGGCACTACACCAAGAGCAGCAAGCAGATCCAGTGGTTCTGGCAGGTACGTCTGGGGCCCTGTTTCCCCTGCTGGACTTGGGGCAAGAGTCTTCCAGGTATGGGCATTCTACCTCCCTAGACACCAAACTCAAGGCCCTTCATCTTGGACACATTCCTCTCCCCTCCCCAACTAGGAGAAGTCTAGGATAAATGTATCTCTGGTCAGAATAGAGGTTGCTGTGACTATTTTCACCAGCTTGTGTGACAGAGGTTGTCAGCAGTTGGTCTGGGTCTGGTTGCTGGGGAGCCAAGGGGTCCGTGGCCAGGAAGTTCAGCTGCAGTTGGCTGTGTGGTTTCCTCCAGTCAGATGGGGTGAGAAAGAAAGCACACGTCTAGAAAAGTGCGCTAAGCTCACCGTCCTTTTAAATGTCCCTTCTTACATGTGGGTCTTACAGCTGTTAACAAGGAAAGAATGCATGGAAAACAGATTCAGATATCCTGTAGGGGGTGTGTGTGTGTGTGTGTGTGTGTGTGTGTGTGTGTGTGTGTGTGTGTGTGTGTGTGTGAAGGAAAGAATGCATGGAAAACAGATTCAGATATCCTGTAGGGCGTGTGTGTGTGTGTGTGTGTGTGTGTGTGTGTGTGTGTGTGTGTATGTATGTGTGTGTAGGCAATCTATTACCTCAGATATTTAACATGTTCAGCATTGGCCCCTCCACTATAGTCTATCTCCCCAAGAAGAAACCCTGTGTCCACCAAACCTGTGTCCACCAGATAGCCACTCCTAGCCTTAGTGTCTTCAAAAGCAGAAGTAGGGACGGGATGACAGAGTGGAGGGATGACAGTCTCAGATGTCCCTGAGACCATGGACCCTGGTTAGTGTCTGTGTGTTGGGTTGGTCTGGAAAGGTCATCTTTCCAGAGGACATCTGACCGTCTTGTGGACCTGCAGGTTGTGAAGGAGATGGACAATGAGAAGAGGATCCGGCTACTGCAGTTTGTCACGGGAACCTGCCGCCTGCCTGTTGGGGGCTTTGCTGAGCTCATTGGTGCGTTTTCCTCTGCTCTACTAGGGCCTTGCCTGGGGGTGAGGACAGCGTGGGGCATGCCTAGCTGGAAGCTGGGGAGGGGAAGAACTGTGGTGCTTGGTTGCTTTGGAAAAGGCCATCTGTGTTGACACAAAGAATACCTTGCCTTGGATGACAGGGAGCAATGGACCCCAGAAGTTCTGCATTGACAGAGTTGGCAAGGAAACCTGGCTGCCTAGGAGCCATACATGGTGAGTTCGTCGGGAGCTGGCAGCCCAGAGGCTGCAGGCTGGTGGGGGCAGGACATTGGAGTCCTGGCTGCCTGGGCTACTCTTCTCTCTTTGTCTCTCTCTCAGCTTCAACCGCCTGGATCTGCCTCCCTACAAGAGCTACGAGCAGCTGAAAGAGAAGCTGCTGTATGCCATCGAGGAGACTGAGGGTTTTGGACAGGAGTAGCTGAGGCTGCCCCTCTCACACCCTCCAGCACATGTAGTCCTGAGTCCTGCCTGCCTGAGAGGCCACCGGCTGCACAGCCCTCGAGAGGCCCCTTTGGATAGTGGCCCTGCACGAGACTGTGCTTTGATCATGTTGGTGACTGAAGAGGCCTTGGGGACCCTTTCTTCTCTCTGATGATGGCAGTCTGGAATAAAGCCCTGTCACCTTTGACTCCATTACCTGTTGCAAAGTCAGAGGGCTGCCCTTCTCTGCAAAACTGCCCCCTCCACTAGGACTGAGTCTGGGTGTGTGTGAGTGTGAGGGAACATGCACTGCCTTAGAGGGCCCCATAGAAGCTGGGCCTCACATGTTCCATGAGGAGATAAGCCTCATGGGATGGCTGACTAAACCCAGAAAGCCAAGGGTCTTTGCCAGCAGAAGAGGCTTCACTTTTGTAGATCTTTCCTGGCGTCTGTGTAACCGATCAGAGGGAACAACTCTACATCAAAACCGTCTTTGCTTTACTTCCTGGCAGGCCGCAGCCCAGGGGAGTGAGCAGCAGACACCCAGTGCCACCAGCTCGTCTCTTTCTAGCAAGCAAAGGGTTGAAGAAGCCACCATCTGTGTGTCAGTGGGAAGGAAACAGCAGAACCAGGCTTTGTCCTTTGACATTAACTTCAAAGTATATCAGTGTATAGGTTCTTTCCTATTCTGTTGTAGGTATGCTGTTCTCCTGGAGCTGGTGCCCCTGGTATTTGAGGGGCTCAACCCTCTTAATCCAGTAGCTTCCCAAACAGCTGTCCCTCTCAGGAACCTGCTTAACAGTTGCACCAGCTCGGAGGCCTGGCTCTGTGGTCCAGTGCATCCCTGCCATGCTCAAACGCTTCACTGACAAGATTCCTTTGCTAGGCAGTTCCCAGTTAGGACCAGGTGACACTGCTCCCTCAGTGGCCTCTGGAGCTCACAGTGGCTTAAAATGGAGATCTTGCCTGGCTGAGTGTATGTGCTATGGAAGTGTGAGGCTTTATCTGACTGTGGGAAAAGACTCTACTGAAAACCAGCCGAAGGGCCCAAGTTGCCTCAGTAGCTTGGCTTCCTTCATGGAGCTCCTGACAGCATCCTGTGTAGGTACCCTGGCTCCTCTAGGTGTCAGAGTGGTTAGAGTGGCACACTCCTTCCTCCAGCCCCCGTGACATACTAGCTTGGGGGCACCCCAGGCATGCTCTCAGACTACTCCTGGGGCCTCTGAGGGTGGTCCCATCCTACCTTTGACCTTTCCTGGTACAGCCTGTGACCCTGGCACATCGCACATGCTGATCTGAGTGGCTCAGCTCACTGCTGCACACCCTTCCTCTCCCATGCAGTCACCTCAGGACTCCTCACATACATCATAAAAGCTGCTCCTTGGCTGGGTGGGGACCAGATGCCAGCCATGTATGGAAGCATCAGGCTCGTGTGTGTGTGTGTGTGTGTGTGTGTGTGTGTGTGTGTGTGTGTGTGTGTATGTGTGTGTGAGAGAGAGAGAGAGAGAGAGAGAGAGAGAGAGAGAGAGAGAGAGAGAGAGAGAGAAAGTGTGTACAGAAAGGCCTGTGCTAGCTAGCACCAAGTTGATCGACAGACTGTTTTGTAATGCTTGCCCTGCCTCGGTATTGCCAGTTTCTTGTGCAATAAACAATCAGCAGCCATGGTTGGTGTCAGTGTGGCTGTTTACACACATTCTGTTCCAGAAAGGAGACTTCCACTCCCGCAGGTCTCCCAGAATCTCCAGACCAAGGGACTCTCCACAACAATAATGCTCCAGCCTTGCTGCCTTTGAGGAGTTTGGGTACCAATAACCAAGGTAGCCTGTAACCAAGGTAGCCTGGAAACAAGGTAGCCTGTAGCCAAGGTAGCCTGGAACCAAGGTAGCCTGGCTTCTGGAATGGATGACAGTCCTTCTCCAGGGGTTACTTGCCTCAGCTCTGGTCATTATGTCATACCCTCTCTAGAGAGTCGTTCGTTTTGGAGCAGGAGAGCTGAGATTTGGGTAGGACTGTCATTCATTCAGCAAATGGCTCCCGTTACATGAGCCCATGACAAGGGGCTCCCTAATGCTGAATTTAGGGTCACACCTTGGCTTATCATTCAGTTATTTTGACAGGTAAGGCTTCAAAGATGGAGGCTAGATATGGTAGTGCATGCTTACAGTCCTAGCCTGTAGAAGGCTGAGGTGGGAGGACTGCTTCAAGTTTGAGGCTAGGCCACATAAAATGGCCCTGCCTCAATATAAATGCAAAGGACAAAGGAGTAGAGAGATGGCTCAGTAGTTAAAAGTGTTTGTCTTGCAGAGGACCCTGGCTTAGTTCACAGCGTCTACATGACAACTCACCATCTATTACTGAAGTTCCAGGGTGTCTGTCACCCTCTTTTGTCTAATACAGGCACCACACACACACACACACACACACACACACACACACACGGTGCACAAACCTACATGTAGACAAAACATACTTGTATCAAAAAAAATTTTTTAAGCCGATCAAGCCTGGGCTAGACCACCATCTGATACCTTGATACAGTCGACATCAAAATGACTCGCATTGTAACCACACTGACTCCAGGAGCAGAGGCTGACTGGCTTCTTTGCAGTTTATTGACCAGTTTACCTCTGTTAGTACCAAAGTCTTCTCCCTTTCGCACTCCCCATTTTATTTTGGGGAGTGAGGACTTGAAAACAGATCTGTGTGCTTGCTAAGCACACCAAACCTAGCTCTTTACCCTTCCAAAGGTCCTTTCCCACTTGATGAGGAAATATTATATTTTAATAAAATTATGAGGAACTTTCACATGATAGACAAAAGTTTCATAGTAAAGTTTTGTTTTGTTTTCTTGAGATATAGGGTCTCATTATATAGCCCTGGCTGGTTGGGAACTCACTATGTAGACCAGGCTAGTCCCAAACTCAACAGCACTCTGCCTGCTTCTACCTCTGGGCTGCCAGGATTAAGGGCACGCACAATTAGCCAAGCCGTAGTAAGTTTTAGTAAGACCTGCTGCAGCCGGGACTTACCTGCCTGTCTCCAGGCATGGCTGCTGCTCAGTGGGCTGTGGTCCTTCCCAACAGGTTTGTCTCCGTGTACGATTTGTAGATATGTGTGATTTTTAAAATCTAAATTTGGGGTTGCATAGCTGCCGAGTGACTTCTCTCACCAGTGAGGTGTTGGTGGCACTTCTGTTGGCGGCCGAGGATTTCATCCCCTCACTGTCATGTGTCATTCATACCATGGATGCTGTGTAGCAGGCCCACTGCCTTCCTGAGGTGAGCTGTGGGTGTGCCTAGCAGCAGCTGTACATACAGCTTTGTCAAATGACCTCAGGCTGGCCCTGTAGGAGACACTCCTGAGGCTAGACTGCTCTGCACAGTGGGTTAATTATGTTTTGAGGTAGTTCTTGCCATGATGCACAGGTGGGGCTCAGACTAGCGATCCTCTTGCCTCGTCCCCACTGCTGGGGTAGCAGACACTCGCCACCATTCCCAAGCACACTTTTATTTTCAAAGTGTAAAATGTTCACATTCAAAGTCACAAATGGTCTGTGTCCATCACTCTTTGGTTCCTCAGCCACTTTGGTCCCAGTCAGTTGCTTTCTGTTACTGGAGCTACTCAGACTGTCACCACACCAGCAACTCCCTATTGTTAGGTCTCAGGCCCTTCATATCTCTAGAAATGTACAGGACTGTAGAAGGACACCCTCAAAGGTTGTCCCTCCTCACAGCTGCTCAAGCTACTTAGAACCCCCGATGTGTGTTCTCAGTATCTATCTCTGCTCTCTGGGGCACCGTGGATATCCAGTCTCTCTCTCCCCTCTCCCTCTCCCCTCTCCCCCTCCCCCTTCTCTCCCCTCTCTCCCTCTCTTCCCCTCCCCCTTCCCCTCTCCCTCCTCCTCCCCCTCTCCCTCTCTTCTCCTCTCTTTATCTCCCTCCCTCCCCCTCATTCTCTCCTGCTTCCTGCTTCCTGCTTCCCTAGCCCATGACCACATTCAGTCTGCTTTCATTTCTCTCCGCTCTGGACTCTTCCAAATGCTTTTGGATAGCCTTTAATGGAGGGGTTACCTCAGCAGTCTCGTGCCCCACATATACTCATGACCATGTCAGGCCTGGGCTACAGTGTCTGGTTTCCCTTTCCCGTCTTCCAGTTACCCTTATTTATAGCAGGTAGCAGCTCAGACCTACAATGCTCCCAGTTCCCCCAGTCTCAGCCTTGCTTCGTGCTTTGCATGGGCAGCATCTGACCGAGGGAATCCGTGATCTAGGCTCTAAACTGGGTTTTTTCCCTCTTCAGTTTTGTGTGGCTTTATTGTTATTTACATCAGAGAAGTGAAATGTGAATCCGCAGTGGCATTTTGGAAATCTCAGTTTGATTTCTTTTGGCTTTGTTTTAATTTTTCTGGGCATGAGGGTGGGGGTTGCACGTGAGGAGTGGGGTGCACATGCCGAGGCCAGAGCAAGTGTCTTCCTCTGCAGCTCCCCACAGTTACTGGTTTGAGACAGTGTCATAAAGCCAGAAGCTGTTTTAGCTGAGCAGATTGGCCAGCAAGCTCCCAGGATCTGCCTATGTCTATGTCTCAGTGCTGGGGTCACAGTTATGGATGGCCTTCTTGCTTTTTGCATGGGTGCTGGACATTCATGCACAGGTGTGGCGGTCAGAGGACAACTTGCAGGAATCAATTTTCTCTTTCCAGTAGGTGGGTTCTGGGGAATCAAATCAAATCAAAATCAGTCTTGGTGGCAAGTGCCTTTACCTCCTGCTCCACTTTTGCAATTCCATACAGAGTCTCTGGTATCCCAGGCTGGCCTTGAACTTGCTATAGTGCTGAGAACGACCTTGATCTTGGTAGGTTTCCCTCCCTCCACTTCCAAGTGCTGGGATTGCACAGGCACACAACCAGGTCTGGTTTATGGAGGCTGGGGGCTCAACTCTGGGCTTTGTGAATAACAGACAAACACAGTATCAATTGAGCTACGTCCTCGGCTCCCATTTGAATACCTTCTTTGTAGCAATAAGGACATTATGTCAAATGACACAAGCGAACCACAGGAAAAAAAAACATGAAGGTGTCATTTATATGAAGTGGTCAGAACAGCAGATAAATAGTGGACAGAGAGCGCTGAGAGAAGCAAGATGGCGGACATTCTGGATCTTTACAAGGCAGGGGGCGAGGATTTCACCACCAACAAGGATGGGGACAAAAACATCCACAAACTAAAAGAAAAAGCAAAGAAAAGGAAGGGCTGTGGTTTTGGCTCTGAGGAGTCCCAAGCACGGATGCAGGGGGATTATGACAGTGTGGAGCAGGATGGCGATGAACCTGGACCACAGCGCTCTGTTGAAGGTTGGATTCTCTTTGTCACTGGAGTCCACGAAGAAACCACTGAAGAAGATTTTCATGGCAAATTCGCTGAATATGGGGAAATAAAATATATCCACCTTAATTTGGACAGGCGCACAGGACACTAGTTTGAGTAGGAAACAAAGAGGCTCAGGTTGCCATGGAGGGACTAAATGGTCAAGATTTGATGAGACAGCCAATCAGTGTCAACTGGCATTTTGTTCATGGTCCACCAAAAGGCAAGAGGAGAGATGGCCAAAGATGACGGACCGGAAACGCCATTGATAAATCCTCTCTTGACCAGGTGTTCTCTGAGTCCATTTGGTTATGCTGCCTTGGATAAACGGACTAGGGTGGACCTTGTGTTTATATTTAATTTCTTACTCTATCTACTTGGTATTGCTTTTGAGTTTCAGAAAAAAAATAAATGTGCCATTTTGTTTTCTACATTTAAAACTTTAAAAAAAAAATGTTTGCCAGGAGTGGGGGAGGGGGGATTGCTGTCTACTGGATATAAATTTCAGGGGTTTTTTTCTTTCATATTTGTTTAGTTTTGGGTTTTTTTTTTCTTTTCTCTTCTTGTTCTTGGGTTTTTATTTTGAGACTTCAAACATGAGAACATAGTCTCATTACTTTCCCTCCCACTCCCCCAGTGATCCCGCCTCAAATCCATTCTTCATTGTCATTGTCACATACACATACACTGAGTGTGTGCACTCAGGGGACTACAGCAGAAGGACTACTAGGGCTTATGGTTAGTCTAGACTATAGTCCAATGCTGCGTGGGGCCGCATAGCAGGCATCTGTCTCAAAATGTCAACAATAAAAAGAGCAGGTGTGCCTGGATGAACCTGTAATTCCGTCAGAAGTTAAGAGCATCTTCAGCTAGACTTGAAGGCTAGCCTGTGCTACATGAGACCTGCCTCAACAAACAGCAAAAACCAGGGAATCTTTCATTTTGGTTTCCCAATAACATCATTCTCATTGTCAGACATTAGGAACCCCTACTGCCTGCGGCTGCTTACCCAGGGGTGTCTTTTAAACACCTCTCTTTACATTTGTGATACACTGATTGATTGGGGAGGGGTGCGTGCCGTAGCACACATGTGGAGATCAGAGGGCAGCTTGTAGGAGCCAGTTCAGTTCTCCTACTTATGGGTACTTAGGGGTAGAGCTCAGCTCAACAGGCTTGGTAGATAATGGCTGGTTTTGTTTTTTTTTATCAACTTGGCATGAACTTGGACACACCTGGGAAAAGAGTAAGGCTTGAGAAAATGCCTCCACAGGTAAGATTGGGCAAGTCTGTGGGGTATTTTCTTGATTAATGACTGATGTGGGAGGGTCCAGCCCGTCATGAACAGTGTGACCCTTGGGCAGGTGGCCCTGGACAATATAAGAAAACAGACTGACCATGTGTTCCTTCAGGACCTCTAGTCTTGATTTCAGGTTCCTGCCTTGAGTTCCTGTCGAGTTCCTGCCCTGACTTCCCTCAGTGATGGAATGCAGCTTGAGAGTTGTAAGCTGAAATTAACTTCCTTCAAGTTGCTTTCAGCCATTGCGTTTTATTATGATAGAGACCCTAACTAAGGTGGTGCCTTTACCCCCTAAGCCATATCCCTGGACTTCTGCCGATGTACCCCTGGGATAGGCAGACTTGTTAGTGGCCCTCAATGTTCCCTTCCAGCTTTGTGAAATGACTTTTTCCTTGGGTGTGGACTCATTTAGCATCGAGCATGGTTAGTTTCCAACCCACACACCATGGTAACAGTAATGGGATGTCCTGGCTGTGATTAAACTGCAGACACCTGCGGCCTACTTTCCAGCCGATCCTCATTGCCTTCCCAGCACGTGCACTCTGAGAATGAGGCTGGTGCAGTGGAGTACCCTCGTGGAGGGCAGATTCCTGTCAACTAGCTAGCAAACGAGGATGTCCAGGAGCCCATGAGGCCTTGGATCCCGCTAATGTCACATGAATGTGTAACGGGTTCCTTTGCCCCTTGATCCTTCTGATGCAAACAGCTGGATTGCAGCCTGTGACAACTCTGAGCAGAGGCTCCAGGTAAGCTGTGGCTGGAGCTGCCGACCCACAACAGCTGGGAGATGGGAAAGACGTGCTGTTTTGAGCAGCTGTAATCATAGGGTAACGTCGTTCCGCTTCTATACTCAGTCGGACCAAGCGGGTTTCTATCACCTTCGCTTCTGCTGCCTGGTACCTGAACATGGCCAGGGTTCTTTGTAAGTTTAAGACTCATGGTGTGCAGAAAACATGTTGGGCATAGTAAGGCACACTTTTAATCCTAGCACTTGGGTGACAGGATCTCTGTGAATTTGAGGTCAGCCAGGGCTACATAGTGAGACCCTGTCTCAATAAGAGGCCAAATAAGAAAGCAAACCAGCCAACATCTTGTTAACCTGTTCTCCACGCAGAAAGGGAAGAGAAGGGTGCCGGAACTCAGTGTCAACCTCAGTCCCTGCACCCTTGGCCTGGAGCTCTGCCTAGTCTGGGACTGCAGGTGGCCTCAAATGCCATTAGTACTTATCTGGGCCTCCAGCCAAACCCAGTTGGCATGGTCAACCCAGTCTCTCAAGAACAATTTTGGGTCCACTTCCTGTGTAATTACGGGGTGTGCAACCGAGAAAACACTATTACTGCAGCAGAGTTAACCCAGAGTCGCCTTTGCAGCCCTGGACTCCCTCTGAGGGTGACTCGGGGGCACAGTTTCTGCTCCAGGGGTTGCCTATGAATATCTCCACCCTGGTAGGTGGTGGGTTAAAAGCGTTGCCTTTTTCTGGAGAGAGTTCATTTCACCTCTGAAATTTCAGGTCTTACAATGGAAGTTATTTTCCAACTGCCTGTAATGGCTTTGTGCTGACTAAAGTATGAAGTGGGTGGTGAGTGTCCTGTGCACAAAGTGGTGCAAATTGTCCCTGCAGCCTGCTCTGAAAGTGACATTGTCTAGGACATAGGGACAGGTTCACGTTCACTGCTGATTAAAGAACCAAAAGGGGGGGAAAGTGTTACTTCTTTGGGGGGAGGGGCGGCAAAGCCATCATATAATAACTGGGAGATCAGTGTCCTCTCTTGGGGTTCTTGGTTTCATTAACCAAAGATTTTTTTACTGAAGCTGGGGATCCCTGTGGAAGAGTTGGGGAAAGGACGGAAGGAACTGAATCCCATAGGAAGACCTACACTGTCAACTAACCCAGACCTCTGGGAGCTCCCAGAGACTAAGCCATCAACCGAAGAGCATACACAGGCTGGTATCCAGGGCACATGTGTAGCAGAGGGCTGGCTGCCTTGTCTGGTCTCAGTAGGAGAGGATGCACCTAACCCTAAAAGACTTGATGCCCCAGGGAAAGGGGCTGGGGGGGCAGGGGCAGTACCCTCTCAGAGGCAAAGGGGAGGAGGGAGGGAGCGAAGAATTCTGGGAGGGGGAGTGGGAGGGGGACTGGGGGCCGATAACATTTGGAATGTAAATAAATAAAATTTAAATAATGGGAAAAAGAATGGACACAAACAGACGCTTGAGTTTAAAAGGAAAGCCCTCGACCATGCAAGCTGTATGTTTTGAAGCTGCCCAGAAGGGAATGGAGAAGAGAGGAGCTTTAGAAAAGCAAGGAGAATTGGGGAGAAAATCGAGAAGGCGATGCCAAGGGGTGGTTGTTGGTCTGCCGTAGACGGAGACTTTAGGAGAGTGTCCCTTTCGAAACAAGAGTTTCAGAATGACAAGATGGCACGTTGGGGTGCAGCTCACATAGGCTCTGTGTTAGTGAGGGTTCTCTAGAGTAACAGAACTTATAGAATGAATCTCGCTCTATAGAGAAAAATGTATTACCATGACTTAAAGGTTGCGGTCCAGCTAATCCAACAATGGCTGGCTATGAACAGAGAGTCCAAGAATCTGGTATTGTTCAGTCCACAAGGCTGAATGTCTCAGCAGGTCTTCAGTAGACTCTTGTCTCCTGAAGAAGTTGGCGGTAATGTCAGTGAAGGAATGGATGTGCTAGGAAGGCGAGGGCAAGCAGGCAGAGATCGAAAGCTTCCTTCTTTTATGTCCTTAGATAGGCTGTCAGAGACATTGTGACCCCAGAATGTGGAGTCTGGACTGTTAATAACTGAAGGGACACAGGAAAGCTGCCCAGGGGCCGTGTGGCTGCCAGGCACAGGTCATGGCTCTTGGCCAGGCTCTGGCTTTTGACATACAACATAAAATGGGCAGACATGAGCTACCTTGTGGATGTGAAATTGACACGCTGTTGTTTGTTTGTTTGTTTGTTTTGCCATGGACATGGTGCGTGAGGGAAAGAGAAAAATCAAGGGTGATTTCTAGATTCAGGGCTTGAGAAACTCAAGATGGCGGCCCCCTGTACATTGATGTGAAAGGGTGTGGGAGAAATCAAAGCTGAATTCTTCTTCCTGTAAACTGTTGGGGTTCAGGAATCTCCACTCAAACCATACAAACACCGATCTCAGTGGAGCAAGTATCGTCTATTGAATGCACACCATAATACAAGATGTCCAAGACCACAAAAAGGACTGCGGGAGCCTAATTGTAATACTAGTCTGCTCTCCGGGTATAGGAAAAACCAGGTTTAAAAGTTTAAAGGGCAAGGAGGGGGGCAGTTGGCTTCCTAGGCAAAGTATTATCAGTATTAACCTTTAAGCTGATTGGTCCTGAGTAAGGTAAAGGGTGGGGTGGGGGTGGTGAACAGGGGAATTTCAGAACATTGAGATAACAAAGCTTGAGTATATAATCATAACTTTTTGGCTTATTAGTAGAATTCTCCAGTGTCAGCCACAAAAACCACAGAGAGCTCATAAGTAGGTGCAGGAAGGGCTGCCCAGTGGTCAGCTCTGACTCAAGCCATTTCAGACATAACAGCTCACGTTGACTTTTGATTTGATGGGTCCTACGTAAAGCTTTGTGGAATTTCTTAAGATTAGCAAACCTCACACAGAACGTTCAGAACATATCAGAGCAAATCAGAATGTGTGGTCAGCATGTCCTTGAGCCAAGTCACTTCTCTGTGTCAACGACTGGCAAGTGTGTCACAGCAACAGTGTGAAACAGCTGGCAGGCACGCAACAAAATGGCTACAGTTATCTTGGGGTGACAGGGTGGGGGGGGTGTCTCAAACCATAACATAAACAAGGGGTAGAAAATATTCCGGTCTTAACCACTGAGGGCAAAGAGAACCCAGGAGGATTCAAGGTAGCATGTGCCACCCTGGTCCTGTAAGTAGAGGGCTGGGATTGGTCAATGGGAGGCTACACTGCACAGGGAATGCTGGTGAGGAATGGGCCACTTCCTGTAGCAGGACTTTGAGTGGAGGGGCAGGAGGGAGCCCGGTGAGGCTGGGGCTAAAGTTAGAGAGGATAGTTTAAAAGTCTGCCTGTCGGGCTGGGGAGATGGCTCAGCAGTTAAGAGCACTGACTGTTCTTCCAGAGGTCCTCAGTTCAATTCCCAGCAACCACATGGGGGCTCACAACCATCTGTAATGGGATCCAATGCCCTCTTTTGGTGTGTCTGAAGAGAGTGACAGTGTACTCACATACAATTAATTAATTAATTAATCTAAAAAGAAAAGAAGTCCCTCTCTAGCACTGTGAAGACCTGAGTTGTATTTCCATGTAAAAGAGCCAGGTGTTTATAATCCCAGAGCTGGAGAGACCGCGACAGGCAGATCCCTGCTGATAGGCAGATCGCTGGGGCTTGCTGGGCTCTCTGCCTCGTCTAGTTGCTGCTGCTTCCTCACAGGACACAGGAGTGGCCTAAACTCCTAAAACGGCCTAAAACTCCAGCTAAGGTGACCCAACGCCTCTGGCCTCAACTCAGGAGTGTATACACAGGCGTGCACACACACACACACACACACCTACCTATATCGAGAGGACTAGGTCATTTGCGTACTTCTCCCAGACCTCACAGAGCTTGGCTAGTCTCAAGTGCAGTGAAGAAACTGAGTCACTCAAGGCTTAGAGACCTGAAGGGAAACAGCAGGTAGGGGAGATTCAGGACTTTAATCAGGATTAAAGTCTTCAAGCTTGAAATGAATAAAAAGTTCTACTATGGAACAACAATGCCAACCAACCAGAGCTTCCAGGGACTAAGCCACTACCTAAAGACTATACATGGACTGACCCTGGACTCTGACCTCATAGGTAGCAATGAATAGCCTAGTAAGAGCACCAGTGGAAGGGGAAGCCCTGGGTCCTGCCAATGCTGGACTCCCAGTGAATGTGATTCTTGAGGGGAGGGCGGTAATGGGGGGAGGATGGGGAGGGGAACACACATATAGAAGGGGAGGGAGGGTTAGGGGGATGTTGGCCTGGAAACCGGGAAGGGGAATAACAATCGAAATGTAAATAAGAAATACTCAAGTTAATAAAGATAAAAAAAAAAGTTCTACTATGGAGATGGAGCAGCAGTTAGGAGCCCTAGCTACTCTTACACACACACACACACACACACACACACACACACACATACACACACCCCACCACCACCACCACGGTGACTCACAACCTCCTTTATTGTAGTCCCAGGGGATCTGATGCCCTCTTCTATCTTTCAAGGGCACAGGCGTGCATATAGTACATAGACATGCATGCAGGCAAAATACTCACACACATAAAATGATAATAAAACCTATAAATAAAATGCAAGTTCACTCTTGTGGCTGTAACGCTGACCAGCTCCGTTTGCATGGTAGCTCCCTGCACACTCGTGGATTGTGATGGATGTGAATGTATGAGCGCAGAGTGGGGTTTTGTTTTGTTTTGTCTCTGTGTAGCCCTGGCTGTCCTGGAACTCCCCTGTAGACCAGGCTGGCCTTGAACTCAGAGATCTGCTTGCCTCTGCCTCCTGAGGTGTGAGGCCGGCCTTGTGTACTTAGTGTAACTTATTGAATTACACCAATCCTTGTCTACCTTCCGAATGAAGGAGACTCGGACTATAATTTATTTATTTAGCTTTTGTACCATTATTGGGGCATTTCCCCTAATCTATATTTCTATATACTTGCTGTTTGTGTCATTCTGGGTTGTTTCTGCTCCACCAACCTGTCCTCAGGGTCCATCTCACTCAGAGATGGTCCACCATAGCTAATGGTGACTCCTGTTCTGTCTTCCACCTTCTCCTCCTTTCTCAGGGTCTGACCTTCGAAGCCCTGCCTAGTAACTGAAGCCCCGCCTCCTCTGCTCTTCCTAATAATTGGCTGTAGCCATCTGGATTTAACCAATAGTTTCAAATTGGGGAGCAGAGTTTACATAGCATCATTTGGTGTACATGAGGATCTGTTCGTTGGGGGCAACCAGATCTTGGGAGCCAATATTTAGCATTAGAATACATAGCAGCACCAGACCAGCCCCCAACAATACAGAGAGTTTAAAACTAACCAGGGACACATAGTGAGACCCTGTCTCACATTAAAGGGGTGGGTGGGGGAGGGGCAGGCTGCAACTTGGTTGGTTAAAGAAGCTGCTAGCATATTGCAAAAAAATGTTTTTCTTTTGATTTTTCTATCTCAGTCTCTAAGTTGAATGCCTGTAAGAAACACAGAAATCATCTTAAAACCAGAACCTCGGGGGTTGTAATACAGAGATAATTTACAGCCCAGAACCTGAAGTGGCAATAAACACCACAGCTATTTGTGGGCCCGTAAGACGGCCCAGACTATAAAGGTGCTTGCCGGCCCAGACTATAAAGGTGCTTGCCGCCTCAGTTCACTGCCTGAGTTCATCCTCAGGACCCAGAGGCTCCAAAAAGAGGACCGACTCCCACAAGTTGTCCCCTGATCTCTGCAAATGGATAGTGAGTGGGTATGCATGTGTGAACACACGTTACATTAATGTGAAGGGGGGAAAAGTCAAAGAGCTGAGAGCGATGGCTCAGTGGCTTAGAGTGCATACCGCTCTTCCAGAGGACGCAAGTTCCTCCAAGTAGCACCCACCTCAAACTGCTCGCAACCGCCTGCTCACAACTCCAGCTCCAGAGGAACCGCGGGCACTGAATTCCTGTGTACATGCCCACAGACTCACGTAATTAAAAATCTCAGGGGCTGGGGATTTAGCTCAGTGGGGCTGGGGATTTAGTTCAGTGGGGCTGGGGATTTAGCTCAGTGGTAGAGCGCTTACCTAGGAAGCGCAAGGCCCTGGGTTCGGTCCCCAGCTCTGGAAAAAAAAAAAAGAACCAAAAAAAAAAAAAAAAATCTCAAAAAGAAGTTTTAAAAAAGGTGCCACAGCTAATTGTGATGTCTGTGCCTTCACTGAGCGATGGATCTAGCACATAACGGAGCAGGGAACCGAGGGAGCTGGGGGTGGGGCTCAGTGAGTGGAGCAAAACCGTGGGTTTGACCATCAGCGCCACAGAAACGGGGCACAGCAGCTGCCTTTGGGTTACTACTGCTGTGAGGAAACATCACGACTAAAACTTCTTGGGGAGGAAAGGGTTTACTTCAGCGTATACCTCCACAGCATGGTCCTCACTGAAGGATGTCGGGATAGGAACTCACACAGGGCAGGAACCTGGAGGCAGGAGCTGATGCAGAGGCCATGGAAGGGTGCTGCTTACTGCCTCATGGGCTTGCTCAGCCTGCTTTCTTATAGAGCCCAGGAGGAGCAGCCTAGGATGCCACCACCCACAATTGTTGTAGGAACCCACAATTGTTGTAGGAACCCACAATTGTTGTAGGATATTTGATCACACAGTAAACACCAAGATTGTGTTATTTACTGAAAATATCTGTTTCTAGCTGTCGTGTGGCCCAGCCCTTAGCACACACCTTTAATTCCTTTAGTTGGAAATCAGACACACTCTTAGCATACACTTTTTTTTTTCTTTTTTTCGGAGCTGGGGACCGAACCCAGGGCCTTGCGCTTGCTAGGCAAGTGCTCTACCACTGAGCTAAATCCCCAACCCCTAGCATACACTTTTAATCCCCAACAATGAAGGTAAAGTTAGTTAGTAGAAGGAAGCACTCTTTTTTTTTTTTTTTTTTTTTTGGTTCTTTTTTTTTTCCGGAGCTGGGGACCGAACCCAGGGCCTTGC
This sequence comes from Rattus norvegicus, assembly GCF_021556685.1. Classification (NCBI taxonomy): domain Eukaryota; kingdom Metazoa; phylum Chordata; class Mammalia; order Rodentia; family Muridae; genus Rattus; species Rattus norvegicus. Next base: position 50,600,926 of record NC_141552.1, read on the forward strand.
GCTTCCTAGGTAAGCGCTCTACCACTGAGCTAAATCCCCAACCCCGAGGGACTACCTTCTTAACCCAAAGCACTCTTTTGAAAGCGATGTCTAATTGAGTGGCAGACACAGTGACGAATCAGAGAAAGCTTTGACAGAATAGGATACGCCCAACTCTCAGGAGGAGAGAGAGGAAAGGGAAGCTAAGGGGGAGAGGAAGAGGAAAAAGGAGGAGGCAGTTTTACCAGGACAGTTATAGAGAGACAGGTTGCAGAGGGAAAAAAATACAAAGCTACCCACAGAAGAGGACAGAAGGAGCCCAGAGAATGAGAAGCAACCAGAAGATTAGAACATGTTACCAAGGTTAATATGAGGCCAAGCAGAGCAAAAAAGTCAGGGGCAGAGAAATGAGCCAGTTGGAATCAGTCAGCTTGGAGAGGGGTTTGAGCCAGAGCAGCTGAGCTGAACCAGCCAGCCAGAGTTCAGAAAGGACTCAAAAGGGTGAGGTTATTCAGTGGTAAGACCCAGAGGCTGAAAACACTCTAGGCCTAGATAAGATTGTATGGAGGCTAGAGGCTTCCAGGGCTAGGCCTGGGCAGGTAAGCAGTAAGCCTCTGAGACCACAATTAATCAGGTGGATAAAAGTTACTTTTACGAGCTCTCTGCTCCCAAACCCCGTGGGAGAGAGACCTCACCGCCTGATCAGGTGGGCACTCCTGAGGCTGCAGAGCGGAGGAGACCAACAACACTGCCCACCCCTGCCCACATCCCTGGCCCAAGAGGCAACTGTATAAGGCCTCTGGGTTCCCGTAGGGGAGGGCCCAGGAGCGGCAGGACCCCTGCGCCTGAGACACCGCCGGAACCTGAAGGAAACAGACCGGATAAACAGTTCTCTGCACCCAAATCCCGTGGGAGGGAGAGCTGAACCTTCAGAGAGGCAGACACGCCTGGGAGACCAGAGGAGGCTGCACTCTGTGCACGTCCAGACGCCAGAGGAGAACACCAAGCGTCATCTGGAGCCCTGGTGCGCGGAGGCTCCCGGAAAGAGTGGCGCAGATCTTCCCGGTTGCTGCCGCCGCGGAGAGGACTTGGGCAGTGCCCCTCGAGCAGACTTGAGCCTTGGAACCACAGGTGGGACCAACTTTTCCCCTGCAGGAAACCTGCCTGGTGAACTCAAGACACAGGCCCACAGGAACAGCTGAAGACCTGTAGAGAGGAAAAACTACACGCCCGAAAGCAGAACACTCTGTCCCCATAACTGGCTGAAAGAAAACAGGAAAACAGGTTTACAGCACGCCTGACACACAGGCTTATAGGACAGTCTAGCCACGGTCAGAAATAGCAGAACAAAGTAACACTAGAGATAATCTGATGGCGAGAGGCAAGCGCAGGAACCCAAGCAACAGAAACCAAGACTACATGGCATCATCGGAGCCCAATTCTCCCACCAAAGCAAACACGGAATATCCAAACACACCAGAAAAGCAAGATCTAGTTTCAAAATCATATTTGATCATGATGCTGGAGGACTTCAAGAAAGACATAAAGAACTCCCTTAGAGAACAAGTAGAAGCCTACAGAGAGGAATCGCAAAAATCCCTGAAAGAATTCCAGGAAAACACAATCAAACAGTTGAAGGAATTAAAAATGGAAATAGAAGCAATCAAGAAAGAACACATGGAAACAACCCTGGACATAGAAAATCAAAAGAAAAGACAAGGAGCTGTAGATACAAGCTTCACCAACAGAATACAAGAGATGGAAGAGAGAATCTCGGGAGCAGAAGATTCCATAGAAATCATTGACTCAACTGTCAAAGATAATGTAAAGCGGAAAAAGCTACTGGTCCAAAACATACAGGAAATCCAGGACTCAATGAGAAGATCAAACCTAAGGATAATAGGTATAGAAGAGAGTGAAGACTCCCAGCTCAAAGGACCAGTAAATATCTTCAACAAAATCATAGAAGAAAACTTCCCTAACCTAAAAAAAGAGATACCCATAGGCATACAAGAAGCCTACAGAACTCCAAATAGATTGGACCAGAAAAGAAACACCTCCCGTCACATAATTGTCAAAACACCAAACGCACAAAATAAAGAAAGAATATTAAAAGCAGTAAGGGAAAAAGGTCAAGTAACATATAAAGGCAGACCTATCAGAATCACACCAGACTTTTCGCCAGAAACTATGAAGGCCAGAAGATCCTGGACAGATGTCATACAGACCCTAAGAGAACACAAATGCCAGCCCAGGTTACTGTATCCTGCAAAACTCTCAATTAACATAGATGGAGAAACCAAGATATTCCATGACAAAACCAAATTTACACAATATCTTTCTACAAATCCAGCACTACAAAGGATAATAAAGGGTAAAGCCCAACATAAGTAGGCAAGCTATACCCTAGAAGAAGCAAGAAACTAATCATCTTGGCAACAAAACAAAGAGAAGAAAAGCACACAAACATAACCTCACATCCAAATATGAATATAACAGGAAGCAATAATCACTATTCCTTAATATCTCTCAACATCAATGGCCTCAACTCCCCAATAAAAAGACATAGATTAACAAACTGGATACACAATGAGGACCCTGCATTCTGCTGCCTACAGGAAACACACCTCAGAGACAAAGACAGACACTACCTCAGAGTGAAAGGCTGGAAAACAACTTCCCAAGCAAATGGTCAGAAGAAGCAAGCTGGAGTAGCCATTCTAATATCAAATAAAATCAATTTTCAATTAAAAGTCATCAAAAAAGATAAGGAAGGACACTTCATATTCATCAAAGGAAAAATCCACCAAGATGAACTCTCAATCCTCATCTTCGGTTGGTTTATATACAAGTGTGCAATTTCTAGGCTTGAAAGTAAAATGATGCTATCTGGTGCTGGATAGAGGAGCCTTATTTTTTATTATGGCAGCTTGCTATTTTTGTAACATGGTGATTTGGTTGAACACAATAAAGTACAGTAGTAACTGATCTCCCCTTCTTCCTGGATGAGTGAGGAGATGATTAAATGTTGATGTCAGCATCCTTGAGCATATTCAGATGAGCTTCTGCTTCTGTTGAAAAGGATGCTGTGTTTGATTGTGGTCCGAAGCTTTGAAGCACTACTTGGCATCTCCTTCCTTGGAGGTCTCACTGTTTAAACATAACAGATTTGATAGCTTGTTGGTAAGGTGAGGTCCAGCTTGTCTCCACTAGGTCATCTTCATGTGAATCCGGTGGTTATACGGTTTTGTTCTAGGGATATTTCATTTTTTTAATAACGGTTTTAGCTGACATTCATGGAGAGAATGAATCCTTAGAACTGTGCCACTAGTGAAAGGAAATCCTGTCTAGAGTATGTTTCTTTACAAAGCTGTGTCACACCATCCTTTGGGCCCTCTGCTGGAAAAGTAGAATCAAGTCTCAAATAATGCCTTTTAAATTGTATCCTCTAGTATTATAGATGTAGGACAGTACTGTATCATACCTCTGTGGATGTAAAATAGCTTGTACCTGCTTTATGATACGTAGTAGTGACCGTGCTTTATCAGAGCTGTTTTTAATGATGTTGCTCAGAATGTTTTCTTTCCAGATGATGATTGAGAAGCTAATTTAAAAAAAAAATGGTGCCAGGTACCACAAGAGTAACAGAACTGTGCTGTTTTCTCGGGTTTTGTTTTTTTACTTTTTTTTTTTAATGGAGTGTGCTGGATGTCTCTACAGTTTTGTTCAGATGACTGCAGAACCTGGAAAAGCTGTTGCTGCTGTTGATGCATAACACACTGCTATTATTGGTCTTTTTATATAAATATAAATATATATATACAGATATATAATTTGAATTTTTTGAAACTTTAGCTGTGCTGTCAACTTTGGAAAAAAGTATCCCCGTTTACTGTGTTGAGTTGGCACTGTACAGAAATTAACAGCCATATTGGTCTAGAAATGTTGAACTTAAGTTTTTTCCATTTGTACAGGGGTAACACACTGTATTAAATATGTAAGGTCTTATCTACGTGGGTTTGATTACAAAAACTAATAAAGTATTCTCTAAATTAAAAAAAAAAGTTACTTTTACACCATGGGTTCAGACCTCCCA